>NC_064920.1:580733887-581333887 GCF_023897955.1 Schistocerca gregaria | reverse complement strand
GGGTCAAATCCCAGGCCGGTTGTCCAGATAAAGCTTTTCTGTGGTTCTCGTAAATCGCTTAAGGGGAATTCCCGGGAAGTTCTTCTCAAAAGGAAGTTCCTTCCTTGTTCTTCCCCAGAGCCGTGATGTGCTCCATTTCTAATGAATTCGTTGTTGACAGGACGCCAAGCCTTAATCATTATTTGCTTATTTCGAAATACGCAATACGTCAATGGAAACTGTGGATAGGAAGACGTGTAAAATTAAGCGCAGTAACATATTTGCGTCAGGTAAGAATCAAGAACAGCAAAAAAAGATTTAAAGTAGAATGCAGGCTTTCGCGACCCGCATTTACGTTATTGCTGATATTTTTTTGAGACTGTAACTGCCCTCTGAGTCGTTAAAGCCTCAGATGATATCTCCAGCGTTGGAAGACGAAACGCTAGGGAGAGAATTATGTCTTGGATCACGACATAATTAATGCCCATAAAACAGATATCGACATTATGTGGATACAGTACGAACTACGTTGATAGCAGAAATACCCTGAGCGCCTAATTACTGTATTTGACGTGCTGAGAGAGTGGCCCGTAATTTTGAGTAACGTAATGGTTTAGCAAGTATTCAGAGCTGTAAGCACCGCACCGTCGAACATAATTTTGTTACACGAGTTAATTTCAGCGTGCTCATGCTGTTAAGTGTGGAAGGCAGGTCGACCTTTATGAAGAATACGATATTTCAGTGCCTGTGTTGTTCAGAAGTACGACGCAAGTTAATTCGGAAATGCAAGGAACTTTGCATCGTACTTTTGAACAACTCAGGCTCTGCAATATTGTATTTATCCGCTGACACATGACAAGCGCCTTGCAATTAAAATGTCTCCCCTCTGGGGCAATATATACAATGAATGTACGAGTGCAGATTGTAGACATACGTTTGACAACATAATGTTTGGGTCTGGCCGTGAGTCGTGCTCGGATAGCCTGAAGGTAAGGCGGGCGCTCCCGATAAGCGAGAAATCCGGGTTCGGGTCTCGGTCCCGCTCCGGCACAAATTTACATTGTCATTCCATTATACAGCTGTTGGATGTCCATATTTGTAAATGCGAATACATTAATGTATTATGAAGAATCGTCCCACACATTAGGTGGAGGTTGTCAGTTGAGCATCGGTGTTGGAGCCACTTGTTCGAACGGGAGTGGCGTACAGATTCGTTCTTGAGTCTTTTTCATCAGGAGATGAGTCATTGCTAGTCATACAGAGAACCAAGTTGCTCTCACAGCCTCAGTTCGCACCATTGGAAACCGTTTCTTGAGAGATGGTCTACGGGCGATAGCTGTGTTCGTCAAACCACCTCCCACAATGCATCTCTCACTAATGGTCTAGCGAACGGGGTAAATTGCACGAAGTTCTGTTTAGTGATACGAGATGGTGGTTGTTTGGGAGTGCGGCGTCGCTCAGGAACGCGCGAACTAGCAGACAGCATCAGACAGCGATGCACAGAACGCCCTCCGGGCGTTATGGTGTGTGTGTGTGGGGGGGGTTATAGTCTGCATCGACCGTATCTTTCGGGTTCATTCAGGTAAACTGGACGGTGCAGGATACATCTTGAAGATCATCCAAGCCGTTTAACATCGCATCTGCAACTACAGAAACTTAAGCTTACCCTGGAGGGCAGTGCCTGCGCACACGTTTTTCGCCTCGCACGGTGCCTATCAGCTTCCCTGAACGTCCACATCTTGGAATGTGAAGACACAGCTTCCGATCATCATCTTAGCCCATTTGCGATAACTGTTGGAAGTATCGTGGAACACTGTCTTCTAAGCAGACATCCGACACCTTTGGATTGCAAATATCCACAGTTGGGGGTCTGCATTGCAACTAGACTACAAAATTCTGAAATTGTTTTCCCCAGACATATAACCATCTTTGGTCATGTACGGTGAAAGACCAGAGTATAAATATTTAGTTTGTCAGTGCTTCCGCGTTCTTATTTTCTACTTGTTACTATTCACAGTATACATAAATGACCTTGTGGATAACATCGAAAGTTCACTGAGGCTTTTTGCGGATGATGCTGTGGTATATCGAGAGGTTGTAACAATGGAAAATTGTACTGAAATGCAGGAGGATCTGCAACGAAATGACGCATGGTGATGGGAATGGCAATTGAATCTCAATGTAGACAAGTGTAATGTGCTGTGAATACATAGAAAGAAAGATCCTTTATCATTTAGCTACAATATAGCAGGTCAGCAACTGGAAGCAGTTAATTCCATAAATTATCTGGGGGTAGGCATTAGGAGTGATTTAAAATGGAATGATCATATAAAGTTGATCGTTGGTAAAGCAGATGCCAGACTGAGATTCATTGGAAGAATCGTAAGGAAATGTAATCCGGAAACAAAGAAAGTAGGTTACAGTACACTTGGTCGCCTACTGATTGAATACTGCTCAGCAGTGTGTACTGATTGAATACTGCTCAGCAGTGTGGGATCCGCACCAGATAGGGTTGATAGAAGAGATAGAGAAGATCCAACGGAGAGCAGCGCGGTTCGTTACAGGATCATTTAATAATCGCGGAAGCGTTATGGAGATGATAGAAAACTCCAGTGGAAGACTCTGCAGGAGAGACGCTCAGTAGCTCCGTACGGGCTTTTGTTGAAGTTTCGAGAACATACCTTCACCGAGGAGTCAAGCAGTATATTGCTACCTCCTACGTATATCTCGCGAAGAGACCATGAGGATAAAATTGGAGCCCACATAGAGGCATACAGACAATCTTTCTTTCCACGAACAATACGAGACTGGAATAGAAGGGAGAACCGATAGAGGTACTCAAGGTACCCTCCGCCACACAGCGTTAAGGTGGCTTGCGGAGTATGGATGTAGATTTAGATGTTTACGACGTTTTCGGGGAGTTAGAGGCAAGAGTTACACAAACTAGAAAAATAGTCGTTTAGGATACAGCAGGTTCTGCAATAAACTGTTAGTATAAACTCGACAAAAACAACAGAAATGAACTAGCGAGAGCTAATGCGGAACGTTACACTGGTATTTGATAATGACTTTCGACCTGCCGAACCCTAGATAAACGAAAACACATGGAAAAAGAATCATTTCACTAAAAATACTGCTTTCTGGATAGATAGGTTGTGTGTGCGAAGCCTTCTAACACACAGTGTTGCGTAGTTGTACTGTCGTGCAAGTCTCAGAAGGCGATTTTCGTAGCGTGTTGCTGGAAAGCCTCCTGATGAAGTGTGTCTATTTTCGACCTAAGCTAACCACCTGAAAAGCTATGTTGACAGAGATAAGGACTGAAGTAACTCGACATCTCGAATGTTGACCATCTGTAAAGGCGCCTGTCTTATCAGCAGTGCTCGTACAGATAAGAGTATGTTACCAGCTAATAACACGCTTATCGCCCAATATCTGCGGTTAAACTCCAAATATCTCTTATTTTTGCAGTGTATTTATCGTCATTCTGATGCTAATAACGATTGTTCTCCATCTCAGTCCCCCACACAGAAAACCGCGCAACAAACTTGTCGATATTGATCTTGTACCTGGTCATAATAAGCACAGCTTTTCAGTAGACTTGCGTGAGGCCTTAACAGGCAAGTTCAATCTTACCCGCGAGGAAAATAACCGCTACAGGATGTGACGTATATCGCATACTCGTAGGTGTGATCACGAGTTTTCCTGTTTGGTATGCTAACCATTGTGACACCAAGTGGTCTTTTGTCAAATGATATCCGAAGTTCTCTTCCGTGCGCCTTGTCCCATTAATTGCAGTTGAAAAAATGAACATAAGCGTTGAGCATATGTTTTCGAGTTGGGCTATCGCCTCACGGGAAGTACGCCTAACACGTAGGGCACCATTTGGTCCCCAAAACAGCTTGAATTGTTCTGTTGTTGTGGTCTTCAGTCCTGAGACTGGTTTGATGCAGCTCTCCATGCTACTCTATCCTGTGCAAGTTTCTTCATCTCCCAGTACTTACTGCAACCTACATCCTTCTGAATCTGCTTAGTGTATTCATCTCTTGGTCTCCCTCTACGATTTTTACCCTCCACGCTGCCCTCCAATGCTAAATTTGTGATCCCTTGATGCCTCAAAACATGTCCTACCAACCGGTCCCTTCTTTTTTTTCAAGTTGTGCCACAAACTCCTCCCCAATTCTATTCAATACCTCCTCATTAGTTATGTGATCTACCCATCTACTGATGACCTTAGCTGTTTAGTCCCCCTTAAACATCCGAACAAACCCCCCTACCCATCTAATCTTCAGCATTCTTCTGTAGCACCACACTTCGAAAGCTTCTATTCTCTTCTTGGCCAAACTATTTATCATCCATGTTTCAGTTCCATACATGGCTACACTAAATACAAATACTTTCAGAAACGACTTCCTGACACTTAAACCTATACTCGATGTTAACAAATTTCTCTTCTTCAGAAACGCTTTCCTTGCCATTGCCAGTCTACATTTTATATCCTCTTTACTCCCTAAATAGCAAAACTCCTTTACTACTTTAAGTGTCTCATCTCCTAATCTAATTCCCTCAGCATCACCGATTTGACTACATTCCATTATCCTCGTTTTGCTTTTGTTGATGTTTATCTTATATCCTCCTTTCAAGGCACTGTCCATTCCGTTCAACTGCTCTTCCAAGTCCTTTGCTGTCTCTGACAGAACTACAGTGTCATCGGCGAACCTCAAGGTTTTTATTTCTTCTCCATGGATTTTAATACCTACTCCGAACTTTTCTTTTGTTTCCTTTACTGCTTGCTCAATATACAGATCGAATAACATCGGGGAGAGGCTAAAACCCTGTCTCACTCCCTTCCCAACCACTGCTTCCCTTTCATGACCATCGCCTCTTATAACTGCCATTTGGTTTCTGTACAAATTGTAAATAGCCTTTCGCTCCCTGTATTTTACCCCAGCCACCTTTAGAATTTGAAACAGAGTATTCTAGTCAACATTGTCAAAAGCTTTCTCTAAGTCTACAAATGCTAGAAACGTAGGTTTGCCTTTTCTTAATCTTTCTTCTAAGATAAGTCGTAAGGTCAGTATTGCCTCACGTGTTCCAACATTTTGACGGAATCCAAACTGATCCTCCCCGAGGTCCGCATCTACCAGTTTTTCCATTCGTCTGTAAAGAATTCGCGTTAGTATTTTGCAGCTGTGACTTATTAAACTGATAGTTCGGTAATTTTCACATCTGTCAGCACCTGCTTTCTTTGGGATTGGAATTATTATATTCTTCTTGAAGTCTGAGGGTATTTCGCCTGTCTCATACATCTTGCTCACCAGCTGGTAGAGTTTTGTCATGACTGGCTCTCCCAAGGCCGTCAGTAGTTCTAATGGAATGTTGTCTACTCCCGGCGCCTTGTTTCGACTCAGGTCTTTCAGTGCTCTGTCAAACTCTTCCCGCAGTATCGTATCTCCCATTTCATCTTCATCTGCATCCTCTTCCATTTCCAGAACATTGTCCTCAAGTACATCGTCCCTGTATAAACCCTCTATATACTCCTTCCACCTTTCTGCTTTCCCTTCTTTGCTTAGAACTGGGTTTCCATCTGAGCTCTTGATGTTCATACAAGTGGTTCTCTTATCTCCAAAAGTCTCTTTAATTTTCCTGTAGGCAGTATCTATCTTACCCCTAGTGAAATAAGCCTCTACATCCTTACATTTGTCCTCTATCATGCCTGCTTAGCCATTTTGCACTTCATGTCGATCTCATTTTTGAGACGTTTGTTTTCCTTTTTGCCTGCTTCATTTACTGCTTTTTTATATTTTCTCCTTTCATCAATTAAATTCAATATTTCTTCTGTTAGCCACGGATTTCTATTAGCCCTCGTCTTTTTACCTACTTGGTCTTCTGCTGCCTTCACTACTACATCCCTCAGAGCTACCCATTTTTCTTCTACTGTATTTCTTTCCTCCATTCCTGTCAATTGTTCCCTTATGCTCTCCCTGAAACACTCTACAACTTCTGGTTCTTTCAGTTTATCCAGTTTCTTCAGTTTTAATCTACAGTTCATAACCAATAGATTGTGGCCAGTGTCCACATCTGCACCTGGAAATGTCTTACAATTTAAAACTTGGTTCCTAAATCTCTGTCTTACCATTATATAATCTGTCTGATACCTTTTAGTATCTCCAGGCTCCTACATGTATACAGCCTTCTTTTATGGTTCTTGAACCACGTGTTACCTATGATTAAGTTGTGCTCTGTGCAAAATTCTACCAGGCGGCTTCCTCTTTCATTTCTTTGCCCCAGTCCATATTCACCTACTACGTTTCCTTCTCTCCCTTTTCCTACTACCGAATTCCAGTCACCCATGACTATTAAATTTTCGTCTCCCTTCACTATTTGAATAATTTATTTTATTTCATCATACATTTGTTCAATTTCTTCATCATCTCCAGAACGTGTTGGCATGTAAACTTGTACTACTGTGGTAGGTGTGGGCTTCGTATCTATCTTGGCCACAATAATGCGTGTTTGTAGTAGCTTACCCGCACTCCTATTTTTTTATTCATGATTAAACCTACTCCTGCATTACCCCTATTTGATTTTGTATTTATAACCCTGTATTCACCTGACCAAAAGTCTTTTTCCTCCTGTCACCGAACTTCACTAATTCCCACTATATCTAATTTTAACCTATCCATTTCCCTTTTTAAATTTTCTAACCTACCTGCCCGATTAAGGGATCTGTCATTCCACGCTCCAATCCGTAGAACGCCAGTTTCCTTTCTCCTGATAACGACGTCCTCTTGAGTAGTCCCCGCCCGGAGATCCGAATGGGGGACTATTTTACCTCCGGAATATTTTACCCGAGAGGAGGACATCATCATTTAATCATACAGTAAATCTGCATGCCCTCGGGAAAAATTACGCCTGTAGTTTCCCCTTGCTTTCAGCCGTTCGCAGTACCAGCACAGCAAGGCCGTTTTGGTTATTGTTACAAGGCCAGATCAGTCAATCATCCAGACTGTTGCCCTTGCAACTACTGAAAAGGCTGCTGCCCCTCTGCAGGAACCACACGTTTGTCTGGCCTCTCAACAGATACCCCTCCGTTGTGGATGCACCTACGGTACGGCCATCTGTATCGCTGAGGCACGCAAGCCTCCCACCAACGGCAAGGTCCATGGTTCATGGGGGGGAGGGGGGGGGGGGTTGAATTGTTCTGTAGATAGCGGTATTTAGTTCATGAATAGTGGGCAGTAGCATTTTTTACCATCCCTTGGAAAAGAAGTCTTCCACTGACCTGAGATATACTACACGAGGGTAACAGCTGTCTTTCTAGGACGTAATTAAGCGACAGTTTGTATAACAGTGATCTGTGTACAATAAGTGCGATCGATTTGTACAATGTCTTCGTTAAACAAACGCTACGCGGAGTTCTTGCTGCGTCAGATTTCTCAGCCTCTAGCTTTCGACGACTACCTCCGTCATCACCGTCTGTAAATATTTCAATAGCTATTAGGTAATCAAGTTGACCGAATTATGTCTTGGAGACGTCACCGAGTCACGGAACTTCTATATTGTACGAGGGATTACATGAATGATTTATACCAGAGTGTCGCCGCCTAAAACGCTACAACTATATCCGCAAACTCTACTCGTTTACTCGTTGTCGGGATTGCTAAATGCAGCAGTTGGCTAGTGGTTTGGCATTTTTTTTTTTGTCAGTTATGTGCGATTTTTCCACAAGTGTTTTCATATGGTCTTCACCCTCACTTCGCTTCTTAGTGTGTCCACTTGCTTATAACAAAAGCATCCACTTTGCCGAAACTACCTCCTGACTGATGTGGGAGGAGGAGCTTGACTTCCATATTGCCGTCCGAATGGTCTTCTTACCTTAGATAACAGCTGTCTCACTCACGCTTGTTTAGCCAGAGACGGTCGGTAACAGTGCCATGTTGTACAGGAACAATGAAACAGTTCATTTACTTTTGTTTCCCGCTATATGGCATATTCAAAGATGCCACCTCTCCTCCTGCTTCCGATATTTTAAGATGGCGATAAGGTGAAGTATTCATGCTTATTCTTAGTGATATTACAGCTTGATGAATTGTCCAGTAATTTATAAACGCTCCATTCATGTCTTAAGCAGCCTCTAGCTTTCACTACCACCTCAGTCCTCATCGTCTGGAAATATTTCAGCAGTCTTTAGGTAATCAGGTTGACCGAATTATGTCATGGAGACGTCACCGAGTTACGGAACTTCCATGTTATACGAGGGATTACATGCGTAGGGTATGAATGGAAAAAAGACAGCGTTTTTTGTATGTTTGCAGAGTCCCTTTGGTGATGTAACCAGAAGCGTTAAATAACTTTCCATTTGCGCGGCATACAAAATTGTAAGCTCCTCTTCATTCAATGTAATCAAGCGTAATTAAATCCGCCAGGTCAGGAGTGGACTACAAAGTTAGACATCTGCAGTTGTGTGCTTGATGCAGAAGTTTAATGCAAAATGTGTATACGTGTTATACATGATGCCATTGGCCAACTCATTGTACATTCTACCACCGACAGTACACTGCCTGTGTTATGTTTCAGTCAGTGCGTAGCGTCGATGGCAGGAAGCGGGAATAATGAAATGCTTACTGATTACGCCGCTCCATACACTCACGTGTTCTTAATGTTAACTACGACCCTGGGAGATGTCTTGAACATTCATCAGATATTCATTGAGTTCATACCGTTAGAAGCCTGTTGTAAGTATTAGTCAAGCCCCATAACCTATAAAGCAGAGCATCCTAATTATCTATTAATTGGAACTGCTTTGCACACACTGTTTGTCGAATGCGCCGATAGCGAGATAATTCAAGGATATTCCGTATTTCTCATCTGTAGAACAGAACGAAGTAGCTTTACAAATTAAAAGTGGCAACTATATGAAAATCGAAGCCAACGATCGCTAGTATCGAAACTCTTGTGTCGTGTCAGGATACTATGCTGAAAGGTTACAGCCTTGGAGTTGCCAAGCAGAGGTCACAGTGCTGTCCATGCAGCGATCATTGTGATGTACTGCTAGCTAGGAGACAGCAAGCTTTCTCCTTGGTATGTTTGACTTAAGCATCTCAATACACATTGTTGTTGTTTATAAATTCGCGAGTCCTGCAGACCAAACTAACAACATACACTATCCTCGTATACTGCAGTTATAAGGTTTACTTCTCAGGAAAGGCTTTCCACTAGGTTAAGACTCAACATAGGCCGATATTCCTTCCATTTTTCCTGAAGCAGGTTAATTGTGGGATTTTTGGCTGTCGACACTCTTTAGTGACACGCCATCGATATTCGTAGAAGTTCATAACGAATTTTGAGGTGGTCATTCAATTAATTTTTCTCATTTTCTTCGAACAGTGATGTAGTGATCTTTGTTTGTGGGATGACATTATAATAATGGTAGAGAAGGGATCAGATTGCAAACGGTTGCCCCAGTGTGAAGAACATGATAGCTGAAATTTGATCATACACTCTTGCGCTCCTTTGGTCATTATCCGAACCTACTGGTCCGAGCCCAAAAAAGAAAAGAAAATAAGAGAAAAAGCGCAACACACACTTGCAGCAACACAAACGGGTAAATGCCATTCGACAGCATTTGCCAAGTTCACAGATCCCTATTTCACTGTCACAAAGTACCGCGACCCAATGAAGTCCGTACACGAGGTGCATAGCAAATCCTCTTCAGTAATTGACAACTGTGTCTGTCGATGGGTTTTTAAAGTACCGAGATCTCATAACTGTGAATCTCTGAGGCCTGTCACACGTTTCCTAGTCGTAATAACATCGCTTAAACTGGACCAACGCAATTCTTGTGAAATCTTCTTGACGTACAATCGAGCGTTACAGTCATCCATTTCTCACTCATTTCTGTTTTTGTCTCATTACCGAAGACATTACGACACCACCTATAAAGCCGCGCCGTCTAGGGCGCCTTGTCATTGTCCGCGCGGCTGCCGCCGTCGGAGGTTCGAGTCCTCCCTCGTGTGTGTGTGTGTGTGTGTGTGTGTGTGTGTGTGTGTGTGTGTGTGTGTGTGTGTGTTGTCGGACCGATGACCGCAGCAGTTTGGTCCCATAAGACCTTACCACAAATTTCCAAAAAAAAACACCTATATTTCACCGTACGCATTTCCTGACTTCTTCCATCGAGTTTAGAGGTGTGTTCAGAAACTTTTAGCCTTTATGGTGTGTAGGATCACCACTTGCGCAAGCTGTTACTCTGAGGGATGAAAAAAAAAGAAAAAAAGTTGCTTTCTCCTTGGTTGTACTAGGTAGCCGCTGTTTATCTGTTATTCATGCTTAATATATGCATTGGTTACCATGCCGTTTTTTAAGTAAAATATTTATCTTTATCTGTAAGTACTTAGCCCTATTTACGGTACGTTGTTACGTGTCATTAAGTTTCACAACTAACACTTCTATTTGCCATGTAACGAACAGAAATTTTAAATTTTGTGAAGGGGGTGGTTGGTATTGGATGTTGTTATTTTTCTTTTGAGTTGGTAGGGGTTCCCATTTTTTGTTTTATGTTTGATGGGTACCTGTTGAAAAACTTTCCAACAGAGTACTAACACTGCTCTGAACCCTGTACGAGAGGGCACAATCTATGTGACATTTATTATTGTATTGTGATTGTGTTCATGACAATTGAGCTGAAAAGTGTTTCGACTGTCAGCAACAGAAACCATTAAACAGTAAATATATTGGGAAGTGAATGTAAGAATCCATTATACTTTAAAAAGCTTTATCAAAATGTACAGTCATCCTCTTTACACAATATTCCCACTGCTCACTTGTGACTAATAAACACTTCATTTACTTTAGGTGCGGCACCGCTTGGAAAGATAATTCCAGAAGCCAACAATAAGTGAAAATGTGCAAATTAAAGCAACACTGTTGCCTTAGATCAACGCAGTGAGAGATCTTTCTAAGGTCAAAACACACGGAACTGAGCTTCCTGACTAGTTTTTCAATCTGTTCACTCCATTTAACTTGTCCAACTTGATTCTGATGGGTTATACACGGGGTGTTTCGTTTAGTGTATGAGCTTAATGACCACTTCTGGTACGTGCAGGTCACTTTTGCTTCTTTGGAATCGCGTAAATTTAGTCTTTGTGAAATTAAAACTTAAGCTGTTATCTGCGAACCATGTATGTGTGTGTTCAGATATCATATGAGCTGTATGTGGTAAGGTAGCGTTCAGATCCCTCACTGATACGCCTGTGTCGTCAGCAAACCTGACACTTTATGAATTACCCTTCAAAATTACGGGAAGATCATTTACGCAGATTTAGAACAAGAAATGAAATGATCGTACGGCATTGTTGGCCGGGAGACCCCATGCGGGGTCTTCGGCCGCCGAAATTGCAAGTCCTTTTTAGTTGACGCCACTTCGGCTACTTGAGAGTCAATGATGTGTGAAATCCTATAGGACTTAACTGCTAAGGTTATCAGTCCCTAGCCGTACACACTACTTAACCTAAATTGTCCTAAGGACGAACACACACACCCATGCCCGAGGGAGGACTCGAACCTCCGCCGGGACCAGCCGCACAGTCCATGACTGCAGCGCCTCAGACCGCTCGGCTAGAGAGTCAGTGATGAAGAAAGACACACAACACCCAGTCATCTCGAGGCAGAGAAAATCCCTGACACCGCCGGGAATCTAACCCAGGACCCCGTGCGCGGGAAGCGAGAACGCTACTGCAAGACCACGAGCTAAGAACAAGAGTGGGCCCAGTAAAGATTCTTATGGGACTCCACGTGATGTGTGACAATCTGTCAGTGGGACACTCTCCTTTCTCATATGAAGGAAAGAAACAGTCCCTACAAGAAGAATGCTGTCCCTACTGTCACACTTTTGTTTACCAAGTAGGATTTTGTGGTTCACATTGTGAAGTAACGGGCGAGTTGTGGCGCCCTGAAAATATTCTAAGCTCGGAGTTGGCGTGGCCTTGCGGGGGCCTCGGCGGGCCGCGGCTCGCCGGTGGCTGCCGGGGAGCAGCCCCAGCGCGTGGTCCAGGCCGACCGCGTGGCTGGGAATTCCATGTTGCGGTGTCGGGAACTGTCCTTTGTGTCGATGAAGGAGATGTGTATGTCGGGAGTGCCAAAGATGGCGGACTTTGTGAAACCATAATAGCTGACAATTCACAGCTCACGCAGAAACTAATAATAGTCAGAGGACTCATGGTACCTTAAAAAGAAACATCTACATTACCATTATCTGCACTATGATTCTGATAGTGTAAAAAGATTTTCAATATCTTTATTAGTTTAAATTTTAGTATCTAACTGTAAATTATACAAGTAACACCCAGCAACGAATTTCCAAAATCTAAACGGTTCATCCGATTTTGTCGATCGACATGTCTTTAGAAAGCTAGTAGTGTAAACCTAAATTGCTAGGAATTACGAGCATGTAACTTGAATAGTACATGAGTTATTGGAGATCAAAGTGGCCGATTACTATTGATTGCGTCAGGCCATAAGTACTCCACACTTACACGAAAAAACGGTAGCAGCATGCTTATAAATATATTTATTCGTCTATGTCTTTGTTTATATCCAATATATGCTATTCATAAAAAAAACTGGTTAAATATTTACTGTGTTTTAGAAAGCACAGACACATTATTCTACTTCCTACCTTTTGTTTCTATTCCTTTGATAGATATTTGTTTTGTTTATGTCTTTAATAATGTGTATTAGAGTGTTTTTATGTTCCAGGCGTAGGAATATTTATTTAATTTCAAGTTATTTAAATGTAAATTCAGTATTTCGTATGTTTTTTTAAATACGTTTGTGAATGTGCATTGGCTTGAAGACATGATGGGAGCGTTCTAGCCAATCACAGCGTTCGTTAATGGGGAGACTGGGTGGAAGTGCTGGACAGCGGGGTGCTGGACGGCAAGCAGCGAGGGGCAGTCGCAGGGAAAGACTTGGAGAGTGGATCAGTTTGCGCGTGTCGCGGGAGATAGAAATATTTCGTTGTGCCGACTTGTGCGACTTCCGTGGCTCCTGCGGTGAAGACGTAGTACGCGTACAGAAGTGAATATCTCGCGAGCTATGTTGTTGTTCGTAACTAATTATGTGAAGTAGGAATCTATTGTTTCCATGTTATTCAACTTATATTTTACTTAATTTCTGGACCATCGACACCAGTAAATGCTTGCTGTAGTAAAGGGCATTCTAAAAAGGTACTTCTGCTATCGTACTCATCATTTAAAGTCGTTAAAATAGTACGTGCAGGTTTTATTTAATAGCAATCTTCCATTTATAAATTTCTATGTCACATTCAAAATTTTCAATTGCCGCGTGATAGGAATCTTCGACCATTCGATCCATGTGTATATTCATATTTTATACCGTAGACTCAGCAGTATTTGGCTTGTAATGCAGCAACTACGTATCCCAGCCCCTAGACAACGAAACCAGCCAAAACTTTAATATTTTAACTCTGTGTCTGAGGGTACGTAGTTGAAGGCCACCACACCACATCATTTTATTTGAAAGCCCGCAACATAATAGGTGCTCTGCCGAGATCGTAAAATCAGCAGCCTATTTTTTCTTGTTTAACTCTGGTAGAACTTTATTTATGATATCTTGTATTACTTTCACTATAAAGAATCATTTAATAAAGTCAGGCTGAGAGCTGGAAGTGCTTGAAAATGACCAAAGGTTGAAACTGACCAATCGCGTAGATAATAAAAAGAATACAGCCTACGTGGACCGTGTTTTCATTCTCAAAACACGCGAAGCTTGTGGACCTCACAAATAAAATTTTAAAACTGAGAGGCATTTAGCAAGTCAGCTCAGTTAAATGAGTCAGCACTCTATAAGGTATATAGGCCAATTTCTCAAACACTTTTGGAAATACTTGAAGTAAAATACGTCCATAATTCGAAGTGGTTTTGCTTGTATCCAGTTTTATAGATAGGTGTTACTACAGCACATTTAAGTCATTTGGGAATACGTCCCAAGTCATTGCTTGATTACAAAATTGGCCTAAGGATAGTCACATCAAGCTGGTATAATATTTTAATATTCTGCTAGAAACACCACCTTAGCCAGTAATCTCCCTAGAGCTTGAATTTTTGAAGCAGTGTGTGCACAGGTAAATCTAGTCCACGTTTGTTTGGTTGCTTATTTATTTGCAGAGTTTGCTGTTCCACGGACTCATGCGAAAATAGGACAGTTCAAAATTGTGGATCCTTTGTTTAGTATGAGCATTTTTAAATAAATTTCTCAGCGTTGCAATGAAATAGGACAGTTGTCTTATAACGAGCCAAAACGTTGCTACAAGTGTGTGATGAATTGTAAGGGATAGAGAATTGATTTCTGCCTTTGAGATACAGAGTTAGAGAAAGCTTAATTTGCTATTGTATCATATTATTGTGATCACCTCCTTAATGTGATGTCTACAGTGCTTACGTCACGACGTATGTCTTGCGATGTGCACGGGCAAGGTAACTCCGTATAAGAGAACTAACAGCATCTCTGTGCGTTTCTCGCAACTGAGGTAAGAAGCTTATCGAAGTTGAGAATTTGGATTGACATCGACCATCAGTAGCTATTTTTGAATCTGCTCACAAGTGTAGGAAGTGGAGTGCCACTGATTGGCGGAAGGTAGCTTGTTCCAGTGTGGCGCAGTTCCTGTTTCATAGAGCGTCTGTTCGTGAGAAACGGAAGTGGAAAAAAAAAATTGCTGTAGTCTGAAATACGTTATAATAGCTGTTTGTAAAATCAGTAATCCACGTTGAAGGCGCTCTGCAGCGATTTTGTTACTAATTCATACTCGGTAATAACCTGGAGACAGCTTCACAACTGCGTAGGAACAACCAACACTTGCTAAGGAACAACTGCAAATTGTTAGGGAACTACCGACAATTGCTACGGAACACCCGACCAGTGACAGTAAAAGGACACACAGACGGCAGAACGTGTTAACTGTAGCGAAGCTTTTGCGCGAACGCTCTGTACGCATTCGACGGTTCATGAAGTACGATTTTTGACGAGTGTTGTTGTGGAACCGATTAGTGTGAATTTCCGTATGGTACGGCAACACGTCTGCAAGACTTCATTTGAGTGCTTACGATCGCGGACGAGCAGTTGAACGGTTCGTAGCCAAAGCCGGTGAAAGTGTCACTACTATGGTCACAAAAATGGGTATGCACAAAAGTGTCAACTCTTGTGAAGCATGCGTGGTCGTAGCCCTAGTGGCGAAAAGGAACGACATCTCAGTCCTGGGCAGATCACTGCAGGCCTTGCAACCGCTACCGGTACATGGGTCTCTGCCAGAACCATTTCACGGCAGTTAAATCAGTCTGCTTTGTACGCTCTGGAGTTTGTTAAATGCATCCCGCTTGAATCACACCGTCGTCGAGATAGAACTCATGTGCAGGGAGTATGGTGGTCAATAGTGATGTCCTCTGACGACTCTCGCTTCACTATGGCAAGAAATTCTGGCCACCAGTTAGTGTGGAGAGAGAGAGGGTGGACACGTTGCACACCACAAAATGGTCATGGACGTCATCGGCATGGCCTAGGCAGAATGGTCTAGGCAGGAATTGTGCACAATGGCCGAACACCACTGCATATCTTTGCACGAAGTGCCGTTACAGCACAGCGGTGTTGCAGAGAAATTATTCTGTTTAATGGTGCTGCACTTCCCAACTTTGTGCTCAAGGACGACTCTGCCAGCCCACACAGGACAGCTTTGGTGTCGGACACACTGGAAAGTGAAGATGTTGAACGAATGGATAGGCCTACGTACTCCCCAAATATAAACCTTATAGAGCATGCCTGGAATGCTTTTCGCGGACGTGTTTCTAAACGAACATTCCTCCCTGAACCGTGTAAGAACTGAAAACCGTCCCGAGAGAGAGTGAGACATTATCCCCCCAAGACCTTCTCAACAGTTTCGTAGCCAGCACGAATAACAGGTGCAAAATGTGCGTCAGTGCCCGAGGGGGGCTCTTATTCCTTACTGAGAGTACGATATCGATCTCTGTGTTGGGAGCCTGACCTGTGCCAAACATGAACATTATTTTTGTCTGTTATCCTGCTTTTCAGTGTGGTGAAATCTGCACATTTTTTTGTCATGAATATACCACTCCACATCTTTTACGTATGTACTGTTTCATGTCGTCCATTATTGCCTGCAGTTATTCCTGTCCAATAACATCCCTGTTCCTTAACAGTTGTGAAGTAGTGTATGTAGTTGTATACCCATGTCACACAGTTATATGTGAGGATAATGGCTACAGAATCCGGATAAAGATTTCAGTGTGCTCCACTATTCTCTCGAATTTTCCTTGTTCTTAACCAACTAACCAATTGTAAAAGCAGATCGGTTGTAATATTTGATATGACTAATTCGTCATGCTCTGTTAATCAACTTATAGAGCACTGCAGACAGGATGTCGCCAGAAACAAGCGGAGACCCATCAGAACTTTGCAGCTCACCCAGTTGTTGCGTTTGTTGCAAATAGCGGTTATTCTGGATAGTCTTTACGGTCACTGGAGATTGTGGTAATTAAAGGGAGATTCGCGCGGTTGCCTTCACCAATCAGGGAACATGGTTTTGTGTATATTTCCCTAACAACACCTCGGTGATGCCGCGGTTTTAGACGTACGGTTTTCAGCAGTACTTTGCCGTTGAAAGCTGCCAAAAGCGCTGCAGCCTCAGGTGCCCATATTTAGCGACGTGTGAGATGTAAATGGACAGATTCTTCAGAAACGCCTGCCGATATCAAGGGTGGAATTGTAAGAGAAAGGGCAAATATTTATCTCGAGAAAACCTTTTTTCGGTCAGAGTTTAAATTTCTGCAAAATGTTTTTCTTCATTTTTTCATTGCTTAATATTCAAATCAGTCTATATTACTTGTATGTTCCATTGTCCTTACCGTGCATTTAGCTGCACGTTTTTGTCCGCGCCCAACAAAGAAATGTATTTTGGAAGTCCAACAGTTATTTCTCATTTTTTAATAAGCGTGCCTATGCCTTGTCACGTGTGCCGATAAAACAGCTCTTGTCATCCTATTGAATTGATGTAGCATCTGTCTTCCTGTGCGTGCTTATTGTGAATAAAAAAAAAAACACGAACCCGTACTCTTTTGCACGGGTAGTTTCCGGCTGTGCGGCTAATGTAACCTCCAGACTTGAACACGCATCCCGACGGAAGCTCTCTGACGCACGGCATCCCATTCAGCCAGTCTCTGTCACGCAGATCAAACGTAGTGTGTTCCTTCGAGGCCCAATCGAACAGTACTTCCTGGTGCCCTGCCTTATTACTATTAAAGACGCAATCACAAGTTTTTATTATTCGTCCAATATAAATATTGAATATAATAAACGTTGCGTACACTCTGTTGTCACATGACCATTGCATGCTTTTTGTAATGCAGATATGAGTAACAGAACAGCTCACAGAAGAATTCCGAGCTACGTCTGTAGAGAACTGAAACGCTGCACCTGAAATAAAGACTTCAGTGAATATATGTGCTCCATTATGATTTGAAGATTTAAGTACTGTTGTTCTAGACAACAACTAAGTTAATCCAACAACTTGTTCATTGTGCAAAATCTGAATGAATGCTGGCGTTTTCACCATGCGCTCTACTCTGTTTCATTGACATTGAAAAACGTAAAAGTGACTACTTTGTTTACATTTCACTGTGTAATTTGTAGTAAATGTGAACTCGTTTCAGAGAATACGCAAGGGGGGGAGGGGGGGGGGGAAGAGACACAAAAGTAAAAGTTCTATTTTTTTTTTTTTCCAGCACGCTGGCAAGTATTCGTGTAATCACTTATTTAGTGGCCAGGTAGCTTAGGCTCCTATGGTCCCACAAAATCTGAAGAAAAAAGAAACAAAACAACAAAATACATGTACAGCGGCCGTAAAACAATAATTGCGCTTTCTGCAACTATGCCGAGCTGGTCACATTGCAACTTTAATGAAGTCCCATTGTGATCAGAAACGTTGGCGAAAATAGTTTTTCGTGACATAACATTTCAGCGGACTATATCAGCAGTAACCGCAATCAATAAATTCTGTTTAGTCACATCAGGATCAGCCACATTCTTAAGAGCTGCAGAACACGAAGCGTTCAAAAGTGACCAAATTAGCAACTATTTCCAAAACTAGCATTGATACAACCACTCCCAATAAGCGTTTCGTGGACATATCGATTGTGTTTTGACCGGCATTTCCCCAAATCTTACATCAGGTAAATAACTGAAGAGTTCAGTAATTGTATCGGAATAGGTGCTATCGCTTTAGGGACGGTTCATTGACTCCATTTCTTGTATGTCTTCTTAAGCAATTTACACAATTCCGTCCGTATTGTTGCTTGGTGGCTCCTGTTCGTGCGTTCATCGTCGCTACTTTATGTATTTCGGTTGGAATGGCATCCTCTTAGATTTGTCATGCTACACGCTATCTAATCGTACTCGTTGCATTGAAGGTCCCCGATATCTAATCAGACCTGTTGCCTTGAAATTTGTTTTGTCTCCACATATGTAGCCATTCCGAAACTTCAACCTGTCTTTTCACATAAACACATTCGCGCAAAGTTGAACGAAGTAACGTGTTAATATGTCGACCTATTGTATGAAAGGTGTCAGTGATCAGATTACGTTCCAGCAAATTGCTATTTACAGAAACCAATTATTGTAATTGCAACATAAGGCAATAGCTGCTTCGCTCTCCCAAGTATTGCCCGAATCAGACTGTTTTTCGAAAAGCTGCAGATACGCTTCCAAAAGAAATCAATATTAAAGTTTCATAGAGTGAAGTGGGACATTATACGAACATCGTGTGGAAATATATTTCGAAGGGCGCCATATACAATTAAAAGAATCGCACCACCAAGAAATCAGAAAAGAACGGATGTAGTAAGATGTAATGTGCATGTACCGAAAAACAAATGAAAAAATTGGAAGATTTATTATAGAGAAAGAGCATCACAAGTCACGCTAGTTAGTAAGGCATTGGTCCACCTCCGGGTGTTACGCAAGCACGTATTCTGGTTGGCACTTATTGATAAGTCCCCCGAGATGCCCTGCGAATCATGGTGTAACTTGGCAGTTTTGAGATTGGCAGAAGTGACAGACATGATAAGTGACAGAAATATTCTAAGACCGAATAGAAATCCAACTGCAGATATTTGGACTTGCAGTTTGGCCCTTAAACTCTTAAGCCATCCATGTGTTTCCCACATCACATTCGCGAGGTGGGTAGGTTTTCGTGGGCTAGTCGTTTCACGGCTACAAATATTCAGTCATAGAGTGCTCTAACTTCAATCAGCGCGTGGATACTTACAACGAGGATTCGTCTTGAATAACAAACGTCACGTCACATGCTCGAAAATTTGGGCGTCACGAATGCGCTCATTTTTGCCAACATTTCTGTGGCATATCATCACGTTCTTCGGCCTGAAATCTCAGACTGGAGCAGAGTTGCCTTCAGTGACAAATCACATTTAGAATTGAGCTCCAGTGACCAGCGAAGACGTATTGGGAGACGCCCAGGACATCGGTGGGGTACCAACCTGACTGCCGTCCGCCATAGGATCCGACCATCAGGTCTGGGTGTAATTTCTTTTCATAGCAGGACCCCTTTGGTTGTCATCCGCAGCACCTTTACATCACAGCCGTACATCGACGATATTCTACGCCCCGTTTTGATGCGCTTCATGACGAGATAGATAATGTCCGCACGCACTCGGCGATAGTCTCCACAGCTTGTCTTCTTAGTGCTTGCCAAACTCCACCTTGGCCAGCTATGTCACCGTACCTCTCCCCAACTGAGAACGTTTAGAGCAGTATGGGCAGGACCCTCCAATTATCTCGGAATTTTGATGATCTAACGTGCCAGTTGGAGAGAGTTTTGCATGATCTTTCTCAGGAGGACATCCAACAACTTTAACAATCAATGCCAACAATTCCAAGCCAAATACCTGCTTGCATAGGGCAAGAGTTGGACCAAAGCGTCGTTGACTTGCTCAGGTTCTGAAGCTCTTTCACCTGAATAACTAGGGACCGATGACATTGTAGTTTGGTCCCCTGCCCCCTCTTTTAAACCAACCAACTAACCAACGAACTCCAATAACTAGTCCAACTCTCGAGATTACAATCATTTCTTCGTCTGTACATGTATACCGATTTTCATCTCCTTCGTATAATTCCTTCGTGGTGCTCTTTTTATTTTTTTAACAAAAAATGTATATTTACAATTCGTGTAAACTACTCATGTAGACTGCACAACGTCCTGTTTTTATTTCACCTTTTATTAAAAAAGTTTCACATGTTAAAAATTTCCTTTCCAGCCGACAAAACTAACATTTATGCAGCAGATGAAGTGTTAGACAAGAAATTACGTGAACACAAGGTTAACCCTTTATGTTTAATAAAGTAAGTAAAGTATTATGGCATGACTGAATGGAAGAAAATTCAGTTGCCTAATTGAAAAGATTTTCTTCCTTCTGCATCTGCACTGTGAGATCAAAAGTATCCTGACACATGGCTGAAAATGACTTAAAAGTTCGTGGCGCCCTCCTTCGGTAACGTTGGAATTCAGTAAGGTGTTGACCCACCCTTATGACAGCTCCCACTCTCGCAGGCATGCGTTCATCAGATACTGGAAACATTCTAGGGGATTGGCAGCTCTTTCTTCCCGGAGTGCTGCACTGAGGAGAGTTAACGATATCGGTCGGTGAGGCCTGGCACGAAGTCAGCGTTCCAAAATATCTCAAAGGTGTCGTATAGGATTCAGGTCAGGACTCTATGCAGGCCAGTCCATTACAGGGATATTATTGTCGTGTAACCACTCCGGTACAGGCCGTACATTATAAACATGTGTTCGATCGTGTTGAAAGATGCAGTCGCCATCCCCGAATTGCTCTTCATCAGTGAGAAGCAAGAAGGTACTTAGCACTTTGCCGTCCGCATGTCTCGTACAAATTTATTCGCTTGGCGCCGGCAGCGCCAATTCGGATTATTTGGATTGTCGCCGGCCGTTCTTGACGTTATCTGGAGATGGTAAATTGTTTCGTTTTCCTAATCTCATCGTTAGTTCTCATAAGTCCTCAACCCTGTTCCCCTACTTTCATGAAATTTCGAAGATATACATACGTAAATAAATACAACATTTGCTTGTTTCATATATTTGTTTATTTGCATTGTCTTTGGAACTCAGTATTTCTCTTTCATATGATAAGCAGCAAAACAGTGTCCAAGATGTAACGAAAATCCACAAGACTTGCACATTAAGTTTGTTGTTCTTTTTTGTTTTTGGAACATACATGGCAGTTCCTTCGTTTTCGTTTATTCATTTCGGAAATAAGTAGGCCTATTAGTTGGTGTTGCTTTATGTGTTCGGGAAGTCTGTCAACCGGATCATGATGAGACGTACGCGATGTAGTGGCAACATCCTAGTTTTGCTCCGCACATTCATCGTAAATAATCGTATCGTCTCTTTCGTCTGCCTTGATGAAAAGGCACAAGTACTTATAAAAGCACAAAAAAACTTGATGTGTGTAACTTATTGTTACGTAAAGAAAACACCAACAGAATGCAAAAGATACTAAAATGCTGTCGCCGGCCACTGTACACTATGCTCACGACATCACTGTGGTGTCCCCGGTCACTGCGCGGTACTATGCACACGCACACCACAGTGGTGTCGCCGGCTGTTAACCGCTATTTCACACACGACACCACTGTGGTGTTGCCGGACGACACTGTGTTAAAACAACAATGTAGGCCTGTGCTGTGATAATGCCACGCAAAACAACAAGGGATGCAAACCCCCTCCATGAAAAATACGACCGCACCATAACACCACCGCCTCCGAATTTTACTGTTGGCACTACACACGCTGGCAGATGACGTTCACCGGGCATTCGCCATACCCAAACCGTGCCATCGGATTGCCACATTGTGTACCGTGATTCGTCACTCCACACAACGTTTTTGCACAGTTCAGTCGTTCAATGTTTACGCTCCTTACACCAAGCGAGGCGTCGTTTGGCATTTACGGGCGTGAAGTGTGGCTTATGAGCCGTCGCTCGACCATGATATCCAAGTTTTCTCGCCTCCCGCCTGTCATAGTACTTGCAATGGATCCTGATGCAGTTTGGAATTCCTGTTTGGTAGTCTGAATAGATGTCTGCCTATTATACATTACGGCCCTTTTCAACTGTCGGCGGTCTCTGTCAGTCAATAGACGAGGTCGGCCTGTACAGTTTTGTGCTGTACGTGTCCCTTCACGCTTCTACTTGACTATCACATGGGAAACAGTGGAGCTAGGGATGTTTAGGAGTCTGGAAATCTCGCGTACAGACGTATGACACAAGTGACACCCAATCACTTGACCACGTGCGAAGTCCGGAGTTCCACGGAGCGCCCCATTCTGCTCTCTCACGATGTCTAATGACTACTAGGTTGCTGAAATGGAGTACCTGGCAGTAGGTGGCAGCACAATGCACCTGTTATGAAAAACGTATATTTTTGAGGGTGTCAGAGTACTTTTGATCACATAGTGTGTATTCCAGTCATGGAGTGCTGCAACTTCAACCAACGCGTGGGTATTTACAACATGAAACTATACACAATGTGGCGATCCGATGGCAGGGTGTGGGTATGGTGAATGCCCTGTGAACGTCATCTGCCGGCCGCGGTGGTCTCGCGGTTCTAGGCGCGCAGTCCGGAACCGTGCGACTGCTACGGTCGCAGGTTCGAATCCTGCCTCGGGCATGGATGTGTGTGATGTCCTTAGGTTAGTTAGGTTTAAGTAGTTCTAAGTTCTAGGGGACTAATGACCACAGCAGTTGAGTCCCATAGTGCTCAGAGCCATTTGAACCATTTTTGAACGTCATCTGCCATCGTGTGTAGTACCAACAGTAAAATTCGGAGGCGGTGGTGGCATGGTGTGGTCGTGTTTTTCATGGAGGGGGGCTTGCACAGCTTGTTTTGCGTGACACTATCACAGCACAGGCCTACATTATTATTTTAAGCACCTTCTTGTTTCCCACTGTAGAGGAACAATTCGGGGATGGCGATTGCATCTTTCAACATTGTCGAGCACCTATTCGTAATGCACATCCCTGTAATGGACTGGCCTGCACAGAGTCCTGATCTGAATCCTATACAACATTTTTGCGATGTTTTGGAACGCCGACTTCGTACAAGGCCGCACCGACCGACATCGATACCTGTACTCAGTGCAGCAATCCGTGAAGAATGCACTGCCATTCCCCAAGAAACCTTCCAGCACCTGACTGAACGTTTGCCTGCGAGGGTGGAAGCTGTCGTCAAAGCTAAGGGTGGGCGAACACCATATTGAATTCCAGCATTGCCGATAAAGGGCGCCACGAATCGGTAAGTCATTTTAAGCCAGGTGTCCGGATATTTTTGATCACATAGTGTATGTATCCGTGAAACGATTACCCCACGAGAGAACTACGCAGCTAACTGTCACCGTGATTCGGAGTCCACGTTAAACTCAACTGAATTAGTCAGTTCAGAGATTGGAGGAAGGTAGTGTAAGTGCATGCCACTTATGTGTGTCTGGTAAAGCACAGAAGTCTTGAAACAAGTCTTCGGGTCTATCTTTTGTCATCATGTAGATGCCATTCATTAATTTTTTCAGAGACTTTTAAGTTATTGTTAGACACTGTAGAATACTTTGTGGTTTTTTGCACAAAAGTGTGTATTTCGTTGCATTGCTTCGTAAACCACTTGGGGCTGCATCCAACACCTGTTTGTATGGTATGTGACTTAAGGGGAACTGCTCAGAACTAAAAGCAAGCCTGTGCTGAAAACTGCTTGCGCGAAGCCTTAATGGTGTTAGAAAGTTACTTTGATAGAATGAAGAGCAAAGAGCACTTGGTTGAAATGGCGCTTTAGTTTGTCGGTCTCAAGGTGTCAGAAAGTAGTTGAGTTGGCGTAATCACATTTTGCAAAGGACGGTGCTCTACGCTCCGACTTCACTATGAAATCATAGATGGTTCGTGGTGCTGCGCTTAGAAACGTCGAAATCTTACCCACCGACTTGTTAGAACAGTGATTCCTCACACCTATCAACGATTCACCTAAACACCCACCAATTTCTGAAGAAATAATATTAATGATTCTGAAGATCTAATATTGAACATTATTCGTGGATTTTTGCATCCAAAACAGAACCCACAGCTAATATACACACCGGAAGCCACCTTATGGTTTATGTGTGGCGGAGAATACACCCGTGGTGTTAATTATAAAGTCTGCTGTCACACATTTTCTTCGTTGGTGGGAGACATGTTTGGAAAGTAAATGTACTTCAAAAATGTTCAAATGTGCGTGAAATCTTATGGGACTTAACTAAGGTCATCAGTATCTAAGCTTACACAACACTTTACCTAAATTATCCTAAGGACAAACACACACACCCATGCCAGAAGGAGGACTCGAACCTCCGCCGGGACCAGCCGCACAGTCCATGACTGCAGCACCCTAGACCGCTCGGCTAATCCCGCGCGGGAGTGAATGTACTGTGACCATAACAGGCGGTGATTTTTTGTTATTTGGGTGTCGGCATCACAGAGTGGTAGGGAGGGGGAGGAGGGCAGATCCCCTTACCAGAGCGAGTATCGCAAGAACATTATATTGTCCAATTTCGTGAAAGATTTCGGTAACAAATCGCGTCGATTGTGAGCCACGTGCTGTGATGCGCTTCCTATTTGCTGGAAGAATTAATAAGCACCGAAAATTTTTCGCGAATCAAAACGGTTTACGGCGAAGATGTTACGAACAGAACACGTTGGTTTAATTGCTGTAGGGAATTTAGTGGCGGCAGAACAAATGTTCATGACAGAGGAGTGACAGACCTTCCTTTTTGACTGATGAGTTGGTGCAAAAAATCGAGGAAACTGATCGTAATTGACAGTGAATGAAATTTCAGCGATGTTTCCACAACTCTTCATAACATTCTTATACGAATCACTTACAGAAGCTCTGGGATACCGGAAACTGTGCACAAGATGGGTCCCAAAACAGCTGACAGAGCAACTCAAGAAAAAACGGGTCCGTAGCGCCCACGAGTTTATCGCCTGACTTGAGCTCTATTGTGACTGGAGATAAAACATGGATGGCTCATTACACCCCTGAGATAAAAAGGCAATCGACATAGTGGCGTCACATGAATTCCCCATCTGCCAAAAAATTCAAAACTGCAATTCGGAATAAACATTATGGCCTCAGTGTTTTGAGTCCGAGAAAACATCATTTCAAACGAATATGTGCCTCAAGGGGAGATTATCAATACACAGCGATATTGTGAAACCCTAAAAGAACTCGAAAGGCGCATTCAAAACAAAACAGGACGAATACTGACGAGAGGATTGAGCTTGTTGCACGACATCGCTCGTCCTCACTCAGCCTTAGCCATCAAGGTGCTATTGGACTAATTTGTTGGCATGTTACGAATCACTCCACGTATTCCCTTGACTTGGTGCTTTGAGGTTGTCATCTTTTCACCTCTCCAAAGGCACACATTCGTGGAATTAAATTTTCAACAGACGATCAGGCGCAGAAAGAGTTTCTTAAGTGGGGAGCTGCCGGGAGAGTCCTTCGAGGAGGGCATAAAGAAGCTTGTGCCATGGCTCACCACGTGCATTGAACGGGATGACGATTTGGAAAAATAGTCAACAAGTGCATCAACAATATCCTGTAATTCTTTTTTCAAATATTTTTTTTGTAAAAGAAATATATGAAAATCTGTTACACTTCCTTTCCGAAAATGCCGCGAAGATTGCCAAACGCTTTGTAGAAATGTATCGTCTTCTTATCTCAAACTGTGTATGCTGTATGTTAGGCAAAATTGTTATGTATAATTCTTTCACAATGTCCTGAACGAGGGCTCCTTAGCTCTGAATCGGCTGAAGCCGGTAGAAATCAATCGGGTTCGTGTATCGTAGCCATTACCGTGCCGGACCATTAAGCGTATGTAAATGTGCTTGTGTGGCTGTATGTAGTCTGCAGTCCGTGAGGAAAGCACAAATTGTTCCCCTCCCCCACCCTCTCCTGCCGCACCATCGCTCTCCCTTGGCTGTCCAGTATTGGGCTTCGGTAGGCGGAGCTTGTTTCCTCTGATAGTTGCAACTCCCCTAAAACTCGTTCAGAACGCCGTCTGTGTAAATTTAGTTATTATCCTAAAACTAGAATTGATTATTAACCAAAAAAGTTATCAGTGAGTAAGTGTACTGTGATGCTATACCTTAAAGCCATATATACGCGACGGATGAATTAGATAATTACATGATTTACGCATGTGAATATCCGCTCGTAATTCTAATTCTTTCCAATAGTGCAAAGAATATTTTCTAATTAAAGAGTCAGTTCAAACTCTGTACCGTTACCCTACAGCACAACGAACGAAAGCAATTTGATAGATTTCTGTGCTCTCGATTATTCTTGTAAAAATAGCATAACCTGAAAGTATTGTCAGCGTTACTATTTTTTTTTTCTTTTTCTAGTATACGTTTTCGTCAAAATAAACGTCTTAAAATGTTGCCACTTTCTTTTTAGTACATCTTGTTAAAACTGAGTGAATTTAGCAATGGGTTTCCAATTTTTATTAAAACTGGATGAGTTGTGGCTTTCACTTTTTCAGAGTTTAGAACGAAATTTAGTATATTAATTACCAGCACAGATCGATTCTGCAATTCTAACACTAATCAGAATTACAGAGTGACATGGGATGTAAAAAATTATATTATGTTACTAGATGTAAATATGCTTCTGATCTAAGGTATTAATGTTGGATCGTTTTCTGGAATGCAATTCATGATTGTTTAATCGCGATAAACCGAATTTTCCAAAATGTGAGGACTGTTATCTAGCCTACTAGCGTCTCACCAGTCATTTCTCTGCAAAGTAGTAGATTGCCACGATCAGCGCCAATCGACGGATGCAAATAATTTACATGTAAAAATATATGCAGTCACCCCCCCCCCCCCCTCCCCCATCAATTCAAAAAACATAGTCCTTCTCATTAGGAATCGATGAGAATCGAAAGTTAGCTTATGTGAGATCTCTAGACGGACCCGACTATTCTGCTAGGATTTGTCGCTAAGATCTCTCCGTATTGCAACACATTTAATTTTCTTTTGCCTTTAGAGCTCCTGGTTGGAAACCTGACACGAAAATTAGCGGAATCTCCTTCATATTGTTAGATTTTACGATTATTGAATCTGCGCAGACTATCTTCAAGCCACCTGGTTTATAACTGTATGTGACTGACTCTTGAATATACAAATATTTGTTATTATAACTGTATGTGACTGACTCTTGAATATACAAATATTTGTGTGAACATATAGGCTATAAGTAAGTTTTAGTTACTGTGCATTAAAACTTAAAACTAACAGTAAATTTACTTGTTGGAGTTACCATTCTTCGTTTCTTTTTCGTGTACATTTATTTACTTATGTAATATTGTCCTCTCATTAACACATGAACTGTGCATGTCAGTAAATTGATTCGAAACTGTTGCCTAAACACCCACCAGTCTCTGCAGAAATAATATCAATAATACTGAAGATCTAAGATCGAACTTTATTCGTGGATTTTTGCATCTAAAACGGAACTCACAACTAATATACACTTCGGAAGGCGTCTTGTGGTTAATGTGCGTGAAGGAGAATGTGTCATATACCACTCCGACTGCCACCATTCCCCCCTCCCCCTTTCTCCCCAGAGGAGAATGCAGAGCAAGATTGATTCAGGTTACGGTGAAACGGTGGCGGTTTTGTCTTAGTAGTCAGGTCATTGTCCTGCTTTTGCCAAAAGCTGAAATAAAAATATGTATCAATTAATTCAGTTTCACAATGACTCAGGCTTGCTATCGGAAAGTTCAAAATCCAAGTAAAAAATCATAGCAGCCTCAATAATCCCGGTAGATTAAAAAAAAAGTGAAGTAGGAACTGAGGAAGAATGCCTGCAAGTCAGTACCCATATAGGACTGTGAGCGTAGTTTGTCCATGCGTGCCACTGTAATGTCGCATCTCAGGCCAGGAGACCCTTGAAGGTTGTATAGTATGATAGCCCTCCATCCCCCACCCATGAAGAACGTTTCGATTTGGAACTACACCTATTTGGGTTAGAAGAGAGTGGTGTCAAAGCAGAGCATCACGCCAATGGGCTTATGGAAAGTCTGTGAAACAGCTGTGAATAGAGTTCCGTGGTGACCGAGACTGACCAGAATGTTCTAGGATGTTCCATTATCTTGTTGTGTTGGCGTTAGTGTTCGAGAAATGTTACGACCAACTTCGAGAGGTTTTAGAGGGTGTCTTAAGGAACAAACGTCATATTACGAAGCTACAGAGCATCGAAGTTACGAACGCCGTGCCTACCAGCACCCTTCAGCAGCAAACATGACTATGTACGCTGACGGACCATAGGCGGAACGTCTCGCAATGTTGTTTGTTATTCAGTGATTGCTACTGATGGCCACGATCACGTTTCCTATGAATGCGATGTTCTGTTGTCCTGGTAGATGATGGTTCGGACACGGGTTACCGTGTGCAGTTTATTTTTTTCTTGTAAACCAAAAAGCATTGGATATTTTAGAGGGTTCAAGGAGAAAGATAACTGCGGATGGAAACCCGCGTCCGAAACAGTCATCCACCGAGGCAACAGAGCATCACGTGCAGAGGAGACAGGGCCTTTTTACGCAACAGCTAGCTGCATCTTTTCCACTATCGAGCTTGGCAATCACGATCGCTGAATAACAAACAACATTGCGAGAGGTTCCACCTACGGTCCGTCAGCGTACAGAATCACGTTTACTGCCGGAGTGCTGTAGCGTCAGGGGCCGGCGCCTATAACTTCGTCATTCTGTAGCTTCGTCGTTTTATGACGTTTCCGGACGCGGTTTCCTATGCTCGAGTTGTTCATCAAGACACCCTCTACAACCCATAGAGGTTTGATGCAACATTTCTGGGCCACCCTGTATAAGCGATGGCAAGCCACATGCCTCAGTGCACTTTCGGAAGTCGATTAGAGTTAAACAGGGAAAAGTTAAAATGGTAGAAAGCGAAATAAATTTAGGTGGAAGTGAATTGATTTTGGTAGTGAAGGGCGTATTAAGTGGAACTTCCGAGTGTTATGTAATTTAACAGGATGTCGAAACGCACAGGAAGAGATCATGCTAGTGTTGAATTGAAAAGAAAGCAACCGAACTAACATGAAGAGATGAAACGGATTAGGAGCGAGAAACACGTTTAGTTTCACAAAGAAAGGGAAACGGTTAGATTGAGAGAGAATAGATGAACAACGAGACGAAATTAGAGAAGAGGATCTAGTGAAACTCACGGCGTGCAGACAGACAGAAACTGCTGAAGAATAAGATTAGGGAAAATAACCATACAGAGGTTTAACGAGTGAACTTCGAGGAAGACAAAAATCTAAAGAGCAGGAACGAAACATTAGTGTACCGTATGATAAGTGCACAGCAGTAGTAGTTGAGATTAGCCTACAGTCTGGAAGATGAGACGTTCCTTTACGTTTCCAATAACGAGAGCAACAAACATGTCATGGGTAAAATGGATAAAGCACGTCGTTTCTACCGTGCCAAGAAATTAAGTGTACATTCACACATCGGGATGTGTTACAGGTCGAAGAATTTGATTTGCTCCATTGGAAGTGCCACCACCAGAATTATTTCATTACGTGACTGGAAAAACACCGGAATCAAAACATTTTCTTCAAAATCTAAGATTGTACTCTGCTTGCTTTCAGAAAACGCCATTAGGCTACTAATCCATAAGCAGTGAAGAACGTCAATTCAGTCCTTTGTTTCCGATTAATTGCCGAACAAATCTTACAAATTTTTGCTCTTTTATTTCATTGGCGACGAACACACTGAAGTCGATGAACGTTGCGTAAGTGTAAATGGATTGAGTTATCTTAACAGCATTGAATATTTTTTAATGCTGTGGAATGTTTTCGGTGTTGCATAAAAATGAGTGAGTGAGTGACTGACGGGATACTTCAAATTAGGGTGTTTCTTAACATTTAAGTAGTTTTGAGTACTTCTTGTGTAATATAAGCAATGTAAACTGCAGTTTACTGTTTAGTTGGTTATTTCAAGTTTGTTTTCCCGTTTCTCTGTGAATCACCCTACATTAATTACTCTTTTTTAAATAACTTCATGTTTGCTTTTAGCTGTAGCTGTGTATTGGTTATTGCGATTTCGACCTTTCTGTTATTTTCAACCAAAAGATTTATTATTATATTATGCCATAGTGCAATGAATAAGTTACAGCTAAAAGCGAACAGGAAGCCGTTTAAAATATTTATAGCAACTGTGCATCAGTATTACAAGAAGTTAATAAGAATTACTCTGATACCTTCAGATACTTTTATCCAAACTATATTTCTACTTTTACTCCTAGCTCGAATGCCAGCGTCCGAAGGCTTTTTTGTATGAGTTTCTTTCTTTATGGCCCTTCAGCGACCACAGAAATCGAACCACTATTCCTTGGTACAGTGCCTACCTTTGTCGGCAAAATAACACGAGGAAAATGTTTGCCAGCTTCACGTGTTCACAAGCAGCTGCCACATTCCACGGTTCGTCGCTAGCGGTCTTGTTTGAAGTGTAAAGGTTGACATTCAGTGGTTTTCTTGAAAGTCTTTTGTAGGGAGGGCACAAAATGAAAAATTTATTTCGTAGGTGATGTCTGTGAGTAGTTTTCTCCCCCAGCATTTTTTTGTTTTTTTTATGTCCTGGAAACATAATTCTACTGAACTTTACGAACAAACTAGAATTTTCCCACAAGCTTCATGTGAAGAATGGCGCAAAAATTTCTCGAAGCTGATTGATGAGATTTTTTGTTGATAGTAGAATAGGAATAGCTGAAGATCCGTTATTTTGTTTACTACAACGTTATTGTTCTTTTAAATATATGGTTCAATGTGCTCTAGGTTGTGGGGAAGAAGTTTAGACTCCTTATCACGCAGTAAACTGCGAAAACGTCATCAAACATCGTCACAGAGGCGGTGGCCGTAGTGACAGATATTGGGTTAAGTGGCGTGAAATTGAAAATTAGCAAAAATATCAAAGCAGAGGAAAGTCGACTAGATACAGATGACATATCAAAGCGAACTGCAACTTAAGTCTTTCGTGGTAGTTGAGAGGACAACGAATTTTTACGGCTCAAGCTTATTGACGCCGCTTGGGCAGTTTGTATATTAGTTTTCGTAAGTGTAACTGCCGCGTTTAGGTGGCGTGAATAACTCTCTCTCTCTGTGTGTGTGTGTGTGTGTGTGTGTGTGTGTGTGTGTGTGTGTGTGTGTGTGTGTAGGGTCTTGATAATATGATGATGAGGAGGAAACCCGAAACCGGGACATAGACTATCAAGGGGGCCGCCGAACTTCGTCCTCATTCGACTGACAGACGATCAAGTAGTGTGTGTCTTGTCCTAACCCCATAGTCACTGCTGCTGGATTTGAAATTCAGGCCAGGACTTTGGAGTAGATCATTGTGACCAGTAACTGTTTCCCCACCACGTCTCCTCTCCTCACCTTGCCAAATTCTGGCAATGAAAATCTTTCAACTACTATAATTAAAACACGCTGTCCCTGAGCCACGCTCCACTGCAGAAGCTTGTGGTAGCTACATCGCCGACCGATGCCGGTAGTGGTTCGTACAATATGTTTCAGATTTATGTATCCCTATCACAGTTTTTGCGTGGATTTTTATAAATTCGCCCTCCCCCCCCCCAATTCGAATTGGCTTAATATGTCACCTTTTTTCAATCTTGTGGCATACACTGTTGCCTATTGGGCAAACATTCGAAGATCGATTTGGCTAAGTGCGGATCATTTCACGTACTTAGTGAATAAAGCCGCAGTGTTGCCACTACCACCCAGTATGTCCAAAAGCTCAGACCGCCGGAAGCTAAATGCTAAGCGTGAGAGCCTCTCATATACAGACAATATGAAATTTTCGTCAGCTAAAACATCGACGCTTGTGGGGAAGGCAGGCCATTATCAGCTGCATCTCAGTACCGACTGTCGCTTAGACTATAGACAACATAGCCAGATCGAAAACTCGTCGAATGACGAAGATTTTGAGACGGCAGAGTGTTAATGTTTTCACTTCCTGCAGGAGTTGTATCTGTAATCAACGTTTTCTAATATGTTAAGCTTCCTGTCTTGATATTGTTTTAGTGTATGTGTTCGATTAAGCAAAATTCATAAAACAGAAATGTTTAGTTTGTTTACGACTCGGCTATTATGGATTAGGAACGCTATAATAGCGCTTTCCAGGCATTCTTGTAAATACATGACTGCTACGAGAGTAGTTGTAATAGCACTTTAATTTCGACTTTTAATATTCAGTACGATAAGAGCTCCCCTCGTATCTGGAGGCTTTTAGCATTGGATAAACTTTCTGTTTATTGTTGGCGTTAAACTGAATAATTTGAATCTTTAAAATCGACACGTTCAGCAGATTCCTCGAACAACGAAATATAAAACAGCCTGAATATCGATTCTGAAAGTCTAGTTCCCTTTCCCCAGATAATATTACGAAACTCAGCACTTTATATTTTAAGTTAATCACCTTTATTTCAATCATAATAGCTTTCCTTTCGGAAACAGTTCAGTGATGAGAAGTAAATAATTTACTCGTAGTTAATATAGTGGCCGTCACGCAAAGTAGGTACCTCAAGCTCATCTCTGATGTTAGTAAAAATTCCGAACAAAATACTTGACATAACCATTTTTAGTGTAGAATATGATGGAGTACTTTTCAAATGGAAGTTCTTACAACAAATTTTGAAAAAAAAAATATTTTTTTTTACTTCGGCCTGTCGAAAAATAGAACCATTCACATATTTGGGCTGAAAATAATATATGGACCTTCTCAAATTTTATAGATGAATGTAATATGTATTTTGTCTTGAAAATATATAAAAGTATTTCTAGATTTAAAAAATAAGATCCGTAAGAGCTGTGAAACTGTTCTGCCTGTGCAACGAAACACGTAGTCGCTGATGAATTTGCGATCTGTTGAACTTCCAGCGAGAAACTTGTGAAGAAAATTACGAGATTAACTCTGGCAACATATGAGACTAATTATTGTTCCGTGTCATGTGTGAACGCATTTTATTTACCTGAGACTGCACGGCACCGCGCGAGAGCTTCTATGCCGCCGTCAGGCTCACCTATTCCCTATTGCCCGAAAATTTCTTTGCAACCCTCTCTGACCTTTCGTCACTGTACCCGCCACACAGATCGCCGATATACGCTATACAAAAAGTAACTGTAGGCACTTTCAGGCCAGTATATCCATTGAAATCGAGCAAAATATATTTTTGCGTGTGGTTTTATGAAACCCAACTTGTATCGAAGCATACTACAGCACTATTGTCCTCAGCACACAGTAAGTGCACTTTACACAAAAATTCATTTTTGCTACTGCAATGTTTCGGCATTCCATTAAAAGTTTTGGTCCGTCATTATACTTCAAAAATCAGTTGTGCGGAGAAGACAAAGAACGGTCTCTGAGCCAGAGTAATTAAGTTTTCACGAAAATAACACTCTTTCTCTAGCCGTCGGATACCTTACCCTGTCATAGTGTCGAAGTACAGTTCTGCATGCTAACTTTTCGTTAAAATCGTCAAATTCCGTAATTTTGCTTTTCATTTACTGTATATTCCTTTCTTGGAGAATCAAAATATATGGTCACTTGAGATTCTGCCGATGTTGCTGCACTATTAATACGGAATACAGCCGATTCGGACATAACACAAGGTTTTGTTGTCATTTTATTACTTGCCCAAAATTTATATTATTCCTGGCATTTTCACAGTCGACCAGATAGCAAAAAATCTTCACTAGATTCGATACACAATTTTAGACTATTTTCGAAAGACTTTTCGCCCTTGGCGCACACCGATCAGAGTCGCACTACACGTAGGCCCTTGCTCCTGCATTTCGCTCGCTACCAAACACACGCCAACACCATTCCACGGAAGCCTGCAACCACACGTGAACACACGATATCGCACAGTAATACAGAACACTCAGCTGTCACTGACGTTTTTGAGTGTTAACAGCGCCGGCGGACTTTCTGTGTGCCGGACCGGAACTCAAAACACAGGTTAGAGTCTTAGTCTGACATACAGTTTTAATTTGCTAGGAAGTTTCAAAAAAGAGATGTTTGAGTTTAGAGTTGCGTAGTCTACATATTTATCAAGAAACACAGTTGAACGAACTAAATCAGAGGACTTTGCTCAGATTAAAATATTTCCAAGAATGTGGTACGCATGCTGGGAATACCTCTTGTTTATTGTGCAAAGCAGGATACGAAAATGCGGTAAGCAGTATCGTCTAGAGATAGCCTCTTGCAAACAATATTTATTACCTTTATTACAAATGTAAGTCATGTATGTTGACTCTAACATTTAAGAAATCTTCTGAAATTAAGACTTCTGCACTGCCATTCTATGTCCCTTTGTGGTGAAACAAAGTAATCGGTAGATTCATTTTGCAGTTCCTTGGGTGACGGTGGCCATTTGTGTATGTTTAGGGGTTGCGGATACGGAACACAATTTCGGCCCATACGCCTTTGCACCATTCTCACTTTCGACACTGCAATTTTCGTACCGTTAATGAACAAACAAAACTTCTACATGTTTGAGAGAAACGTCTAGCAACTGCCAAGTTTGGCAGCAAGATCTAAGAAATTGTATCCACTAACTTGCGAAGTTTACTTGTGCACTCACCCTTTCCTAATTGGCAACTTTTCGCAGCATATTTATCTACCAGAAATAAGGACTCCAGTGTGAAGCTCGCAATTGACGAGTCAGATTAACCATTAAGCTCATTAAATTTTGTGTGACACGAATGCCTATTCGTGTTTTCTTGCAACCTACCTTCAACCCTTCTGTCATCAGGTTACTATGTATATTGTTTATGCTCTCTCACTTTCGCCAGATTTGATGGTCACAAAACACTGATTATAGTGCGAAATCTAAGTACCGGCGCGTATATATGGCGTGTCACGTAAGACGTAACACCCCTTGTATTTTGTGATCAGTCCCAGATATCGAAACAAGGTTTTCAGCAAATGATAGTATGCTAAGGTGCATGTACTTCTGTGTGTGATGAAGAGTCTTAACTCGTGTATCGATTGAGATATTGAAGCAAGTATGATGTTTATATAATGGTATACTTTTTAATGTTGAGGCTGAAACCTGAAACTCTCCGCAAAAGAATCAAAGAAATGTTCTAAAATTTAAAGGCAAATCGGTCGGAATCGGCTATTGCGTTGGAAACATTGTCGCAGCAGTCTATGTCGTCGTATCAGATCTTTCAACTGTTTACTTGCCGAGTGCCCGAACAGTTCTGGAACTGGATGTGTGTGATGTCCTTAGGTTAGTTAGGTTTAAGTAGTTCTAAGTTCTAGGGGACTAATGACCTCAGCAGTTACGGACCATAGTGCTCAGAGCTATTCGAACCAATTTGTTTACTTGTCTGCACTGCAGAACTAACAGGAACTCTGTAGTCCATCGGCAGGTCATTTCTGCTTCAAAATTCCTTGCACATAAACTGGTACACCAACAAGGAGAAGTTAGACATGCTACTTTGATACAATGAATGGTGGCACGAGACATATTGTCAAGAAACATGGGATCAGCCAGAGGAGTGTCATTCAAATCTTGCATCGACACAGATTCCACCCTTATCATCAACAACTACATCAAACACTCATAGGACGTGACTTCAAAAGCTGTGTTGAACTTTGTTGCTCTGCTCTGTGTTGTTTGGAAGTCGCCACTATGTTTTTTCAGACAAAGCAACGTTTACAAATGACGGTGATGTAAATTTACATAACATGCGCTACTGGGCAGCTGAACATCCTTGCTGGCTTCTTCAGGTACAAGAACAGGAGCAGCAACAACAACAACCATAAAGCATAAACCTATGATGCATTACGGACATTCTGTTCGGTTAATGTTGATTTTAGCTTATACTTTTAAATGTGTGGTTCTGTACTACAGATACAAAAACAATTTGTGGCTGTTTTCACTGGCTTGCTTGTTTCATAACCTTATTTATTCATCCTGTTTCATTAATGGGACAGCTGATATGAGAATTCCCCAATACGTTTTATGATAGGTTTTCGTTGAGTAAAGAGGCAATCCAAAATGTTTGATGTAATTACTCCATATTTTTGTAAAAGGCCTACCTCTTAAACAACACAGACCTCTCCTTTATAACACAGAATCTTATCATTAGAACAGACAGCTCAGATATGGGATGTAAAGCAGACCCATGAACAGGTACAGACTCAGATCGGTGATGACCACCAGTAAACTAAAATTTAAGAGAATCATAAAACAAGAATCATTGTGTAAAGAAATGGCTAGAGAAATGTGGAGGAATAATGATATACTTTTGAAGTTCCCTGAAGCTGTAAATAATGAATACCACAGTCTACAGTTCAATTGACATCCCTAAAAAGGGCAGTCATAGAAATGAGAAGTTCCTTCATAGAATCTACAAGGAAGGAAATATTCAGAAAACTTCAGAAAAAATTGACTGGAAGAAGAGAGAGGATGATAGGACATGTGCTAAGGCAGCAGGGGATAACTTCCATTGCAGTAGAGTGAACTTCAAAGGGTAAATACTATAAGGGAAGACAGAGGCCAAAGAATATCCAAAAAATAATCACTGGCTTTGAGTGTAAGTGGTTCATTGACATGAAGAGGTTGGTGCAGAAGAGGAAGTCATGGTGTGCCATATAGCCAGCCTGAAAACCGAACACCCAGCTGTCGATCACTTCTATTTGAAAATTCATTGCAACAGCATCAGTGACTAGTCCCATTAAAAACAAGTGGTTCGTTGTCCACAAAGCATAAGGATCAGATAAGCTTCTGAAAATGCATTGGACTCATAAAGTTTTAAACTTTGTCAATTCAGATTTGAATCGAAACATAGGAAGCCAGTTCATCAGTTTTCGTACATAGTGAAAGCCTACAGAACTGCTCATTTTTATTCACATGTGTGTACTGCAGTACTCGTAGTTGCAGCTACTATCATGTGACTTGGTGTTTTATGACCGTAGCCATATATGTGTTAAATGAATCTATATTTACGCAGTGTAAAACGTGATGCACATAAGCTGATGTGGAGCATGTGCTTGGAAATGACACAGTATCAAAATTGGCTTCTATAGCCTATGACTGATCGTGTTTTCATTTCTGAATATTTAGAGACTGTGGACAGACACAGAAACAAATTTTTAATGATTAGATCATCACAAATCTCGTGGGAGACTAAAAACTATGGAAGGCTACTAACAGCTACACGTATGAAAAACTGTCTCCACATTTGAGTTCATTGGCTGAAAACTGTCATCTCATACTTCCTTTATATCAAAATGTAGCTGGATCATAAAGTGCTTTTCTTTTTGGCTGTGTGTGTGTGTAGACATACAGTCAGTTTTTTGCAAGAACAATATATATCTCCACTATTACCATACACTCTGCATATATCTTTGCTGATCCCATTGTTCTTGCAAAAAACTGATCGTGTGAGTTAGTTATGCATTACTACCAGGCCATTATCATTCAGTTACATTTCTCTCTGAAAAAGTCACTTGGCTATGAAAGCAAAACAGCCAAACTACAGATTTAATTAATTTTCTGTTTACTGTGATGCCTTTCTTGTTGGTGGAAGATTTGTGACCAATACTAGCACTTTTTTATTTTTTTTTACACCTGTAATTGTTGGTTAGTGTGTGGTGTGGTTGTTTAAACATATCCCTTGGGTATCTAGAGGAAGTTAAAGATTCATATTTAGCATATTACTCTGCACACTGATGTCTGACTAATTTCTTGTAACAGTTAAATAAAATTTTTGCAATCTCCTGCTTGAGAACAAGAGTAAAGAATGTAATTGTAAATTCCCAGTAAGACTAATAATGAAGCACAAGACATGGTAAATGGCAGAAAATGTGATATTTATCACATTTTGAAGAATGTATTTCATCCTTCATAAATATATGTCAGTTGTGTATGAAGTACATCCAAGAATTTTGTAATGTTTGTTTGGTAAACTATTGAGCTACACTTTTCCTTGTCCTTTTCGTTCAATGCCAACCATTTTGTATATGACAAATTTTGTTGAGGCTTTTCTTATTGCAAGTTGTTTCATTTGCTGTCAGATGTCATATAATCGTTTCAGCTATGTGAGATTAATTCTTAGTAAAGTGGTTAATGAAACATTCTGTTAAAACTGTGCATCATTTGAGAACAGTGTATGAATGCAGATAAATTGCTTAAGCTTAAGGTAATGAATAGAAGTATATTGTCTTCCAACATTTAACTTCAAGTCATTTACATAGTGTACAGGAGACTTTTCAAAACACACAAATTTGTTTATAGATTTTCTTAAAATATAATTGATATAATATATTTGCCTGGATACACAATTGATGATCCTTTAAAAATACTTTAATCCTAAGTATTGTTCTCTCCTGCTCAAATTTTCATATGATCCTTCATGAACTCTTTAATTGAATAATAACATTGCAGTACCAGTTTGCCATATAATTTTGCTTTTAGTGATTTTAAATTAAAGTTGGGTAATTCTTATTGATTTACTATGATATAAGTGTTCATACCCAGATAATGTGGTGTTTGAGTATATAGTTTTAAAGGATTGGTGGGCTGCATCAAATTATTTTGATTCATGTAGTGGTAATCATGTTGAAATTGATTTGCCACAAGTAAATCAGGATGACTGTTTACAAAGACAATCAGTTCATAGATGTACAGTGGGGGGACACTTAAGATACTCCGATATTTGAGAAGTGGGCAAAATGATTTTTCTTCAGTTTACATTGTGCATATTTCTAATCATGGTTTTTGGAAGTTTTAATATTTGAGACATGGTTTGAGCTACCCCAAAATATAATTTCATACTGTAATGCTAATTTGACATGGCTATGATATTCAAGATGGTAGCATTGTGTAACATCTTCATTGTGAATGCACGGATATGTAGTTATTTCTGAGATACTGTATATCTGAAGCCCAAGATAAACTTTTATCAACTGGTATTCCTATGAATTTTACGCAACTAGCTTCCTGAAAGACTACATTTTTGTGATGGATCTGAACATCATTTAACTTAGCTTTTTTGTTTTAAACTTTGTTAACTGGATTTAGTTAATTTTGTTTGATTTTAATCTGTTTAGATCAAACCATTTCTCTAATATTTGTAAGATATTTACAACAGCTTGAAGAATTTGGTCAGTAGTATTAGTTTTAATAGTTACAGATGTGTCATCAGGAAATGAAATTGAATGATAGTTAATATTAACCAGTAGATTGTGCATGTAAAACAGAAACGAAATGGGACCTAGGACTGCATACTTCAGAGTATCTGAAAAACAACCTTCTTCTGAGGCTTGACTATTGTGGTTAGTAGTTCCACAGTTATTTTAGGGAATGCTTTAATGACTTTCTTTGATATTCAATCCCTCTGTTCTAATGTTTTACTTCAAACCAGATAGGCCTGAAGAAAAAATAATTTGGTTCTCCACATTTAATGTTTTGACAAAATTGTGTAATAATGACCAGACTTAATATTTTACTGATTATCTTGCAGGCAAAAATGTGTTTGAGAAAGAAGCATCAACTGGAGACATCCATAACGAAAAACTCTGCAATTCTTGACAATGTCCAGCAATTATTATCACGTATAAGAGAAGCTGAATCCGATAGCAAGGTATGAACAATCTTTGTTATACCCATACTTTTGTAAAATATTTTTAAAAATATTCCGAAGGAAACAGATCTCTTCAAGTTAGTTGCAGTAAGACCTCACTGTGGGGTGTTAATTTGTCTTAGATATTTGGAGTGGCTAGCCCCTTCTCAAGAAAGGAAAAAAATTCCACATCATGTAATGCCTGCCATAGAATAATGGACTAGTGTGAGTTGCTTATCTAGAGTAAGACATGGCATTATATAGATTTGACAGAATGGGCAATAATATGGATGAAATTCAAGAAAAACAAAGAGCTGAATCAATGACAGTGATTACATAAAAGAAACAAGTTGAGGATAATATTAAATAAATGAAGGGAACACTAAAGTCAGCATACTGATTGCCAGTAATAAATATATAAATTTAAAAAGAAATTAAATTGACTAGGCAGAGTTAGAAGCACTTCATTACTGTGTCTCTCAGTATTAGTGTCTGTCATGTTTAGTCCCTGACAAATTTCTTCATACTCCAGTTTGATGAAATAACAACAGAGAATACTCATCTGTACTCCGCAAATCACTGTAAAGTATGTAGTAGAGGGCACTTTTCTGTTTGATGCTTTAAAGTTTCTTTCCTTTCTAGTAATTGGGAGGGGGGGGGGGGGGGGGGGAGGAATGACTGTTTCTTAGATTCTGTGAAGTTATTATATTTATTAGTCTAATAGCCATCAAAGTCTGTTGGGGAGTATTATGTGTAGCATGAAGAATAGATGTAGATTCTGTCTGGAATACAAGCCCTTAAAATTTTCTCGGTTCACTTTTATGGGATATTACGTATATTTCTTAAAATGTTTGCCATTTCACATTATGTTTATTTTTTGCAACAAAAAAGTCTCTGATTTGTATATAAGTTCATCATCATTGCCTGTTGGTGAGTAATTTTATGTGTAATAAGGCATTGACTTCAGGTGAGGCACTAGCAGTTGAAACTGTTTGTAGGATATATTTCAGATAAAATTTCACATTATTTTAGTTCTGGTGTTATAATGTTGACAATATTTACCGCATGTAAGCCTTCAAAGTGTGTGAAATTTTTATGCGTTTATTTCAAAGGTCTGAGCAGTTGTTCTTTATATCTCAACAATTACCTCTTTTGCCATAGCAAAGCAGAATTCTGTCATACTGGTCACACTAAGAGTACCTCATTTGGACGTATGCTGTTACTGCTGTAGAATCTTCAGCTATTTTGAGCACAATTTTATATTTGATTTAATTCACTGCATATACACAATGATGTACAGTGTACGTTATTTGGATCATGTTGCCTTCAGCTGACCATCATTATACCTCAGTACTCTATAGTAAAAACTGAAGGTTTTAAGTTGAAGCAAACTTTTCAAGCATTTGTATTATTGTATCTTTGTTGTAGATATGCTGCACTTACTTGTTCCTAACTCTGTATCATTAATTATAAAGGTGTTGGAGTCATACAAGATAGGATTGACTGCTTTGAAAATGAGATTCAAGGAATCTGGTCTATCAGAAGACAATGTGGCGGACACAATGTCTGAGATTGAAGAGGTATGTATTTTATATTGCTCAATCAGAGATGCTTTTTCTTTTAAGAATGTGAGTATAATATCTCTCGACTTTCATGGACTGGTCATGCTTTCAGATATAGCATTCACATATTTTGTATTACTAAACTCTAAGTGAAATGATGACACCAGATTGTGCAGCTTTATGACCTTCAAAAGTTAATAGGTTTTGTAAATAGCAAATGAAAAAAAATTTTTTTTGGTAACCTTGTAGCAGAGTAGACTTTAATATACTTTCCTTCAGTTTTATGAATGAAGTCCTTGGGTGGAGGAGGAGATGAATAATTCAAGACAAAAAAAGTAAATTTCGTAGGCATTCCTGATTGAGTAGCTCCTAGTGACAGTTCAGTCAGACAGCTGACTCTTTTCTTTACCTCTTCCTCCACTGCCCATGTACACTATGACATTTTCTTAACAAACAAGAAGTCTAACTGTTCATTGTCAAGGTCTGTTAGGAGTATATGTAAAATGCAGTGCAGTATTTGATTTGTTAATGGGAAGAAAGTGAAAAAGGCGCGTTTGCCCAGTACAACAGAACTATTTCATCTTCTCCCCACTTAATATCTTTCTTGATATTTAAAACTCTTTAAGTTGACATATTTTTTCAATATTTCTTTTTGCTGTTGTAGAACTCAAATGCAAGTCCTTGCCCAGTCAGTGAAAGTAGATGAAAGCTGAGGATTATTTAAGAATATTTAGGTATATATAATAATACTCTGTAAATATTCTTCCCTAGGAGTTTCCCAAGAGAAAGAAAATCATAAATCAGTAGCACATTGCAGCTTTGATATTGATTCATGGACAAGGCCATTTTATTATTGCACATTGTACCGCTCTTGTCCTAATTGTGTGCTCCACTTTCATTCTTGGTGTTTAATTGTGTATCATTATGGTGTAGAACATCAACACTAGGACAAATACTGAATTCAGACAGACAGCATTAAAGAAAATTCCCCCCTGCGGGTTCGGGGGTAAGAATAGGCCCGCGGTATTCCTGCCTGTCGTAAGAGATAACTAAAAGGAGTCTCAAACATTTCGGCCTTAATGTTATGGTCCCCTAAGGGGTTTGACCACTATCTTTCAAAATTTTCTGTTAGTGCGTACCATTTGGGGAAGGACGCCTTACGTGGTGTATTGTGTATCCATCTTGCCCTAAGATTGGCCTACCCGATATTGTCATGGAGTTGGACTTCCATCGAGCTTCCGGCCACATCTGCTGCAGTGTGTTCCTGGTAGCGTACATTCCCTCCATAGTGCACTTCCATCTTTGCCCTCGTTATGTACATGGATATTTTGACACCCGACAGCCAGCACGGTAGCCAGTCCATTGTGGTGGGGTTGTTATGTACCCTCTTGGTGGTAGCCCCCTTACTACACAGGGATCACACTGCTGTTGCCTGAGCTGCTACCTCCCCACGTATGCCGAGGAGTGGATGCCTATCCCTCTGGGGCATCAGGACTCCCGGCAAAGGCCATCCTGCCAGGTGGTCTTTGCTGCGGCTGGGTGGCGCCCGTGGGGAGAGCTCCTGGTCGGAGTGGGTGGCAGCAGGGCGGATGACCTGCAATGAAGCGTGGTACATCATCTCTCGCTGGTGGGCCTCCACCAGCAGTCTCTAAGCGATCAAGGTCTAACCTCAATGGGAAGAAATTTGATCAGAGATTGTTTCCCTCCCTGGCCACTCCATGGGAGGAACGTATGGCTAAAGAAGGCAGTGGAGATTATTCACCCCGGTACCTCGTGTGTACGCGAGTTGATGGGGAATCATTTATGTCGACCAAGCCCCAGTTTTTTGTGGAGCATTTAGAGGACAAGTTCGGGGAGGTAGAGGGCTTGTCCAAAATGCGCTCTGGGCCGGTTCTCATCAAAACAGCATCCTCTGCCCAGTCAAGGAAGTTGCTCACTTGTGACAAGTTGGGGGATGTTTCTGTCACCATCACTCCCCATAAAAGTCTAAACATTGTCCAGGGTATTATATTCCACAGGGATCTTCTACTGCAGTCCGACGATGAACTATGCGTCAATCTAGAACGACGGGGTGTTCACTTTGTCCGGCGCGTCCATCACAGTCTGAGGGATAATCAGGTAGCCACCGATGGCTTCATCTTGGCCTTCGAGGGTGATGTTTTGCCCGAAAAGGTCAAGGTGATGGTTTACCGCTGTGATGTGAAGCCATATATCCCTCCTCCGATGTGGTGTTTTAAATGCTGGAAGTTTGGGCACATGTCATCCCGCTGTACTTCTGGCATCACATGTCGAGATTGTGGACATCCTTCGCATCCCAATACTCCATGTGTTCCGCCTCCCATCTGTGTTAACTGCGGAGAACACCATTCCCCCTGCTCGCCGGACTGTAGGATCTTCCAGAAAGAACGGAAGATAATAGAATATAAAACCCTGGACCGCCTGACCTACTCAGAGGCTAGGCGGAAATATAAGAGGCTCCATCCTGTGCCAATGACGTCAACGTACGCCGCTGCTGCAACGACGGTTCTTCCCTCTCCTTGTCATCCCGTACGGTTGGTTCTCTGATTGGTCAGAATCCAAAAGCCCCCTTGGTTGTGGGGGGCACTTCACACCCTGTTGCTCCTGTTCCATCTTCTTCAGGAGCAACACCCTCCCAACCATCGGGGACATCAGCTCCCCCTTCCCAGCCGGAGAAGAGTAAGACTTCTTCGGCTACTCTCGCCAGGAAGGGGTCCCTTGGGGACCTCCCTTCCCAAGGTCCGACCAGTGGAAAAGCGGACACCCGCAAGTGGCTAAAACAACCACCAGTCCCTGGTCGTCGGGCCTCGTGGTCGTCGTCCGTCCCTGAGACTGACCCAGTGAAGCCCGTGAAGCCTGAACCATCGAAGGCACAGCGAGAGAAACAGAAGAAGAAGAAAGTCCCCAAGGCTAACGACATTGCGGTGGCACCTGTCCCACCGCTTCCTACAAGCTCTGTGTCTGAGGACGAGGTGGAGATTCTGGCGTCCGCTGAGGACCTCTATCTTGCCGGTCACTCAGACGCCGTGGAAAGAACTGTCACAGATGCTCAATCAGAGGCAGCAAGTGACCCAGCGGCATAATCTGCCTTCTCAGTACTGTCACGCCTTTCTCAGCCATGGACAACACCATCCTCCAGTGGAACTGCAGCGGTTTCTTCCACCATCTAGCTGAGCTCCGCCAACTTATCAGCCTACACCATTTCCTCTGCATTGCTCTGCAGGAAACTTGGTTTCCGACAATGCGAACCCCCGCTCTCCGTGGCAATCGGGGTTATTATAACAACCGGGCAGCTTATGAAAGGGTGTCTTGGCTTCTGCATATATGTCTTGAACTCTCTTCACAGCGAGTCTGTACGTCTCCAAACTCCTTTAGAGGCTGTCGCTGTTCGGGTGTGGACGCCACAGGCTGTTACTGTCTGCAGTCTTTACCTTCCACCAGATGGTGATGTCGCGCAGCATGTCCTGGCTGCTCTGATATCCCAATTGCCGCCACCTTTCCTGTTACTGGGCGACTTTAATGCCCATAACCATCTGTGGGGTGGGTCAGTGGCAACAGGTCGAGGCGCCATCGTTGAGCATTTATTGGCGCAGCTCGATCTTAAATGATGGTGCCTTCACACACTTCAGTGTGGCGCATGGCACATACTCCGCCATTGACCTTTCCATCTGTAGTCCTAGCCTCTTACTGTCTGTCCAATGGAGAGTGCATAACGACCTGTGTGGTAGTTACCACTTTCTGATCTTTCTGTCACTGCCACAGTGTCAATCTTCTGGGCGCCCTAGCAGATGGGCTCTGAATAAGGCTGACTGGGACTTGTTCTCCTCCACTGCCACTACTGCGCCTCTTTCTAACGGTGACATTGGTGCAGTGGTTCAGTCGGTCACCACCGGCATCATTACTGCCGCCGAATCTGCCATTCCCCGTTCTTCTGGGTTCCCTCGGCGGCGGACTGTGCCTTGGTGGTCGCCTGAGATCGCTGCAGTGATTAAAGCTTGCCGGCGGGCGCTCGAGCGTCACAAGCGACATCCGTCAATTGAACACCTTATCGCCTTCAAATGGCTGCGTGCGCGAGCCTGCTGCATTATCTGCCAATGCAAGCAGGAGTGCTGGGAGCGGTATGTGTCCACCATTGGCCTCCATGTCACTCCATCGCAGGTCTGGGCCAAGATTCGCCACCTCTATGGCTATTGGACCCGTGTCAGTGGCAGAGCACTTTGCTCTGAATTCCACTTCTGCCAACTACCCCTTGGGCTTCCACTCCATTAAAGAGCGGATAGAATGTCAGAGTCTTTCTTTTCGCACCCACCATCCTGAATTGTACAATGTTCCATTTAGTGAGTGGGAATTTCGTAGTGCCCTCGCCGCTTGTCCTGATACCGCTCCTGTGTCAGATAGAATCCACTCTCAGATGCTGAAACACCTTTCAGTGGACTGCCAGCGACGCCTCCTCGACCTTTACAACCGCATTTGGGTCGAGGGTGAGTTTCTGTCGCAATGGCGGGAAAGTCTTGTTGTTCCCATTCTGAAACCGGGGAAGAACCCTTTAGAGGTGGACAGCTACCGTCCCATTAGCCTCACCAACGTTCTTTCCAAGTTGCTTGAATGTATGGTGGGCCGGCACTTGAATTGGGTACTGGAGTCTTGGGGCCTTCTGGCTCCGTCTCAGGGGAGGTTCCGTAAAGGCCGCTCCGCCACCGACAATCTGCTGAACCTGGAGTCGGCCATCCGTACTGCTTTTGCCCGCCGTCAGCATCTGGTCGCTGTCTTTTTCGACATGGCGTCATCACATCCTTTCTATGCTTCATGGATGGGGTCTTCGGGGCCCTCTGCTGATCTATATCTGCAATTTTCTGTCGTATCGTACCTTCCACGTGCACGTCGCGGCCTCATATAGTTCCTCCCAAGTCCAGGAGAACGGTGTGCCGCAGGGTTCTGTTCTAAGTGTCTGTCTGTTTTTAATAGCCATTAACGGGCTCGCTGCGGCCGTGGGAAATTCTATCTCTGCTTCCCCGTATGCTGCCGACTTCTGCCTTTACTACAGCTCTATTGGCACAATCCGCAAGGCGCAGTCTTGGGCTGTAGTGCATGGTTTTCAGTTTTCTGCAGCCAAGACCTGCGTTATGCATTTCTGCCGGCGACGCACTCTTCACCCGGAGCCGCGGCTTTATTTTGACGACGAGCTTCTTCCAGTGGTAGAGTCACATAGGTTTTTGTGGGTGGTTTTTGATGCCCGGTTGACTTGGCTGCCTCATATTCGGCAGCTTAAACAGGCGTGTTGGCGGCATCTAAATGCTATGCAATGCCTGAGCCACACCGGGTGGGGCGCCGACCGATCTACACTCCTACGGCTTTACCAGGCGTTAGTCCAGTCCCGTCTGGACTATGGGAGTCTGGCTTATGGCTCAGCATCCCCATCTGCATTGCGGGTGCTGGACCCAATCCTCCACAGCAGGATACGCCTTGCCACTGGTGCCATCCGAACCAGCTCTGTGGGCAGCATACTTGTGGAGGCAGGTGTCCCTCCACTGCGGTTACGATGCCAACAATTACTGGCTGCTTATGCTGCCCATGTTTTTAGCTTGCCCGGGCATCCAAATTATCGTGTCCATCTGCCAGAACGTTGGCCCCGGTCGGGTTGTCCGATTGCCATACGTGTCAAACAGCTTCTCTACGGGCTTGGGTATTTCCCTGTTCCACCTCCTTTCCGGGCCCCTCTGCGTACACCCCCGTGGTGTGTGCCTCGCCCTTGCCTTCGGCTCGACTTGGCACAGGGCTCGAAGGACTCAGTCCCTCTGGAGGCCTTCTGCCGCCGCTTTTATTCCATCCTGGCGTTGTCTACACTGACGGTTCAATGGTTGCTGGTCGTGTCGGTTATGCACTAACTCTAGGGGACCATTCTGAAGAACGTTCGTTGCCGGCTGGCTGCAGTGTTTACACTGCTGGGCTGGTCGCCATCTTTTGTGCCCTAGTGTATATCCGCTCCTGCTCAGGTGAGTCCTTTGTTATCTGTAGCGATTCCCTGAGCGGTTTACGAGCTCTCGACCAGTGTTTCCCTCATTCTCGTCTGGTGATGGCTATCCAAGAGTCCCTGCATACTCTCGCCCATGGCGGCAGGTCTGTGGTCTTTGTTTGGACCCCAGGCCATGTTGGTATACCCCCGGCAGTGAAACTGTTGACCGCCTGGCGAAAGAGGTCACCACTGCACCATCTCTGGAGATTGGCCTCCCAGCGACTGATTTGCAGGCAGTCTTACGCCGCAAAGTTCTCTCGTTTTGGGATGCTGAATGGTGCGGTCTGACCACCCCTAACAAACTCCGTGCCATCAAGGACACGACGACTGTGTAGCACTCCTCCGTGCGAGTCTCTCGCAAGGAGTCTGTCGTCCTCTGCCGACCGCGCATTGGGCACACACGGATGACCCACGGCCACTTATTGCGCCGTGTGGACCCCCATCTATGCCGCTGCGGCTTGGCATTGACAGTGGCCCACGTTTTGTTGGACTGTCCACTTTTATCTGTGCTCAGGCAGACGTTTGCGCTGCTTGACACGCTCTATCCTTTTATCCTTTAATCTGAGTGTTTGTTTTATAGTGTTGATTCTGGCTTTTAGCCTCTGATTTTAAACTGAGTTTTTAATATGTTCTTGGTGGTCGGCTTTTCCTTTTTTTCCTCCATGGTCGGCCAACCACCGTCACACTGTGTGTTTTAATTTGTTTTGTCTGGTCTCTGTCAGGTATTTCATGTCCTGTTTCGTCTGCTGTCTTTCCTGTTGTTCGTGTTTTGTTTACCTTGGGTGGTTTTAGTTTTTTTTTGAAAAAGGGACCGATGACCATGGTAGGCTGGTCCCTTTAATCCCACAAACCAACCAACCAACCAAAGAAAATTCACCTAATAATAATAGAGAGAGGTGAAATCAGCTTCCTTGATCAGAATATTAGGGGAGTAAAAAATGAAGTAAATGAGTTGTTGATTTGTTTTCAAGTTCATTGTGTTGGAAAGAAATTGATGTCATTTGTCCATCTGAATTATATAACTGCATTGATAGAAAGGCATGTTGTAAGTGAGCTGCATATTCATACAGAGCAAGTGTGGACAAACGAGGAACCACACATTCATAAAAAGGGTGTTAATATAAAAATTTAGAAATAATTTCATTCCATATAGATCAGTATGTCGGAGCACATGCTTGTGAATTTATATTGGGAAATGTAAGGGAAGAATATTTAGTGGTTCATGGTGTGGGTTCCTGTTGTCATGTCCTAGTTCATGAACCATGGGCAACATATGAGTGGCCAAGTAAGTGGTCCTGACAGTCAGGATACCAGTTACTTTGGAATAAGGCTGGGCATCTCGGACATATTCTGAGTCGTGGTCACCTTTGTGCTCAGATGGCAAAGACTATCAAATCCACCGGTTAGTCCCTCAACCGTTAGGGGTAAAAGCCAATGGGACCCGGGGCAAGTAAGGCTAGCAACCTGCTTCCCTGGTACTTTAAATATGATGCTGGCAACAATCAGAGCAAAATGCCTCGGACATTTCGAGGTGACGGAGCCCCACCTCCAATTGACAAACCAGGGACTCCTAAGATAAGACTCGGCAAACGAATGGTAACGAGGTGGGGAGCTATTCATATCAATGGGGGCTACTCTGGGAAGAAGGTAGAGTTGGCAGAGGCTGCAAGTAATATGGGGTTGGACGTTTTAGCTGTTAGTGACATTCGGGTAAGGGGTGAGAAAGAAGAGGAAGTGGGAGAATACAAGATCTACCTGTCAGGAGTCAAAGCAGGAATAGCACAATGGGGTGTAGGGCTTTACATCAGGAAAGAAATGGAATCCAGTGTAGTTCCAGTAAGATATGTAAACGAATGACTGATGTGGATAGATTCGACAGTGACTAACAAGAAAATTAGGATTGTGTCAGTATATTCGCATTGTGAAGGGACAGATCAAGATAAGATGGATAGTTGTTATGACACACTCAGTGACATAGTTGTTAGAGTAAAGGACAAGGACAGTGTTCTGCTAGTGGGTGATTTTAATGCCAGGATTGTAAATCGAACAGATGGGTATGAAAAGGTTATTTTTAAATTTGGAGAGGATATGGAGGCTAACAGGAACGGGAAACAACTCTTGGATTTCTGTGCCAGTATGGGCTTAGTAATCACAAACTCCTTTTTTAAACATAAGAACATTCACCGGTATACTTGGGAAGGCAGGGGAACCAGATCTGTCACTGACTATACAATAACAGATCAGGAATTCTGGAAGGCTGTGAGGGACACACGTGTATTCAGGGGATTCTTTGATGACACTGATCACTATTTAATCTTCAGTGAAATTGGTATTGTGAGGCCAAAAGTGCAGTAGGTCAGGTCCATATGTAGGAGGATAAGAGTGGAGAAACTTCAGGATAAGGAAATCAGGCACAAGTACATAACAGTGATATTAGAAAGGTACGAGTTAGTTGAATGTAGTCAATTACAGTCATTGGAAAAGGAATGGACAAGGTACAGGGACACAGTACTAGAAGTGGCTAAAGAATGTCTTGGAACAGTAGTGTGTAAAAGTAGGATGAAGCAAACAGCTTGGTGGAATGACACAGTCAAGGCATCCTGTAAAGGGAAAAAAATGGCATATCAAAAATGGCTTCATACTAGAACTCAGGTAGACAGAGAAAGGTATGTTGAAAAGAAACAAAGCCAAACAGATAATTGCAGCATCCAAGAAGAAAACTTTGGAAACAGGTTGGAGATTTTGGGTCAAGCTGCTGGAAAACCATTCTGGAGTGTAATTAGCAGTCTTCGAAAGAGAGGTAAGAAGGAAATGACAAGTATTATGGACAGGTCAGGAAAACTGCTGGTGAATCGTGTTGATGCCTTGGGCAGATGGAGGGAATATTTTGAAGAGTTACTCAATGTAGGTGAAAATACAATGAGTAATGTTTCAGATTTCGATGTACAATGGGATAGGATTGATGATGGAAATAGGATCACATTTGAGGAACTGTAGAAAATGGTCAATATATTGCAGTGCAATAAAGGGGCTGGGGTGGATGAAACTAAGTCGGAACTCATCAAATACAGTGGAATGTCAGGTCTTAAATGGCTACACAGGATAATTTAAATGGCCTGGGAGTCGGGACAGGTTCCATCAGACTGGACAAAAGCAGCAATTACACCAATCTTTAAACATGGAAACAGAAAAGATTGTAACAACTACAGAGGTATCTCTCTAATTAGCGTTGTGGGTAAAATCTTCTCAGGTATTGTTGAAAGGAAAGTGTGAGTGTTAGTTGAGGACAAATTGGATGAAAATCAGTGTGGGTTTAGGCCTCTTAGAGGTAGTCAGGCCTAGATCTTTAGCTTACGGCAAATAATGGAGAAGTGTTACGAGTGGAACAGGGAACTGTATCTATGCTTTGTAGATCTAGAAAAGGCATATGACCGGGTTCCTAGAAGGAAGTTATTGTCTGTTCTATGAGATTATGGAATAGGAGGCAAACTTTTGCAAGCAATTAAAGGTCTTTACATAAATAGTCAGGCAGCAGTTAGAGTTGACGGTAAATTGAATTCATGGTTCGGCGTAATTTCAGGGGTCAGACAAGGCTGCAACCTGTCTCCACTGTTGTTCATATTATTTATTGATCATATGTTGAAAACAATAAACTGGCTGGGTGAGATTAAGATATGTGAACACAAAGTAAGCAGTCTCGCATATGCGATGTCTTAGTTGTGATGGCAGATTCGATTGAAAGTTTGCAAAGTAACATTTCAGAGCTAGATCAGAAATGTAAGGGCTATGGTATGAAGATTAACATCTCCAAAACGAAAGTAATGGCAGTGGGAAAGAAATATTCACGGATTGAGTGCCAAATAGGAGGAACAAAGTTAGAACAGGTGGACGGTTTCAAGTACTTAGGATGCATATTCTCACAGGATGGCAACATAGTGAAAGAACTGGAAGCGAGGTGTAGCAAAGCTAATGCAGTGAGCGCTCAGCTACGATCTACTCTCTTCAGCAAGAATGAAGTCAGCACCAAGACTAAGTTATCTGTGCACCGTTCAATCTTTCGACTAACTTTGTTGTATGGGAGCGAAAGCTGGGTGGATTCAGGTTACCTTATCAATAAGGTTGAGGTTACGGATATGAAAGTAGCTAGGATGATTGCAAGTACTAGTAGATGGGAACAATGGCAGAAGGGTATCCACAATGAGGAAATCAAAGAAAAACTGGGAATGAACTCTATAGATGCAGCAGTCAGGGCGAACAGGCTTAGATGGTGGGGTCATGTTACATGCATGGGAGAAGCAAGGTTATTCAAGAGACTCGTGGTTTCAGCAGTAGAGGGTAGAAGGAGTCGGGGCAGACCAAGGAGAAGGTACTTGGATTCGGTTAAGAATGATTTTGAAGTAATCAGCTTAACATCAGAAGAGGCATCAATGTTAGCACTGAATAGGGGATCATGGAGGAATTTTATAAGAGGGTCTATGCTCCAGACTGAATGCTGAAAGGCATAATCAGTCGTAAATGATGATGATGAAATCTAATGTGTGTGATTTTGCAGTAAACTCATCTCCATTGGATAAAGAGGAAATTTTCATGAAAAATTTTGGTTAATTGTACTTTCTGTCAGAAGGAAGGGACTGTTAATTTCAAGTGTAAATTAAGCTGTTTAGAGGTGCTTTCATCCATTTATAATTTGATATCAGTCATTTCCATACCTGATCTGCTTAAAAATCTGCTAATTCAACAAGCAGTAGTTAAAGAAACATCTGCCTACCCGATGTTAAATGGGCTTTTGGTTGAATATGTAGTCATATTAGACACACAAACTCTGCATACAGTTTGGAAAACTCTAATACAGTGAGGCTAATTAATGACAAAACTACGAAAGATTTTAAACAAAGATTAAGAAATATTGACTGGGCCGAAGTATACAATAAACCTAATGCCAACTCTAAATTCAGCATATTTGTTAATGAATTCATATCTGTTGTTAAAGTGATTTTCCTGAAAAGAGAATTAAATATAATAATGGCATGTCATTAAAGAAACCTTGGATGCCCAGTGGATATCAGAGCCTCTTCTGAATGCAAACGGATTTGTACAAAATAGTCAGAACACATAATGACCCAGAAATGTGCTCTTATTGTAAACAGTACTTTAATATATTATGAAAAGCTGTAGAAAATTCCAGGAGGTATGCACGTCTTGTCAGAAACTGTCAGCTCACATAATAAAATCAAATCGGTAAGGAATATTGTTTAAGGAGAGACAGGGAAAGACACCATAGATGATGACACTATTACTATTAAAGAGAGTGTGGACATCATAAAAGACAGTTCATGTGTAGCAGATATTTTAATAATTAATTTTAAAAAGTGGGAGGTGACAAAATAGGTGCAAAGAGAAAGCAAAGTAGTACACAGAAGCAGCAATACAGAGAACATTAGGTAATAAAAATTAATCTTATATTCCCATCTAAAATAAAGGAGGTCATCATGACACCAAAAAGTTAAAGTTCATATAAAGGGTGACTCTACAGATGTCAGTAATTACCATCCAAAGCCACTCCTTACACCATTTTCTAAAATTTTCTAGAAGGCATGTATTTACACATTTGCTGAGCATATAATAACATCCTTAAATGATAAATTTCCTTATCTCGGTCTTCTGTGACTTAGCGAAACCATTTCCTTGTGTCAGTCACAATATTACATTAGAGAAGTTAAGTTTTTATTGAATACACAGTTCAGCAAATTTCTGGTTTACTTTTTATTTTAGAAAATAGATGCAGAAAATCACCTTAGGCTGTTCAAATAATACAAAGAGGAATTGCACATTATTTATATGTTGAGAAATTACAGTGCGAGTCCCACGGGCTTCAGTCATTAGCCAACTAATATTCTTGATTTATATTAATGACCTGCCATTTTATTTGATTTATGAAACGGAATTAGTCATGTTTGCAGATTATACAAGCATTTTTGTGAAGACGAGCAATGAAGCATCAAGACAGAAAATAGTAAATGATGTTTTTATGAAAGTAACTGACTGGTTTTGCACAAATGGTATAGGTCTAAACAGAAAAATTCAGTTTATCTACTTTTGCACCTTAGAAAATATTCCTCTTCCTGTTAACCTAGTTCCTGGCTGCAGTATACCATGGCTACGTGCGCACTTCTAATATCCATTCGTATTTTACTAGGCAGATCATTTGATTCTTTCTCCAAAGCAGTAATTTCATTACCCTCTATGTTAATTGTAGACATTAACTCCTCTGCAAATGCTTCTGCTTGTGATTTAATCACTGCCAACTCAGTAGTTGTAACCTCTAACTTTGAGTAGATACTTTCTTCTAACTTCTTAAGAGTAGCATCCCCTTGAGCCTTAATGGTAACTCCCAGTTCAGTTTTAAGAGGTTCCTGTGAGCATCTGAACATGCCTTATAATTTCTTGTTAAATGCTTTATTGTTCTCCTCAATAGCTTTACTGTTCTGTTCCACAAATGACTTAAAGCTTTCCAGTGCCTCAGCTGCTATTTTTTGAGCCCACAGAGGCATACACTACTAAATAAATGCCCAACTAATTAGCTAAACTAGGTGTTCACTGAGTTTCTTCTCTCACATACGTTGGTAACTAATCCTGTAAGCTCTGGTACATACCACAATAGACCAAAAGAAAAGTGCTGAATCACAGCTCACCCTATGCTTAGAACAGCAAACTTGGGATGCTGCTGTCGACTGCACAGATGAAGTTAGTGTGTCATGTTGAGAAGTTGTGGCAGGCAGCTGTTGTGCTGGCGATGAGCAGCTGATGTGATGTGGCATAAAAACTTGCACCACCGTAGGCGGTGTGTCGAGTTGAACTGCAGTCGTGCAATCAACCTGTTGCTATCCCCGTGCTACTCTTCTTCACCAGACCCATCACAAACTCGTCTGTGTTGTAACTGATACATACATGCATGTCGTTTGAATGAGTTATAAATACTCACAACAGTTGTCTGGTTGTGAAAATTTCTTCTTATTATCTACAGTGTTACTAACTCGTTTTTGGTAGATAGCTTTTTGGGAGTGCTCCCTCATATAATTTACAATAATTTCCAGTGTTGATTCTTGAGTTGCCTGGTAACAAAGTGTTTCTTCCAAATAATTCCAAAAACTTTACCGAAACCCTTCTTTCCAGAACCAGAGTTTTCTCATGCCAAATTCTGTGTGTGTGTGTGTGTGTGTGTGTGTGTGTGTGTGTGTGTGTGTGTTTTACATCAATCAGTACATCCAACCACATAAAACTTGACTTACGATCTAAGATTTACATCTTCATTAATCTTGAGGATTTACATTGTAATATGTCTGTTTTCTCTGAGGTGTTCTCAACACCTTCAAGGGAAGAGCTTCGCTTTCAAAATGTCAGTTAATTCAGCCTTATGGGGTCATAGAAACCTCCTCACGGAGTTCATGTTCTGCTGCTTACAATGAAGGAGAATCAGCAGAGTGGCTGAACCTTCACACTCAGATCCATGCCCCTATAACTTCTCTATGCACCATTAATTGATGTTTAATATCAATGTTGTAGTGTTGAGGTAACTTTGTAAATGTCTTGCTACAATGCACTGCAATACATAGTGTGTCACCACTGAGTGAGGATTTCACAAGGGCTTAGACGAAATAAGGGGTAAAACATTGTCATTTCTTTCAGTTATTAACAAGTCCCTTGCTTGTTAATGGTGTTTGCTTGATAAAGTGCACTTTATTTTTGTGAGTGTATTGCGCCGAGTTCTTGTGAGTAGCAGCAGCATTTTCTGTAGTCTGGATACAGAACAATATGAATTAGGTGCATTGTTTATTGGACAAAAATTTGAAACACAAGGTTAGAGCCAAAGTGCAGATAGAACTGTCAAAAACACGTACTTTGAGATATGATTGAAGCGGACAAAAACAGTCATTAGGACTCCACATCGATTGAAAATTTGACCATATTTGTAACAGGTTCATAACTTTCACCAGTATAGAAATCATGAGCTTTGTTAGGGTTGTTCTATGTTTATTTGTCTCCGACTGGTGTCCAGACCAGATGTAAAGAGCTGGAAATTTCTGCAGAGCTATAAGAACATAATATTTCTTCATTATATACTAATTTGGCAAAGTCTGCAAATTAACGCATTACTAAACTAACAGCAATTCAGTTTTGTGAAAGATAGCAGTGATAGATTTAGGGAGAGCAGGAATTTGTTTTAGAAATTTGTGAACAGAGCTTCTTCTGTCTTCAGTGTATTAACTTTGCCACCATACAACTTGTCTTAGTCTTCACAGTAGAAAGTGTTTCCAGTGTCAGACTGTAAGGGAGGAGAGATGGTGGTATACAGTCCAAACCACCAGACTGTGCACTAGTGTTCCACGTCTTTCTACAGCATATAATGAACTGAAAAATTTACATTCTACTAATGCTGATTAATTTGTTGAATGGAGCGTAAAACTCGTTGAATGGTGCAAAAATCTCAGATATTGACTTGATACTTTTTAAGTGAAATAAGCTGTGTAACAACATTACATATTGCTTATTTTGTCCTTCTATTTGCACCACAATACATAACAATACAATCAAAATGGTGAAACATACATTCATTAGAGCCAGCCCCATTACACATAATGGAGGACAGTTGCTTTAATTTTCAGTCGTTAAAGATTCCAAACTTGTGAAATTTCCTGCAAGATTAAATCGGTATTATTGACCTGGATTGAACATAAGCCATTGCATTTAATGAACAATTCTTACTTACTGAGCTATCCATGTATAACTCTTGCTGCCACCTCACAGCTTCAGTTTTTGGTTACCAACCTTCTACTTTCTAAATTCGACAATGATTTTAGTGCATCTCTAAGAGAAAAGACAGGAAGAAAAAGTACATAGTAATATCCTAAGAGTTGTTTCTACAATAAGTCTACTATATCTCTTTTACTGTGCTAAAACTCACTAAGAGTTTCTTAGGAATGTGCTTGAGGAAGGTAAAGTTTCATTTCAAAATTTATTTCATTTTTTTCACTACTTATATCAGAAATGCATTAGGTATTTTTTAGTGATTGAGCGAAAGTGATAAATTTATAAAAATTTATTTCAGATGCTGGATGTCCAGAAAGAAGTTGAAGCGGCGCTGGGACAAACTGTTGATGGTGGTGCTGAATCAGAAGATGAATTGGAAGCTGAACTTGCTCAGCTGCTGCAGTTAGACCAGTCAGGGTCAGAGCAGGCATCTCCTCCGCATGTCACAAAGGGGAACCTGAGTCTTTCATTTGAACCAGAAATCAGTGATGATGAAGATATTGAATCTAAAGACCACGAAAAACTGGAGTCAAGATTGAAGAACTTGACATTGTCTGGTATGTATAGACAGTTATTATTTTAATTGTTTTTAAATTTATTTGTAAGACTGTCAATGAACTTTCAGATTCTTCCCCCAATCAACATATAACATTATAGCTTGTCAGAATTTCCCCTTAAAGCTGCCTTGACTCAGAACCCAGTGCTCATGTTCTTGCAGCAGTTGTTATCACTAGTCTGTAAACACAGTAGTTATAATGGTTTTAATATATCCATTCTTTTGACAGGAGGTCTTTGGAATGATGGCCATTTACTATTGTGAGAAAATAAAACACCTGCAGCCATCCTTATGATTTTATTTATTTTGTTGCAACCAGTTTCAGCCTTTCAATATGCCATCTTCAGGCTGTGGTTGATGCGGGAGTAGTTGATACAATCCCTATATATATTGCACCATTGGCCAGCATAACGGGATACACAGATAATCTGAAAACTTAGGTGTCAGCACTGTAACAGTCAACCATCAAGTACATTCCAAGTCCCACCGTACATAGAGATTAAAAGTGAATGTAGCTGTACTAGTGCAAAATTGCCTCCGTGATCTCTATTATTAGGGAAGCAAGCTTGCCTGTCCCTAGGAGTATTGAGTCATACTTTAGAACAACACAGGCAATGCAATATCGTATTTATCTGCCAATACCATGCAAGTGACTTTCAATTAAGATGTCTCCCCTTTGCGGGAATATACATAATGGATATACGAGTACAGGTTGTAGACACTTGGTTGATAACATGTAGAAGTTTGAGTCTGGTCGTGGGTTATACTCAGAGAGCCTAATATAAGGTGACTGCTTGTGATAAGTGGGTAATCTGGGTTTGCGTCCCGGTCCAGCACAAATTTTAATTGTTGTCATTCCATTATACAGCTGATGGTACTCCATATTCGCAGCTGCGAATACATTTCATGAATTACCAGCATATCATTTCTCTCTGTGTAGTCTAATCTTGGGCAATCAGCCGTAAGCATATTCCCATTTGCTAAAAGCACATATAACAGCTATCAATATTTTCCCATTGTAGATTATTTACATTCCAAATACATCTTTTCTTCCTGCACAGGTCATATCAGTATAAGTTCTCTTCCTTCTTATGACAGGACATGTCAAGTAAAATAATGGTTCTCTCCTTCCAATATGTAGCAAATCATCAATAGTGAATATTCCTTCTAGAATGATCTCAGTGTATCATATCTCAGTCATACGGTATGTGTAACTAAACAGGTTTCAAATAAAAGTTCCCTCTGTTTGTACAATCACATAAGACATCAAATATCAGTTTTATATACAAAATAAGTAATGTAAATCAGTAGTGTTCTAACAATTTCTGCTAGTGCACATTTCAAATGATGTTGTTGTGGTCTTCAGTCCTGAGACTGGTTTGATGCATCTCTCCATGCTACTCTATCCTGTGCAAGCTTCATCTCCCAGTGCCTACTGCAACCTACATCCTTCTGTATCTGTTTAGTGTATTCATCTCTTGGTCTCCCTCTACGATTTTTACCGTCCACGCTGCCCTCCAATACTAAACTGGTGATCTCTTGATGTCTCAGAACATATCCTACCAACTGATCCCTTCTTCTAGTCAAGTTGTGCCACAAACTCCTCTTCTCCCCAATCCTATTCAATACCTCCTCATTAGTTACGTGATCTACCCATCTAATCTTCAGCATTATTCTGTAGCACCACATTTCGAAAGCTTCTATTCTCTTCTTGTCCAAACTATTTATCGTCCATGTTTCACTTCCATACATGGCTACACTCCATACAAATACTTTCAGAAAAGACTTCCTGACACTTAAACCTATACTCAATGTTAACAAATATCTCTTTTTCAGAAACGCTTTCCTTGCCATTGCCAGTCTACATTTTATATCCTCTCTACTTCGACCATCATCAGTTATTTTGCTCCCCAAGCAGCGAAACTCCTATACTACGTTAAGCGTCTCATTTCCTAATCTAATACCCTCAGCATCACCCGACTTAATTCGACTACATTCCATTATCCTCTTTTTGCTTTTGTTGATGTTCATCTTATATCCTCCTCTCAAGACACTATCCATTCCATTCATCTGCTCTTACAAGTCCTTTGCTGTCTCTGACAGAATTACAATGTCATCGGTGAACCTCAATGTTTTTATTTCTTCTCCATGAATTTTAATACCTATTTCGAACTTTTCTTTTGTTTCCTTTACTGCTTGCTCAATATACAGATTGAATAACAGCGGGGAGAGACTACAACCCTGTCTCACTCCACCACTGCTTCCCTTTCATGTCCCTCGACTCTTATAACTACCATCTGGTTTCTGTACAAATTGTAAATAGCCTTTCGCTCCCTATATTTTACCCCTGCCACCTTCAGAATTTGAAAGAGAGTATTCCAGTCAACATTGTCAAAAGCTTTATCTAAGTCGACAAATGCTAGAAACGTAGGTTTGCCCTTCCTTAATCTAGCTTCTAAGATAAGTCGTAGGGTCAGTATTGCCTCACGTGTTCCAACATTTCTACGGAATCCAAACTGATCTTCCCCGATGTCGGATTCTATTAGTTTTTCCATTCGTCTGTAAAGAATTCGTGTTAGTATTTTGCAGCTGTGACTTATAAAACTGATAGTTCGTTAATTTGCACATCTGTCGACACCTGCTTTCTTTGGGATTGGAATTATTATATTCTTGTTGAAGTCGGAGGGTATTTCGCCTGTTTCATACATCTTGCTCACCAGATGGTAGAGTTTTGTCAGGACTGGCTTTTCCAAGGGTGTCAGTAGTTCTAATGGAATGTTGTCTACTCCCGGAATGGATAGTGTCTTGAAAGTAGGATATAACATGAACATCAACAAAAGCAAAACACGGATAATGGAATGAAGTCGAATTAAATCGGGTGATGCTGAGGAAATTAGATTAGGAAATGAGTTGCTTAAAGTAGTAAATGAGTTTTGATATTTGGGGAGCAAAATAACTGATGATGGTCGAAATAGAGAGGCTATAAAATGTAGACTGGCAATGGCAAGGAAAGCATTTCTGAAGAAGAGAAATTTGGTAACATCAAGTATAGATTTAAGTGGCAGGAAGTCCTTTCTGAAAGTATTTGTATGGAGTGTATCTATGTTTGAGAGTGAAGCATGGAGGATAAATAGTTTGGACAAGAAGAGAAGAGAATCTTTCTAAATGTGGTGCTACAGAAGAATGCTGAAGATCAGATGGGTAGATCACATAACTAATGTGAGGAGGCATTGAATAGAATTGGGGAGAAGAGAGATTTGTGGCACGACTTGACTAGGAGAAGGGATTCCTTGGTAGGACATATTCTCAGGCATCAAGGAATCACCAATTTAGTATTGGAGGGCAGCGTGGAGGGTAAAAATTGTAGAGGGAGACCAAGAGATGAATGCACTAAGCAGATTCAGAAGGATTTAGGTTGCAGTAGGTACTGGGAGATGAAGCAGCTTGCACAGGATAGAGTAGCATGGAGTGCTGCATCAAACTCTCTGGACTGGAGACCACAACAACACCACTTGCACTTCCTTATAACCTTTCTTCCGCAAGGAACTTTTAACTAATTTCCAATGATCATTGTGATTTTGGTTTCTCCTGAATTGATTGCAAATGTTCCTAATATCTTTCTCATCTTTCACTCCCTTCACATACACAATTTTGAAATTTGTTTCTCAGTTTATATTTCCATGTTAAGCACCATACTCCACTGGTTACTTAGAATCAGAAATAACATTCTCTTTTCCTTTAGTATACTCCACCGTGTAACCAAACTGTTTTAGACAAACTGCCCACCTGTAGATATTGTGATTATTTTGATTTGATTTGATTTCTCTTTGACACGGAAGCTAAAACAGCTTTGGTCTAACCTGCCACTGCCCGGACCAAAACCGAGTTTATTGTGTGGTATCACTCCTTGTATATCTAGCAAAGCCAGCCAATGCCCTTAAATAGTGCAAGAGGTCCCTTTATTTATTTATTTATTTATTACATATAGTTTCTTCAGGTCTACTTGTCCCGAAGGTTCTGTATCTTTTGCTCTCGAGTGCCATGCGTTCAAAGATTAGGTGTGATGCAGTTTCTTCACCCTCATCACAGGTCCTACATTTATGGTCTTCTGTTATACCCATTGCGTGTAGGTGTTTTTTTAAATTCACATGGCCAGTCATCAGTCCAGTCATGAGTTTGATCTCCTTCCTGTTCAATCCCAGGATTACAGAGCTTCTTTTAAATCATGGCTTGGGCATCATTACCTTACCATGCTTTTGTTTATGGACGGTGGTCCAATATCCTACGTACTGTTTCCTAAGCCAGTTTCGTAGTTCTAGTTTGATCACAGCCTTGGTGATTGTCAGGAAAGGTTACGGTCCAATAAATGGAGTCGTTGCCCCCATCCTGGCCAGTCTGTCAGCTTGTTCGTTGCCACAGATCCCTAAATGACCAGGCACCCACACTAGGTTTTCTCTATTGCTCCCCCCTAGCTCCAGCAGAGCCCTGTGGCATGCTGCAGCAGTCTTAGATCTCGTTGCAGGAGCTGCCAGTGATTTCAGGGCTGCCCAGCTGTCTGAATAGATGCAGATGCTATGGTCCTTGTAGCACCTACGCAGTTTCTCCTCCACACATGCCCTGATTGCAGTAATTTCGGCTTGGAATATGGAGGCCAGTTTTCCTAGAGAGATAATGCCCTCCAGTCTTGGCTGAACTGTTTTTTCCCCACTGCTCCCTGCTTCCCATTATTATATTGTAAGGCTTGTTGAAGCAGTTGGGAGTTGTTATGTAGTCACGCGGCATTTCCCCTGCCATTCCTATATTTACCTCACTCACTATCTAGTGTGTGATTCTGGATATCCCACTGAGATCTAGTTTTTACCAGTTTTAAGTCTGTATGCCTCAACTGCTGCCTCCATCTTGACCCAAAGGATTAGTGGAGGCGTGTCCAGCATGGCTTCCATCGCAGCAGTTGGTGTGCTGCTAATACCACCTGTTATGGCTAAGCAGGCCAGTCTCTGCACCTTAGCAAACTCCTTAACTGCAGCTCGCTGTTCTACCTTCTTCCCCCACACTGCAGCCCCGAGGGAAATCCTAGGTCTAACCACTGTGGTGTGTATCCAGTGCATACCTCTGGGGCCTAGTTCTAACCACGAGCTCTTCTGGTACTCACTAGAGTACTTTTTGCCTTGGAGCAGATGCTCTTAATGTGAGGGATCCATATTAGTTTTCCATCTAAGGTTACCTCTAGACATTTCACTAGCCCTTTCTCAGGTAGAATTTCATTGAAGAGCTTAAGAATCCAACTTGAGTGTTGGATGTGCCTCTTCGTGAATGGCATCACAAGAGGCTTCTTAGGATTAACCCTTAGATCCTCTTTAATGCACCAGTCTTGCCCAATGTCCAGACCTCCTTGTGCAATATTTCTATCTTTTTCAGTAAATTTGCCAAGTATTATTATGTCAAGGTCATCTGCGTATCATTGGCAGAAGCATTGTCTGGAATTTAATTCCTCAATGAGTTCCTTCACCACTAGGTTCCACAATAAAGGGGACAGAACTACTACTTGTGGGCAACCTCTAGTGGTGTTAATTACCATCTCTTCGTTCATCATGGTAGCCCATACCTTCCTTCCACTAAGCATGTCCCTGGTCCACCTACATGTAGCAGTCCCTAGGTCATGCACCTATGCTGCCCTTACCATTGAATTGAAGGTCGTGTTACTGAAGGCCCCCTCGATGTCCAGGAAGATTCAGAGGGCTATTTCTTGGAAGTGAAGTACTATTATCGCTGACTGTGCCGCTAAAGCGGAGTTATTGAACGCAGTTTTCCGAAATTCCTTCACCAGGGAAGACGAATGGAATATTCCAGAATTTGAAACACGAACATCTGCTAGCATGAGTTTCTTAGAAGTAGATACCTTAGGGGTTGCGAAGCAACTCAAATCGCTTGATACGGGCAAGTCTTCAGGTCCAGATTGTATACCGATTAGGTTCCTTTCAGATTACGCTGATACTATAGCTCCCTACTTAGCACTCATATACAACCGCTCGCTCACCGATAGATCTGTACCTACAGATTGGAAAATTGCGCAGGTCGCACCAGTGTTCAAGAAGGGTAGTAGGAGTAATCCATTTAACTACAGACCTATATCATTGACGTCGGTTTGCAGTAGGGTTTTGGAGCATATACTGTATTCAAACATTATGAATCACCTCGAAGGGAATGATCTATTGACACGTAATCAGCATGGCTTCAGAAAACATCGCTCTTGTGCAACGCAGCTAGCTCTTTATTCGCACGAAGTAATGGCCGCTATCGACAGGGGATCTCAAGTTGATTCCGTATTTCTAGATTTCCGGAAAGCTTTTGACACCGTTCCTCACAAGCGACTTCTAATCAAGCTGCGGAGCTATGGGGTATCGTCTCAGTTGTGCGACTGGATTCGTGACTTCCTGTCAGGAAGGTCGCAGTTCGTAGTAATAGACGGCAAATCATCGTGTAAAACTGAAGTGATATCAGGTGTTCCCCAGGGAAGCGTCCTGGGACCTCTACTGTTCCTGATCTATATAAATGACCTGGGTGACAATCTGAGCAGTTCTCTTAGGTTGTTCGCAGATGATGCTGTAATTTACCGTCTAGTAAGGTCATCCGAAGACCAGTATCAGCTGCAAAGCGATTTAGAAAAGATTGCTGTATGGTGTGTCAGGTGGCAGTTGACGCTAAATAACGAAAAGTGTGAGATGATCCACATGAGTTCCAAAAGAAATCCGTTGGAATTAGATTACTCGATAAATAGTACAATTCTCAAGGCTGTCAATTCAACTAAGTACCTGGGTGTTAAAATTACGAACAACTTCAGTTGGAAGGACCACATAGATAATATTGTCGGGAAGGCGAGCCAAAGGTTGCGTTTCATTGGCAGGACACTTAGAAGATGCAACAAGTCCACTAAAGAGACAGCTTACACTACACTCGTTCGTCCTCTGTTAGAATATTGCTGCGCGGTGTGGGATCCTTACCAGGTGGGATTGACGGAGGACATCGAGAGGGTGCAAAGAAGGGCAGCTCGTTTTGTATTATCGCGTTATAGGGGAGAGAGTGTGGCAGATATGATACACGAGTTGGGATGGAAGTCATTACAGCATAGACGTTTTTCGTCGCGGCGAGAGCTTTTTACGAAATTTCAGTCACCAACTTTCTCTTCCGAATGCGAAAATATTTTGTTGAGCCCAACCTACATAGGTAGGAATGATCATCAAAATAAAATAAGAGAAATCAGAGCTCGAACAGAAAGGTTTAGGTGTTCGTTTTTCCCGCTCGCTGTTCGGGAGTGGAATAGTAGAGAGATAGTATGATTGTGGTTCGATGAACCCTCTGCCAAGCACTTAAATGTGAATTGCAGAGTAGTCATGTAGATGTAGATGTAGATGAAGTGCTTTCTCCACCTTCCTGACAAGTTGATGGAAAACTGTCTCGCATGATTTACCTGGTGATATCCGTGTTGGTTTGAATTTAGAGGGGCTTTAATTAGCATTCTCTCCCCGAAACATACACTAACCAGTTTTTCCAATGTTTTGAGAATGGAGGAGGACAGACTGATTGGTCTCATATCCTGGGCCTTGATATGATCAATTCTCCCTGGATTTGGAATGAAGACAACCTTCACTGTGTTCAAAGCATTGGGAATGATTCCTATTGCTAGGCTAACACTGAATAACCTGCATAAGACTCTTATGAGATTCTCTCCTGCCTGTTGCAGGAGAGCTGGAAAGATTCCATCTGGGCCAGGTGACTTGAACGGTTGGAATGTTCCCACCAACCATTGGATTTAATTGAAGTCCACATAATCTTTGGCTGACTCCCAGTCCTCTCTTCGAGTGCCTGAGAACCATTGTCTCTCCAGGATCACATTCTGGTCTGTGTTGTCCGGCAGAGCATATTGAGGAAAGTGAGTTTTGAGGAGCAGTTACAGTGTCTCATGTACTATCTTTGTATATTACCCATTCTCCTTCCTCAACATACCTCCTGGATTGGTTGGTACTCCAATGAGGATTCTGTGAAGTCTGGCATGAGCAGCTGTGCTCTCAACTTCCTCACAAAGTGACTTCCAGGAACCCTCCTTTGCTTTTCTGATTGCAAGGTTGTAGTTGACAAGGGCCCCATGATATTTTGCCTATTGTCCTTTACGTCTCGCAATATTAAACAGTCTCCGTACCTGTTTTCTTGTCATTTCCAAGTTGTTATTCCACCAAGGCACACTCGTATTTGTGCACTTCTTGGTGATTGTTCAGTTGTCTTGATGTGAAGTCAATATGGCAGAGGTAACAGCCTCTGCTACTTCCTCAAATTCCACTGGATTTTTTTATTGAGAGTTTCATTTCCAATAAGCCTAAATCAAGGTCCCTCTCATATGTCTCCCAGTCTGTTTTCCTGGAATTCCTATAGGTCATGGTCTGTCTGATTCCCATTTCAACCTTGAATTTAATGTTCATGTGGTTCGATGAGGATTGCTGCAACGCCACATGCCATTGTTTGACATAGCTGCCCATCGTCATGGAACCAAAGGTTATGTCAATTACTTCTTCCCTTTTGCTATTTCTGAATATAGGTTCATTGCCCCTGTTCAGGACCTCCAAGTTGTTAGCTAAAAGAAATTCAAGAAGGTACTCACATCTACTGTTGGTGTCCTTGCTGCCCCACACTTACCTCCAGTGCCACTGGGGCCTGATATGCCCCCTTTATATAAGTAGGGTTCTTGTATCATGGCCATGTCCACTTGCTGCCTCCCCAGGCAGTGGCTCAGGGCAGCAGAAGCCCTTTACTGTGCTTCAGATTAATCTGCAGCACCTTTAATCTCGGTCTTGCTGCTATCATTGTCTTCGAGGTCTTTGATACACCTGACAGTGACCTGCGAAAACCCTAAAAACAATTTTAGGTCCTGCTGTCACATCACCTTCAGGGACTTCTCTCTGACCTCCACAACCACGATTCGTCCTTCCGGCACAACCTCCTGGTTTATAACTCTCCAGTCTTCTCCCGAGACTTTTGGGTTCTGGGCCGCTATTTTCTGGAACAGAGTCTTAGGGAAGACATCCTTAAGGATCTTTGGTACCCATATTGATACCTTTGCGAACTTAAGTAGCTCTGCTGCCATCTTGACCAGCAGCTTCGCATCTTCCCACAGGGATATCATGGGCACCTTGTCCTTAAGACCTTCCAACGTGTGCACCCCCTGACTGAAAAAAATGCAGGCACCATGATCTAGTTGGACGCTCCTGAAGTTGGGTACTGGACCAGTGTGTCCCCCCAATCCCCCAGTCCTTTCAAAGAGGGCCATCTGTACAAGTTCCTCCTGCTGTGAGGTGATGGCTACCAATGGGTAGCCATTCTGGATAACTGCTATCTTAAAAACCAAGACTGCAGTACTATAGGTCTTTTTCCCTAATTCTTGCCTCGTTATTTTCTGGGCTCGCTTATCCAGCGAGAAGGGAGTCTTAGATTCCTCCCTTATCCTCTGGCTGCCTGTATTCGACATTGTGGGGGTGTGCATATCCCCTTCAAGCTGAGACAGTTTTCTCTTGGGAGGCTTAGGTTCAAGCCCCTTTAATTCCCTCCACTTGTCTGTAGGAAGCCATTCTTTCCCTTCCTTTTTTCCTGTTACCTGTGTAGTTACCTCCTCTGGACCCCAGAAAAGGCTTTAAGCTTGATCTGGTCCAACTTCTCGGTTACAGTTCCCACTTCTGGGTCAGGTCTAGACCCTTGGTATCCCTGAGGCTCCGTTTGCGACACATCTTCGCATGTGCCACGCAGCCCTCAGCACAGATTGCATCACACCTTGGGTTGGGAAAGGGAATTGGTTAAGAACTAGGAGTGGATAGAGAAGATGGGACGTTGTGGAACACTCTTAGTCTGATCCATTAACTGAGGCCTTTCCGGCAGTAGGTCCTGTACCTTCGGCATAGCCCTAAGCTTCATTCGGATATATTACTATCCTTTTCTGTGATGATGTCATTCTTCTCATGTTTCTGTAATGTTCTGCTGAATGATGACCTGGAACCCCATTTTCTACCTCTTCCTGAAACAGTTGGGCACCCAAGCCTGAATCACTGCTATCATCATTAAACAGAATGTCAAAGAAAGATCTGGTTTCTGTAGAATTTCATTCTTACCAAGTTGTTCTTTATCTCATCAAAGGCAATTGGTATTCCCCCACTCCATTCCTACATATTATTCTTTTTCAACAGATTGTTTAAGCAAGGCACACTTTAAGCTTGAGTTATGATTTACTTTCTGTAAAATCCTACAAGAGTGAAGAATGATTTTGGCTCCCCCTTACACTTAGGCTTAGGAAATTTTGCAGTGGCTCGAATTTTCTCATTGTCTGGCAAAATTCCCTTCTCTGTTATCCCCCGTCTCAGTTTCTCCCCAATTTCCCTTTAAGTTCTCGTATGATCTTTCCAGTGTTATAGTTTGCGCTGTTTAAGAAGGTGGCTCTATTTTCAGCTGTTCTGTGCATTCCCCACCATTAACTTCCAACAGCCAGTAAGATTCATTCTCTTTCCGAGCGGCTAGCTGCGAGTTACAAACTAGACCGTGAGAATATCTCTCCTGCATGCTGTACTGTTGCCGTATTTCATGACAGTGCAGTTTGTTTCACAGAGCAACTGAATTATTCATTCAGAAGCCAGTGTTACTTTCTTGTAGCAGTATAGCTGTGAATACGTCTCTGTAAACATTTAGTGTGATTTCCAAATGAATATATTAAGTGACGCAAATAAACATGAAGTTCCTCACAAGCAACTTAAATTAATTTAGTGCCAATGGAGTATTGACTTAGTTGTGCAATTGGATTCACGATTTCCTGTGAGAAAGGTTATAGTATGTAGTAATTGATGGAAAATCGAGTAAAACAGAAGTGATACCTGGCGCTTGCAAGAAAATGTTATAGATGCTTCTCTGTTCCTGATCTAATAAATGAGCTAGGAGACAAACTGAGCAGCCCTCTTAGACTGTCTGCAGATGACGCTGTGATTTACGATCTTATAAAGTCATCAGATGACTAAAAAAAATTACAAAGAGACTTGGACAAGATGTCTGCATGGTGAGAAAAGTGGCAGACTCTAAAGAATGAAAAGAATGAAATCAACCAATGAGTACTGAAAGGAATCCACTAAATTTCAGTTTAAAGGATAAAACACACAAATCTAAAGGCTGTAAAATCAAGTAAATACTTAGGGATTACAATGACAAATGTCTTAAATTGCAACAATCACTTGGCTAACACTGTGTGATAAGCAAACCACGGACTGCAATTTATTGGCGGAACACTTAGAAAATGCAAGAAGTCTATTAAAGAGACTACTTACATCACACCTATCCACCCTCTTCTGGATTATTGGTATCTGGTGTGGGATCCAAAGTTGATAGGATTGATCAAAAAGCTTAAAAGAAGGGCAGCTGGTTTTGTATTATCATGAAATAGGGAAGAGACTGCCATGCATATGCTACATGAATTGAGCTGGCAATCATAGAAAAAGGTGTTTTTCTTTCTGGCAGGATCTGAAATATCAGTCACCAACTTTCCCCTCGGAGTGTGGAAATAATTTGTTGGAACACACCTACATAGGGAGGAATGTTCATCACAGTAAAATAAGAGAAATTAGAGCTTGCATGGAAGGAGTAAAGTGTTCCCCACTTACTGTTCAAGAGTGGAACAATAGAGAAATAGCTTGAAGCTGGTTCAGTGAGCACACTGCCAGGCACTTAATTGTGAATTGCAAAGGAATCTTGTAGATGAAGATGTAGATGCTTCACAAGCAGTTGAGGAGATTTATGTCCTGCGTTTATAGCTTTTTCAACTGTGAATCTGAAAGCGATACTTCTATTTTCGACATTTTGAAGACTCTAGAACAAACTGCAGAAGCACATGTCGGCAAGAGAACTGTACAGATAGTAGAAAAGAAAAGTGTTGGAGCTGTAGAAACCTCAGTAAAATTTGTTTTCATGTTGCCTGGAAAGCTTTGAAATCGCAAGAAACCTGTAATACAAATAGATGATTTAGACAATGATATTTTAAAATGCTCCATTTTTTTAAATGTATATAAGACGGGAATACTCAGCATTACAAAAGCTTGTTGCAGTCATGCCTAAACAAAGTGGTTTCAAAGGTAGTGCTTCATCAGTGCAAAGAATTTTAAAAAACATTGGTTTCAAATATATTAAGAAGAGAGTTTTTAATTGAAAGAAGTGGTACAGCAGCAGCAAAAACCACATCCCTTATAAAGGTGCACGATACAAGAGGAGGAGGTAGTTCTATAGTATATTACATTGATGAAGTGTGGGTGAATCGAAATCATTCCACATATACCTCCTGGAAAATAAGTGATGGTACTGGCGGTTTTAAAGTTTCCATAGGAAAAGTTTCTCAGATACTTATTCTGCTTACTGGATCTTCTTCTGATTTTATTCCTGACAGTAAACTTGTATTTTCCTATAAGAAAAACAGTAGTGACTATACTGACTACCATTCGGAAATGACTGCTGGCACTGTCAAGAAGTGGTTCACTGAACAGTTCTTGCCATATCTTGCTTCCAAGTCAGTCATTTAAATTACCATAGCAGTTATCATTCAGCTGTTACAGAGAAATGACCAAATATGAGCACCAGGAAAGAGGGGATATTGTGCTCTTGCTGCAAAATAAAAATATTACACACAATATAAGCCAGACTAGTGCTGAACTGCAGCAGCTCATTAATTTATAAAAGTCATGTGACAGAATGTACAAATTTTACTTTCTCGCATGAGAAGTGGTCTCACAGTTCTGCGTTCACCCACATATCACTGTCAGCATAATCCAATAGAATTAAATTGCATACAAGTTACAAGCTATGTGAGGAAAAAAACAAAACTTTCAAGAAAGCAGACACCGAAATGTTGCACATGAAGCAATAGACAGCGTCCCCTTCAACCTAGGCACACTGTGTGCAGCACGCTGAAAAGTTTCAGAAATAAGACTTTGACAGGGATGCGATGTGTACTTGGATAGCAAATGGTATTACGAAGTAAAATAATGACCTATCTTGGTTATTCACCAAAAACTCCAATATTTTGATATGTAAACCCCTGTCATTTTCAAGACATGAACTGGACAGCGCCAAAAAATGAAAGCGACGGTTACCTGTCGAAATATCAGTGGTTTTCGACATTATCGGTCAGCATTCCATTGAGTTATCCACAGAAGATGGTTAATTGTTAGCTTGTTCAATGGATCATAAAGGTGTTCTCCCACTACAATATTCAACGAATTTGTTTACAATCATAATGTGTATTGACAGTGAGAAATATGACAATATACTGTCAATTTTTATGATAGTCTTTTGCACTGGTCTTTGCCACCAGTAATTCTTTTTTAATGCCTAGTGATTTACATTGAACTGCAGTGAAACTCACTCTCATAGGTGCATTACATGCATTACACACATCAAAAAAATTGTATGGATCAGAAACAGTTGACAAGCAAATCTAATGATTTTTGTTTGACTGTGAAGTTTATTTTGTTATGTATTACATTTTTTATTTATAATATTGGCCAAATCACAATAAATGCCAATTAGTGCAACCTTTTACGATGAGCTTGTCAGTAGGCAAGTGTCAGTTTTGAGAAAAACTGCACTCTAAGCTGCATCAGTTGTTCTTGCCTTCTGACGTCACTCAGACGATTGCCATGGAGCAGTGGGCACAACCTCAACATGTGAAGTAAGATTGTTGCTCGCAGCAACATAGTTCAGCGACACAGACTTCGTTTGCCCACTCTCTGGTGCCACTTATGCACAAACCTCATCCCTTCCACATTTCCCTGTCACTCCACTTCAATGCACGGAAGCACCATCCTGTGTGTCTCAGGGTATAATACATAGTTAATTTGGCTAACAATTTCTTTTCCAAACCAAAATCCAGCCCATAGTAAATTCAACTACAGAAACATTCAACCAAAATGAAATTACACAATACTGGAATTATTTACCATAATTTTAAAATGCCGTATAATTTCTAGAATCTAATTCAGTACGATGAAGGTCAAGACTAGTCATGTATTTTACATTCTCAAATTAGTTCAGTAACTCGTACACGTTTTCTGGGCAATCATTCTCTCTCTCTCTCTCTCTCTCTCTCTCTCTCTCTCTCTCTCTCTCTCTCTCTCTCTCTCTCTCCCTCCCTCTCTCCGTCCCACCCCCTCCCGCGCATCTCCCCATGCTTTCCCAAGTACTTGTTCAAATTCCTCAAGTCCAGAACTAGCCTAATCCCGCCATCTCATTTACAAACTACTACAAATGAGTTATCATATTGTCTAAAACTTCTTTCCACTACCCTCCACTTTAGCATTTTCCGTTAACTCCTTCTCAGCAATCTTTCTCGTTCGTGTGGTTATTCCATAAGGCTTCATGGAAAAATGGTTCATGAGGTTTCAGCTTTAGTTTACATTGATACTTCTTCAGTTTACTGGTCTCTCATCAAAAATATCATTATATTCCCATAATTTTTTTTTTCCTAGTTCATCTTAATCCTTTGTATTCAAAGCTTCAGCTTCCCCTATCTTTTTTCAGTGTAAGAATCGTTAGTTACTTCTCAGTCACAAAATTAATCTTCCTTATGGTATCCTCTAGCATCAAATTCCTATAAAGACACCCCCCCCCCCCCCCACCCGCACCTCATCCCACCCCACACCCTCCTTTCCCTGAGTTGATTGCTATTACTGTTATTTATGATCGTAATGTCTGTCTCCTCAGAAATTCTTCTCTTAGGATCAGTAAATGACAATTTCACCTCATCCCGTTTAAAACCAGTCCAATTCATTCGCAGTATTAAACCTTCATTCAGATCCTCATTCACTAAACATCTTTGCACAAAAGAAACATCATTTGTCTTGAAAAATAACAGTACTTGTCTGGTAATCACTTAAATACTTTTTCCAGTGGCACTTTTAGCATCCCTCCAATCATCAGTTTGAACACCAGTACGTGAACTCCCTGGTACATCACAATAATTAATGTTTCCCTCTTCATATGACAAATACTCTTCTGTCTCTCTGAAACCCACACCTTTCTCTTTCTCTACTGATCTTCCACTTTCCAGAGTCTCTAAGCTTTCCAACATAACATTGCAATCTATTGGCCCTTCATTAGGCTCAGAATTCATCACCACCCCATTTTTGATACATCTCATGGCAAATTCCCTTCAAAACAGGCATTAAATTACCAATACCACAATCAACAACATCAAAATAGTCACAAGTAACCTTCAGTATCTCATCACTAATCTGCTCACTTCACTTGCTGGCATCAGGACAAGTGGACACCATATAAGCAGATCAGCGTGTACTTCCGTATTGTTCACTAAATTATCATCAAGACCTACAATTATCGAGTAAAACTGAAGTGATATCAGGTGTTCCCCAGGGAAGCGTCCTGGGACCTCTACTGTTCCTGATCTATATAAATGACCTGGGTGACAATCTGAGCAGTTCTCTTAGACTGTTCGCAGATGATGCTGTAATTTACCGTCTAGTAAGGTCATCCGAAGACCAGTATCAGCTGCAAAGCGATTTAGAAAAGATTGCTGTATGGTGTGTCAGGTGGCAGTTGACGCTAAATAACGAAAAGTGTGAGATGATCCACATGAGTTCCAAAAGAAATCCGTTGGAATTCGATTACTCGATAAATAGTACAATTCTCAAGGCTGTCAATTCAACTAAGTACCTGGGTGTTAAAATTGCGAACAACTTCAGTTGGAAGGACCACATAGATAATATTGTCGGGAAGGCGAGCCAAAGGTTGCGTTTCATTGGCAGGACACTTAGAAGATGCAACAAGTCCACTAAAGAGACAGCTTACACTACACTCGTTCGTCCTCTGTTAGAATATTGCTGCGCGGTGTGGGATCCTTACCAGGTGGGATTGACGGAGGACATCGAGAGGGTGCAAAGAAGGGCAGCTCGTTTTGTATTATCGCGTTATAGGGGAGAGAGTGTGGCAGATATGATACACGAGTTGGGATGGAAGTCATTACAGCATAGACGTTTTTCGTCGCGGCGAGAGCTTTTTACGAAATTTCAGTCACCAACTTTCTCTTCCGAATGCGAAAATATTTTGTTGAGCCCAACCTATATAGGTAGGAATGATCATCAAAATAAAATAGGAGAAATCAGAGCTCGAACAGAAAGGTTTAGGTGTTCGTTTTTCCCGCTCGCTGTTCGGGAGTGGAATAGTAGAGAGATAGTATGATTATGGTTCGATGAACCCTCTGCCAAGCACTTAAATGTGAATTGCAGAGTAGTCATGTAGATGTAGATGTAGATGTAGATGTACAATTTTGCTTCTGTCATCATCGTTCATCAATATTTCCTCTATTATCTCAACATAAAACATCCCATCTGATTCTTTTCAAAGCATAACATCAACATCAGAAACATCAACAACAGCATTATTGCCTAAATAATAATAATAATAATAATAATAATAATAATAATAATAATAGGCATCATCATCATAATCATACTTACTACCTGTCCTATCCAGATTGTAAATTCTGCTCTGGTGTAATAATGAAATTTGAAAAATGCTGAAAAAGCAAAGGCTGTTGCACTTACAGTTCAGAAGAGGACGTACAAGTGTAATAGGACTGTCGCTATTTTCTATATGCATACATGATCTGCAGACAGGGTGGGCAGCAATCTACAGTTGTTCACTGATGATACTGTGGTGTGCAGGAAGGCGTCGAAGATAAATGACAGTAGATTAATACGAGATGACCTAGTCAAAATTTGTGTAGTGTCCCTTGTGACACAATCATGTTGTTGTTGTGGTCTTCAGTCCTGAGACTGGTTTGATGCAGCTCTCCATGCTACTTTATCCTGTGCAAGCTTCTTCATTTCCCAGTACCTACTGCAACCTACATCCTTCTGAATCTGCTTAGTATAGTCATCTCTTGGTCTCCCCCTACAGTTTTTACCCTCCACGCTGCCCTCCAATACTAAACTGGTGATCCCTTGATGCCTCAGAACATGTCCTACCAACTGATCCCTTCTTCTGGTCAAGTTGTGCCACAAACTTCTCTTCTCCCCAATCCTATTCAATACTTCCTCATTAGTTATGCGATCTACCCATCTAATTTTCAGCATTCTTCTGTAGCACCACATATCGAAAGCTTCTATTCTCTTCTTGTCCAAACTAGTTATCGTCCATGTTTCACTTGCATACATGGCTACACTCCATACAAATACTTTCAGAAATGACTTCCTGACACTTAAATCTATCCTCGATGTTAACAAATTTCTCTTCTTCAGAAACGCTTTCCTTGCCACAGCCAGTCTACATTTTATACCCTCTCTACTTTGACCATCATCAGTTATTTTGCTCCCCAAATAGCAAAACTCCTTTACTACTTTAAGTGTCTCATTTCCTAATCTAATTCCCTCAGCATCACCCGACTTAATTCAACTACATTCCATTATCCTCGTTTTGCTTTTGTTGATGTTCATCTTATACCCTCCTTTCAAGACACTGTCCATTCCGTTCAACTGCTCTTCCAAGTCCTTTGCTGTCTCTGACAGAATTACAATGTCATCGGCGAACATCAAAGTTTTTATTTCTTCTCCATGGATTTTAATACCTACTCCGAATTTTTCTTTTGTTTCCTTTATTGCTTGTTCAATATACAGATTGAATAACATCAGTGAGAGGCTACAACCCTGTCTCAATCCCTTCCCAACCACTGTTTCCCTTTCATGCCCTTTGACTGTTATAACTGCCATCTGGTTTCTGTACAAATTGTAAATAGCTTTTCGCTCCCTGTATTTTACCCCTGCCACCTTTAGAATTTGAAAGATAGTATTCCAATCAACATTGTCAAAAGCTTTCTCTACGACTACAAATGCTAGAAATGTAGGTTTGCCTTTCCTTAATCTTTCTTCTAAGATATGTCGTAAGGTCAGTATTGACTCACGTGTTCCAACATTTCGACGGAATCCAAACTGATCTTCCCCGAGGTCGGCTTCTACTAGTTTTTCCATTCGTCTGTAAAGAATTCGTGTTAGTATTTTGCAGCTGTGACTTATAAAACTGATAGTTCGTTAATTTTCACATCTGTCAACACCTGCTTTCTTTGGGATTGAAATTATTATATTCTTCTTGAAGTCCGAGGGTATTTCGCCTGTTTCATACATCTTGCTCACCAGATGGTAGAGTTTTGTCAGGACTGGCTCTCCCAAGGCCGTCAGTAGTTCCAATGGAATGTTTTCTACTCGGGAGGCCTTGTTTCGACTCAGGTCTTTCAGTGCTCTGTGAAACTCTTCACGCAGTATCATATCTCCCATTTCATCTTCATCTACATCCTCTTCCATTTCCATATTATTGTCCTCAAGTACATCGCCCTTGTATAGACCCTCTATATACTCCTTCCACCTTTCTGCTTTCCCTTCTTTGCTTAGAACTGGGTTTCCATCTGAGCTCTTGATGTTCATACAAGTGGTTCTCTTATCTCCAAAGGTCTCTTTAATTTTCCTGTAGGCAGTATCTATCTTACCCCTAGTGAGATAAGCCTCTACATCCTTGCATTTGTCCTCTAGCCATCCCTGCTTACCCATTTTGCACTTCCTGTCGATCTCATTTTTGAGACGTTTGTATTCCTTTTTGCCTGCTTCATTTATTGCATTTTTGTATTTTCTCCTTTCATCAATTAAATTCAATATTTCTTCTGTTACCCAAGGATTTCTACTAGCTCTCGTCTTGTTACCTACTTGATCCTCTGCTGCCTTCACTACTTCATCCCTCAAAGCTACCCATTCTTCTTCTACTGTATTTCTTTCCCTCATTCCTGTCAATTGTTCCCTTATGCTCTCCCTGAAACTCTGTACAACCTCTAGTTCTTTCAGTTTATCCAGGTCCCATCTCCTAAAATTCCCACCTTTTTGCAGTTCCTTCAGTTTTAATCTACATCATATCGTTTAAGTATTTGTGCTTAATGTTCCGAAGCAATATTAAATGGAATGAGCTTGTGAGGATTGTGATAGGGAAGGTGATTGGTTGACTTTGGTCTATTAAAAGACTTTTAGGAAAGAGTGGTTCATCTGTAAAGGAGACTGTGTATAAGACACTAGTGCGACCTGTTCTTGAGTATTGCTTGAATGTTTGGGATCTACACCAGGTCAGATTGAAAGAAGACTTAGAAACAATTCAGAGGCGAACTACTAGGTCTGTTACCGGTAGGTTCGATCAGCATGCAAGTGGTATGGATAAGCTTCGGGAGCTCAAGTGGGAATCCCAGTAGGGAAGTAGACATTCATTTCAAAGAACACTACTGAGAAAGTTTAAAGAACCAACATTTGAGACTGACTGCAGAATGATTGTACTGCCGCCAATGTATATTTCTTGTAGGGATCACAAAGATAAGATATGAGAAATTAGGGATCATATGGAGGTACATAGACAGTAGTTTTTCCCTCGGTCTATCTGTGAGTGGAACAGGAAAGGAAACGGCTAGGTGTGGTATAGGGTACCCTTTGCCATACACTGTACAGTGGCTTGCAGAGTATGTATGTAATATTTCTGCCATCATATTCGGCTGCAAGAAGCTCTTCTTAGAGCTGTTGTGAAGGCAGCAATGGGACGATGACATAATGTGGTGTGAGGTACTGATGATAGATGGTTTGTTTGGTACGGGTATTGTGAGAAAGATCAGCTAAATTGTGGTCCTCCTCTGAGATTAGCTGCTGTGTTTGGACGTTGCACGCCAAAATGATAATCTTCTATTGTTAAAGTTAGAAAAACGAAATTGCTTATTTACATGCATTTATTGTTAAAGCATCTCTCAATAGCTTGCTATCATTCAGTTATTTAACAATTGTTCATTGTCAGCAAAATAGTGAACAGTTGGCAAATGAAAAGGCAGACAACGCACTATGGAGATCTTTGGATCATGCCTAACTTAGATGGTGGGCAAAGCAGTTTGTCTGAAAGATCAGAGCTGGACTGGCAGTCTCAGAAGACAGATGTGTTGTCTGCCATCAGGTTAGGACTTTATTAGCAATGTGCAGTTATGTGGACATGTAATTGAGAACAGTTTGATAGCAGTTATGCAGATATGCAGTTCATTGTTTTGTTTTTAAGAAAGTATGAAGATTGGAGATTATTTGTGATTCATAAAGTGGAATATAATCGTGCAGTTTTACGTATTCTGTTTATAAAAAGCAAGTGGCATCCTGTATAAATAAACTAATTTGAAAATTAATTATTTATAAAATATCAATGCCTTGTACAGAGTTTATTATAACCTCAAGAAAACAGATTCATGGCGGACATGCTGTTTTCTGTGCAGGTGACTACAGCTACAGAAGAGTACAGGTTGGTGGACATTAATTAGAACTTATGCATTCCACTCAGGGCAGTGGGAGCAAATAGGCACCTCATGTGTGCTGCAATTGTAGTATAAATGAGATTAGTGACTGTCATCTGTGGCAACCCAGATGAGATATGAAGGAGAGAAATTTTCAATGGAAGGGGTTTACAACATGCACATAGATACAGGAGTATCCAAAATAATGTGAACACCATACTTACTTGGAAATGGTTTTATTAATAAGGGGTTGGACCCCCTTTTGCCCATACTACAGTTGCGATTTCTCTTGAAATATTGGCAATGATGGTTGTATACTCTCCAGTAGAATGTTATGCCATCTTCAATCAGAACCTCTTCTAACTCTAGCACTGACGAGGGAGACAGAAATCTGCTCTGGAGTTTGCACTCCAATAATGCCTGTAAGGGTTCAATAATGTTAAAGTCTGGGGAGGGCACTGCAGTTCAGTTGCGTGCTCCTCATACCATGATTGTAATTTCATGGCTGTGTGAAGGGTGCATTATCATCCTAAATATGACATCATTATTGGGAATGACATTTTAATCACGGGGTGCACCTGATCACCTAAAAAATTCACATAATTGTTGGCTGTAACACAGCCTTTGATAGTAATGATAGGACCAACAGAACACCATGAAATGGCTGCCCAAACCATGACACTTTCTTTTCCATGCTTAACCGTTGGAATCAAGCCGTCAGGATTGTAGGCTTCTTTTGGCATTCTCCATATGTAAACCCAGCCTGATGTTGGAAATAACGAAAATGTTGACTCGTTGGACTACTTGACGTGTTTCCACTGATCAGCCATCCAGGATTTATGCTCCTGACACCATGTTTTACACTTCTTTACATTGGATTTCATCACTAATTGGTTTTGGTATAGCAGCTTATTTATGAACATTCACTTTACAGAGTTCTTGGCGAACATTGTCAATAGATACTGTGTCTCAAAGGTGGTTATTGAACTCGGCAGTCACTTTAGCTGCCATAGTTTTGTGTTGTTTTGACACAATTTTTATTAGCATACAATTATCTCTGTCATTCAGTTTTGATTTGCTCTCACTATTACATTTGCACTATGATGTCTTTCCATGTTTTTTGTAGGCTGTCATGACTCTTGAAACAGTTGCTCTTGAAACATTCAATAAGTTGGCTGTCCTGGTTATTGATGCTTCAGCTAATCAGGCCACCACAAACTGGAACTCTGTTAGGTCTTTCATTGAAAGTCAACTGCGGCCTCTGAATGCAAATATGAAGTGCGCACTACTTGTAAACAACCTGAACTGATGCCTAGTCCATACTAAACACACACACAGTCCAGCACAACACGTGCCTTACCTGTGTTGTTGACTGTCAAACACAATCATCCCATTACTACCATTGTTCACATTATTTTGCCTATCCCCAGTATATCTCCCTCTGTGCCTTACTCTCTTTTTTAACTTGCCATGAGATTTAGATATTTTCTCACCCATCAAGTTCATGATTTTGTATCTTAACACATTCAACCTCACCACTGTCCTCTGTACCTTAATCACTCAATAACCTATCAAGACCTAACTCATAACAATTATCATCACTAATATTGTTAGTCAAAACTCTGTTATATTTACAAGATACATCAAATAAGTTTGTCAACGTATCATCTTCACGATCAGCTTCAGCCCTCTTCCTCCTATTTTCTACCTCTTTCATTTCCCTTGATATATTTCCCCAAAATTCCTGCTGCACTCTATGCTGTTTACCTGGTGTGAACTATTGTAATGTCTACTGTATAACACCCTCTGAAAATTTCCCCTTCCTCTCCTAAAATTATTAGCGTGATTCTGATATTTATTTTCTCTCACTCCAAACCGACAGGCGGTGCAGTTTTTTTCCCAATCCTTTTCTTCTATTTTCAAAATTCCTGTCATCTGTCCTCCTATCATTACCCTCCCGTTGCCTACTTCTTTGCTCACGACCCCTTTCATTGTCCCTTTGTCTATCACTCTAACTATTATTTCTCCTGTCATCATCTATGCATCTGTATTTCCAATAGTTATCCAGCCTATTACTGTTATATATAATTGTTCTTGATCTCTCTCCTTTTGTCTCTGTCTTGTTGATAAACATTGGGCCATCCCCCTGCCCTCCCTCATTCTGATACTATCCATATTCCCTTTGCTTATCCCTCTGTCTCTCATTTCTTTCCCATGCCATGTCTACTTTTATGAACATATTTTAAAAATTGTTCACTAGAGTCATCTGGTCCTTATACTAATCCCCACTGCACGTCATGTGGCAAATGACGAAGATGCATCTATTTGTATTGTCTCATCTAACAGTTTATCTAAGTTTACAGGTGTTTTAAGCTGTTGTTCACAAAAATCTTCCATGCAGATGCTACCTTCTTGGAAACATGAGCCATTAAAGAATTCTTAGTTAATAATAGCTTGTTTGATTTCGAACCAAAATTTGCTCTCTCTCTCTCTCTCTCTCTCTCTCTCTCTCTCTCTCTCTCTCTCTCACTCTTTTTTGTGAAAGTCATATCTGTATGTATATTGTGATAAGCCCACAGTAGTGCTTCCCTATTTAAAAATTTATAAAGTTGTCTGACATAACAATATCCCTACATTGGTAAAAAAAAGTCCTGGGGGCGGAGTTTTTCTCCGGGAAAGTTCTTCATGTTTATACCAGTCCAAGTGCTACTGTTGTTAGTACAAACATTCCTGGTTATATTTCATCTAATTTTGCCAGAGCACTTGAAATATTATTAATGCATCATTAAATATTCTATTTGATTCAATCAATTTCAAATTTATACTGTCACTCTTATTTTTTATCATAGAATGTAAGAATTTTAGGTTCTTGTCATTGCTCTCTGTCTCATTCATCAGTTTGTTTTGTACCTTCTCAGTTCTAGTTTCTGCAGAACTAATATGAGCTTCAAACTTATTACACTCTGTGTTTACATACATTTTAAAATTATTTAAAGCCCTTTCCAACCCCTCAGTTATGTCTACAGTTTTCTCTACCTGAACTTTGTCATCATCTAGACCTTTTTTGATACATTTTAGTTGTTGACACTGCCTCTCCTTTGTATTGAAATTATTTAATTTTTTGCGTAATTTCTCACTCTGTTTTTTAATTGTTTCCATATCTGGCTGTCTAACTTCTGACTTTGTTTATCCAATTTCTCCCCAGTTAGTTCACAAGCTTATTAAAAGGTTGCTACTATCGCCAACTGTTGTTGTTGTTGTTGTTGTTGTTGTTGTTGTTGTCACGGTCTTCAGTCCAGATACTGGTTTGATGCAGCTGTCCATGCTGCTCTATCCTGTGCAAGCTTCTTCATCTTCCAGTACCCACTGTAACCTACATCCTTCTGAATGTGCTCAGTGTATTCATCTCTTGGTCTCCCTCTACGATTTTTACCCTCCGCACTGCCCTCCAGTACTAAATTGGTGGTCCCTTGATGCCTCAGAACATGTTCTACCAACCGATCCCTTCTTCTAGTCAAGTTGTACCAAAAATTTCTTTCCTCCACAATTCCATTCAATACCTCCTCATTAGTTATGTAATCTACCCATCTCATCTTCAGCATTCTTCTGTAGCGCCACACATTTCAAAAGCTTCTATTCTCTTCTTGTCCAAACCATTTATCGTCCATGTTTCACTTCCATTCATGGCTACACTTCATACAGATACTTTCAGAAAAGACTTCCTGACACTTAGATCTATATTTGATGTTATCAAATTTCTCTTCTTCAGAAACGCTTTCCTTGCCACAGCCAGTCTACATTTTATACCCTCTCTACATCAGCTGTCATCAGTTGTTTTGCTCCACAAATAGCAAAACTAATCCACTACTTTAAGTGTCTCATTTCCTAATCTAATTCCCTCAGCATTGACTACAATCCATTATCCTCGTTTTGCTTTTGTTGATGTTCATCTTATATCCTCCTTTCAAGACACTGGGCATTCCCTTCAACTGCTCTTCCAAGTCCTTTGCTGTCTCTGACAGAATTACAGTGTCATCGGTGAACCTCAGTGTTTTTATTTCTTCTCCATGGATTTTAATTCCTACTCCAAATTTTTCTTTTGTTTCCTTTACTGCTTTGCTCAATACACAGATTGAATAACATCAGGGTTTGGTTACAACCCTGTCTCACTCCCTTCCCAACCCCTGCTTCCCTTTCGTGCCATCTGGTTTCTGTACAAATTGTAAGTAGCCTTTTGCTCCCTGTATTTTACCACTGCCACCATCAGAATTTGAAAGTGGGTATTCCAGTCAACATCGTCAAAAGCTTTCTCTAAGTCTACAAAATTGTATGTTTTCTCCTTTCATCAATTTAATTCAATATTTCTTCTGTTACCCGAGGATTCCTACTAGCCCATGTCTTTTTACCTACTTGATCCTCTGCTGCCTTCACTATTTCATCCCTCAAAGCTACCCGTTCTTCTTCTACTGTATTTCTTTCCCCCATTCCAGTCAATCATTCCCTAATGCTCTCCCTGAAACTCTCTACAACCTCTGGTTTAGTCAGTTTATACAGGTCCCATCTCCTAAAATTCCCACCTTTTTGCAGTTTCTTCAGTTTTAATCTACAGTTCATAACCAATAGATTGCGTTCAGAGTCCACATCTTCCCCTGGAAATGTCTTAAGATTTAAAACTATGTGTTTTATCCTTATATAATCTGTCTGAAACCTTCCAGTATTTTTAGGCCTCTTCCATATATACAACCTCTTTTCATGATTCTTGAACCAAGTGTTAGCTATGATTAAGTTACACTCTGTGCAAAATTCTACCAGGCGGCTTCCTCTTTCTTTTCTTGCCCCCATTCCATGTTCACCTACTATGTTTCCTTCTCTTCCTTTTCCTCCTGCAAATTCCACTCACCCATTATTATTAAATTTTCATCTCCCTTCACTATCTGAATAATTTCTTTTATCTCATCATACATTTCATCAATCTCTTCGTCATCTGCAGAGCTAGTCGGCATGTAAACTTGTACTACTGTGGTAGGCATGGGCTTCATGTCTATCTTGGCCACAGTAATGCATTCACTATGGTGTTTGTAGTGGCTTACCCACACTCCTGTTGTTTTATTCATTATGAAACCTACTCCTGCATTACCCCTATTTGATTTTGTATTTATAACCCTGTATTCACCTGACCAGAAGTCTTGTTACTCCTGCCACCGAACTTCACTAATTCCCACTATATCTAACTTTAGCCTATCCATTTCCCTTTTTAAATTTTGTACCCTACCTGCCCAATTAATGGATCTGACGTTCCATGCTCGAATCTGTAGAACGCCAGTTTTCTTTCTCCTGGTAACAACATCCTCCTGAGTAGTCCCCGCCTGGAGATCCGAATGGGGGACTATTTTACCACCAGAATATTTTACCCAAGAGGAAAACCATCATCATTTAACCATACAGTAAAGCTCCATGCTCTCGGGAAAAATTACAGCTGTAGTTTCCCCTTGCTTTCGGCCGTTCGCAGTACCAGCATAGCAAGGCCATTTTGATTAGTGTTACAAGGCCAGATAAGTCAATCATCCAGACTGTTGCCCTGGCAACAACTGAAAAGACTGCTGCCCCTCTTCAGGAACCACACATTTGTCTGGCCTCTCAACAGATACCTCTCCATTGTGATTACACCTATGGTACAGTTATCTGTATCGCTGAGGCATGCAAGCCTCCCCTCCAATGGCAAGATCCGTGGTTCATAGTTCCAAGAGTACCAGAACCTGTATAGAAAAGTGAAATAGAGATCAACATAAACATCATTTCTGCCCTTTTTATTGCTCATGAAAACCACACATTGCATGTTGTACCACCATACAGCGAGACCTTCAGAGATGGTGGTCCAGATTGCTGTAAACACCGGTACCTCTAATTCCCAGTAGCATGTCCTCTCGCATTGATGTATGCCTGTATTCATCGTGACCTACTATCCACAAGTTCATCAAGGCAGTGTTTGTACAGATTATGCCACTCACTAGCGGCTATTCGGCATAGGTCCCTCAGATTTGTTGGTGGGTCTCGTCGTCCATAAACAGCCCATTTCAAACTATCCCAGGCATGTTTGATAGGGTTCATGTCTGGAGGACATGCTGGCCACTCTAATTGAGTGATGTTGTTATCCTGAAGGAAGTCATTCACAAGATGTACACGATCGGGGCGTGAATTGTCATCTATGAAGACAAATGCCTCGCCAAGATGGTTGCGCTGTTGGTCGTAGAATAGCATTCACGTATCATACAGCTGTTATGACACCTTCCATGACCAGCAGCAGCATATGTCGACCCTACATAATGCCACCCCAAAACAGCAGGGAACTTCCACCTTGCTGCACTCGCTGAACAGTGTGTCTAAGTCGTTCAGCCTGGCCGGGTTGCCTTCGAACATGTCTCCAGTGATTGTCTGCTTGAAGAGATATGCAACACTCATCAATGAAGAGAACGTGCTGCCTATCCTGAGCAGTCCATTCGGCATGTTGTTGGGCCCATCTGTACTGCACTGCACTGCATGGTGTCATGGTTGCAAAGATGAACCTCACCAAGGATGTAGGGAGTGAAGTTGTGCATCGTGCAACCTATTGTGCACAGTTTGAGTTGTAACACGATGTCCTGTGGCTGCACAGAAAGCATTATTCTACATGGTGGCAGTCCTCTCAGGGTTCCTCCGAGCCATAATGTAGCCCTTGGTCAGCTTGAGCGAGGCATGTCATTGACAGCTCCTGGCCCCTTATCTTCTCTATGTCCGAACAACATCGCATTGGTTCACTCCGAGACACTTGGACGCTTCCCTCATTGAGAGCCCTTCCTGGCACAAAGTAACAATGCAGACGCGATTGATCCATGGTATTGATGGTCTAGGGATGGCTGAACTACAGACAACATGAGTCGTGCACCTCCTTCCTGGTAGAATGACTGGAACAGAATCGCTGCCGGACTCCCTCCATTTAATAGGCTTTGCTCATTCATGGTTGTTTACATCTTTGGGTGGGTTTAGTGACATCGCTGAGCAGTTAAAGGGCCTGTGTCTGTGTCAATGTCTAGCTTCGGAGTTCTGGGAACCGGGGTGATGCAAAACTTTTTTTGATGTGTGTGTTTCCTCATGACTGAAACCTTGAATCAATGAACAGATATGGTCGGAAACTTCACCTACTACTTCCATTTCTGATTGTATATCACTAACATTATCTTAAACTTTCTTCTTATTATCTTGTATCAAATTTACCACCTCTTGATTGTTGGCCCTACAATTATTGCACATCATGAAAATATAACACACAAAAGCCTTCCTAAACAAAAAGTTCTTTGCGTAGTCTACTGAACTGATGATGTTGAAGAAAAGATGAAATAGTGGTAGATGATATACCTTGGTTGTTACAGTATCCAAACTGATTGTAGCAGATGGTACTCAACAGTTCCGCAGCGTAATTTCTGTGTCCTTATAATTTTTTGGTTCCAGAATATTTCAGTGTACAGTCCAAAATTTTACTTTACAAATAATTATAGTGTTCTCTTACTGTCTTTTATTACAATTGTGAGGTCACACCTGTTAAGCTGTGTGACGTTGCTATAACCTTGGCTGTCTTTCGTAACATATAACTTCAAACTCATCACTAAAACAATAATATTAACCATTTGAACACTATTTTAAACTAAACTGAACGTTCTTACTAATGCTAACCATGTTTGTGCCTGTTTAAATATTAATTAGGCTGTCACATTTCTTCTGGAGCATTTATTTGGGAAACTAGTGGGTCATTGTGTCTAGAAACAAGGTATACACTTCAGTTGACTATTGGCTTAGTTATCATTGCGATAATTAATATTTCCCACTAAAACATTGTGACAGACACCTTGTGAGTTTTCCTCTTGTGAAAATCAATTATTCTACTTGCTAATACCGGTCACCATGTCTTTAAGGAACGGATTTTGGGAGTAAGTCTCTTTGTTTGACCTATAACAGTTGATGAATTTATAATACAGAACAGTCAATGAATTTATAATTCCTGTAATCTAATCATTGCTTTTTGCTCCAGAAAAAAACTACCAAGATCTTAAATGACACGCCTTTTAACTACTGTTTTTTTAAACATTACTTCACAAACTTTGCACAACAAAACTGAAGTTAGCAATTATCATCAGACTTAAGTTACTTTAATCTTGAGATTTCAAGTAAATGAATTTAAATGAATCAAATTTGTGTGACCACTTTCTTACTTTAATAAACCACATACAAGGCATTCATTGTTGTTACTTTTCCATATAATAAACAGTAATTTTAAGATAGCATTTAAGTAACAGGATGTAAGGTACTTGAAATGAAATGGTAAATTGGTGTAAATTAACTGTCAGTATAGTGAACCACAGCATTTTTCAACTCTGTCTATGTTAACAGTCTGGCTCTCCAGTATAGGACAAATGAAGTAAAATCTCATTAGCTTGTCTTATCAGTAGCAGTAAAGTTGAGAATGTGGTGCAAAAATACTTCCGCAAGTTCTTCACATCTCTTGTTAATTAGCTGGATGCTTCTCCATAACGTTGAAGTAAGGTGACACAATTCTTGCAACACCATATTTTAGCCGGGTAAAGTCTTGCTTCCATGGCTGTGATTTGCATGAGGTGACTTTTTAATGGAGGAATGCTAATTATTGACTCTCCATATAGTTTGTACCAATGTTAGCACAAATATTTAATGCCTTGCAGAGTGAACTAAAACATATCACTGTAATAACACTACTGGCAGGCTTCTCTCTACAGTTAATTATGTCCATAGTTTACTTTGTTGTACATAAAAGGTGTTCACAAAAACAGAAAATGGGTAAGACGTCCGTGTCAATTTTGTCTCGACACTGTCCAACAGGCGTGCCTGTTGTGCATTTTCTTTCATAGAAAAGGTGTGTACAAAATAGAATGACAAGGGCAAAAGCTTGGCTCTCCTCTGGCCTAATGGTTTGCTCAGTTATTCAGCAGAATTTTATGTTTTTCATAATAATTATTCCTCATATTCTAAGGAAGACTTCAAACTTTACAAAATTGATGTGTTTTATATTCTTAATTATACAACAATGAAATAAATTTGCAGTTCCTAATCCAACTATACCTTTACAGTGGTTTATTCACATTTCTCTCTGTACAATAATTACATATGAATTAATCAATCAGTTCAGGTGTCAGCAACACAGTGTGAATGTAAAGTAATGTTGTTCCATTGTAAGCAGATGAGGTGTCGGTGTCTGTCATAATGAGGACAGCTCTTCAGGTTGCAAGTCCCTTGGCTTACATAGCCAACTTATCATTTAGTGAAAGAGTGTTTCCAAAAAGCTGAAAATCTTGAAAGTGAAGCTATTATTTAAAAATCACAAGTATAAGGTGGAAACCATCGGTCAGTATCACTGCTTCCAGTATTTGCCAAAATTTTAGAAAAATTAATAAAGCATCAAATCACTAAATAGGTAAATGGATGTAAGTTACTAACCAGATCAGCATGGCTTCCAGGGAGTAGAAACACAGAAACAGCAATAATGTGCTACACTGAACATGTAATAAAAAAAATCTAGAAAAAAGGAATAGCGAAGTAGTAGTAAATTTTGATCTCTCCAAGGCACTAGATACTGTCAATCATAACATTGTTTCAGAAAAATTGGAAGCATTAGGTATTCATGTGACATGAAAAAAGTGGTTTGAATCATACCTACAAAACAGAACACAGATTGTGGAACTTAAGCCAACTGACTCAACCAAAAAACCAGTTTAGTGTCAGTGGCAAAAAAAAGTTGAAGTAGGAGTAATACAAACAGTGTTCTAGGTCGCACATTATTCCTTGTTTATATAAATGGCATTCATATCTCAGATAGTGCAGCCATTGTCATGCTATTTGCAGATGATATTAGTGTAATAATAAGTGTGCCAAAGCAATTGCTGCACACAACTACTGGTGAATTCCCAACATATGTCCACTCTTGATTCAGTGCAAATGACGTTAAGTTAAGTAAAAGGTATTGAAACTAAATCAAAAAGTAAATCTAGGTTTGGTGGTGGTCTACAAAGCCATAGACATTTACAAAATCGTTAGGGATTCATGTTCATGGAGACAAAGGTTTTAATGGCCATGCACAGAAACTCAATTTAGCCTGTTTTACTATTAGGCAGGATGGCATATTTTGACTGGTTTCAGTCTTGTGCAACATACTGAGTAATATTTTGGGGTTCTACCACTTGTCAGCTATATCAATGTTTTTAGTTACAAAAGAGGGCTATCCGAATAACACATCATCCTCCACAGAAACAATTCTGTATAACAGGTAGAAGGGCACATTTTTACCTGATTTTTTTGCATAGCTGTAACTGCAGCTCTCACACTATCCCTGTCAGTCTAGGCTAACCAATTTGTGTCCATGTGTCCATACGTGATCACTTGACCTGCTGCCCGGGGGAAAATAAGCATTGAAGGCTTGCTCTTGCCACATGTACGTGGAGGCGATACCCAATGCAAAAATGTATGATCTGTGATAGCTATAATTATTAGCCCGCGAATGACATGTATCACGGTTCACCTTGCAAATTTTCAGACAAATGCTGACATCTATAGCTACAATACCCAAGATGCACAGCACTCCATAGTCAGCAAACAGAAATAACAACACACAAAGGCATGCATGCTATGTTGGTATTAAACTTAACAACAGCCTGAAGGTCTACATCAGAAAGTTAGAAGATGAAAATAAATTTAAAGCAGGATCTATGAAATATTTCCACCTGACCAATGTTTTCACTCGCTGAGTGGCTTTGATGGCCAATAACATAATTACAAAAATGGTTTATATTAAGGCAAAACTGAAAATAATATCTTTCGACCATAATCTTTTTCATTAGATTTGCATATTTATTGCATGGATGTTGTTTGATGTAAAGTGACATGCTGAAAAGTAGTGACACCAAATTTTTTATTCTGTTCTCAGTATTGGTTGAGATATTAGATATGAAAGTGCTTGAGAACCCTGTAATCGACTTTCTAACTGCAGTAAATATGCCTCCAATTGAAATCCATAGAAGAATGAAAGCCGTTTGTAGCGACGATTGCATTTGACTTCAGTAATGTGGAACATTGGCTTTTTAGTGCTCATAATGAAGCAAACGGTAGTGCTGACCTCATTGTATGTGACAGAGCTCCAAGTGAACAACTGCATATAGCAACTGACAAGACTCATCGGAATTATGTTGCTACCCTTCAGAGAAAATCATTGCTTAACACAGACAAAGCTCTGAGGTATGTGTGGCACATCATACGAGCATGTACAAGCCGTCATTACTGAACCATGATACAAAAAACAGTGTGCACAGTGGTTCCTCAAATGCTCACTCCTGATCTGAAACAGAGATGATTGGACATCTGTCAACAATTTTTTTGCGTTTTGAGTGTGAGTGTGATGGTTTCCTTAACAACATTGTTACAGGTGATGAAAGCAGGGTTCATCATTTTGATCCAGAAAACAAGACATTATCAATGAAGTTCTACCACAAAGGATCACCGATGCAAAAAAAAAAAAAAAAGGGGGTTTCCAGACCATGCCACCAGTAGGCACTCATGCTCACAGTCTTCTGAGATGTTCAACGTGTGGAGCTTTGGCCTGCAGAACCCTCAGAAAACTGAAAGCGTGAATTTGGAGAGTCTGTCCACACAACACGACAATGCCAGACCACACATAAGCACTGCCGCATCTGCAACAATCCAATGCCTTGGGTTCGCTGCTATCGATTATCTTCTTTGCATTCCCGACTTGGTCCCATCTGATTTTCATCCATTTTGAAAACATAAAGAATACCTTTGAGGACTTCACTTTGATAGTGATGAAGGAGTGCAAGTAGGAGTGAGGTTGTGGCTCTGTCAACAAAGTCAAACACTCCACAGTGACAGACAGTATCAAAAAAACTGGCCTCTCATTGTGATAATTGTGTTTGTCACCAGGGTGACTGCTGAGGAAAAAATATGTAGATATGAGGAGTAAAGAGGTAGAATATTAGCAAAGTATTTAAAAAAAATTATTTGAGGACTTTCACATAAAAATTTAGAGGCATTACTTTTCAGCATGCAGCTGTAAAATCTTTACTGAATCATTGTAGTGTATACAGGTTGTTCCAAAACTGTCAATTAAGATTAATACAGCTGGTAGGGACCATCAAAACAGGTATATTTAGCTATGGTATATTTTGTCCTTGATTGCAATTTATGGTGCTAGAGATGCTTTAGACAGAAGATAGTTTAGCATGTTAACTACGCAGGTAGAATTAACAGCAACTGTCATATCTGTGCAAAGATTTCTTACATATCCATTGTGTTACCAACAGCAAAAACAGTTCTAGTGATGAGGTCTTCTTTTGTTTACACAACCGCTTCATACACGTGAGGTTGGTTAACCGAGTGGCCGGGCCACATGGCCACCTCGACCGATCCGTTGGTTCGCAAAGGTGGCCCTTGGATAAGTCCTCACAGCAATGCTGAAATGGGATGGCACCCAATTGCACTGGAAGTACATCCTTTGTCTAACATTCAAAGGTACATCCTCCAGCAGTTCTGGTAACACATGGTCTACAAAGAAGCAATACCTATGACCACTTCCAAATGGAAGAACACATGGTCCAGTCAACCTATCACTGAGAATGCCGGCCCACACATTAACACCGAATCGCTGTTGATGAGCACGAGGTCAAGTACCTCGTGGATTCACATGAACCCGAACATGTGAATTATGAATATTGGAATAGCCTACAAGAGTAAGTAAAGATTTGTCAGTGTATAAAACCTCAGCCAGTAATGAGAGATGCAGGTCAGTCTGATGTAAAAAAAAATTGTGCAAACTGCATGCATTGAGGAAAATCTTCAGTGCTAGTGCTGCCATGTGCTGAAGATGAAATGATGTAGCTGCTGATTATGTCTGACACCAAGGATGTGTGCAGTATATTGTGTACTAGTAGGTGGAGTGCCTTCAACATATCACAGAATCTCAATCTACATTTCAGAAGTTTGCATTGTTCGATTCCGACCTGTATCACGCATACTTGCACAGAAAATTTGTTTGGAAAGCACTGTTGATACTCTCACATTGTAGCTCGTCCTTTTCCATCCAAAGACCTGTATACCATACGCATGTCAGCCATTTATTATTGGAAATGCATTTAAAACTCTGTGGATTCATCACGAGATGCTGCTTATGTTCTGACATATTCTAACATTAGTTTCCAGTCATTGCTGTTTCTGTTACTATGATATTCATAGCCCTTTTATCTCCCCAAAGCAGTTTAAAATGTAGTTTGAAGGTACGTGAATTTGTAATTGAGAGAGTACACTTACTGAAAATATTTACATAAAGTTTCACAACTGTTGCAAAGAGCATATGGGTGTTTTTGTATTTCATCTGAACCATTTCAATAAACCAGCAATACCTGACATTACATACACCTTGGAACATACTGTAAATGTTATAAATGAAAATCTAGAAATTTTACACACACGAAGAAGAGGAATCCATATCTTTCGAAACAAGTGAAAATTTACGTATACCTCCTAAAAGCACCTGATGGTGTTCATACTGAAATATTTATTTTAATTGGTCTTTTTTTTTTTTTGCAGGTGGCTCGAGAACAAACAAAGAAAGTACTAAAAGCAATTCACAAAATGTTTTTGTAAGAAACTGACAGAAACAAATGAACCTCTGAATTGATAATCACAGGGAATCTTTGCAATAGTTTGTTGTATTGTATGTCTGTGACATTCTGTTTCTGACTGCCCATCATAAATGTTAGAATAATGTTACTTCGTATTGCTTCAAATGTCATGGGAATAAAGACGCACAACAATGTAGCTGTAAGTATTCACAGCATGCGAAAGTGTGACCTGAAAATTTCAAATATCATTAAAAGCTGTTTTAAATTGGTGTTAAGAAATGTAGCAAAATAAAGATAAAACAGACAATGGAACAATGGAAAATCCAGGATAGACTGTAACAATATATGAGAAGGAAAATTGCTACTCACAATATAGTGGAGATGCTGAGCCACAGATAGGCACAACTACTCAGAGTTAAAGCTTTCGGCCATTAAGGCCTTTGTCAAAAACACACACACACACACACACACACACACACACACACACAAAACTGCAATTTCATTTTCTTGAGGAGAGAAACCTTGTATCTCAAAGCACCTAGCATCTAGCACACGTTGGCCCATCGATGGTTTAGATGATTTCGAAACGCATCCCTATTGGTTTTTGAATACATTCCAAGTTGATTTCTGAATGAATTAGAAGTTGATATTTGAATGCGTGCATAGTGTTCGTGAAGTCTCTGCCAGGGGAATCCATCTACAAATAAACTTTCTTGCAGACAGAAGGGGACGGGGCTATACAAGCGGAGTGGAATAAAGCCGAACGGGTGAATGTCAATCACTGTTTGTTTATGTGATTGACTGGGTTTGCGAATGATCTGCGTTGTTATAATTACTAGCAAAATCCAGGATTCAGACTACCAGAGTGGAAATAAACTACTAACAGGAATAACAGGTACGAAAGATTACGTGTATCCAAGAAAATAAAATTCTGATAGAAAATTTTTGGCCAGACTGCTACACTAGTAACTGCCAGTTGTAGAGACCTGGGTAGCATCCACCTTAGTTCTGTTCTGGGAGTAGTGTGGAAAACGCGTAGTAAGAACACATAATAACGCCTAACCGGAGAATAATCGCGCACGACTCCAAATTTATACAAAAATGTCGTACTACTGCATTTATAGCTCATGCTTGAAAAACTGGAGCATATGAATAAAATGTGAAACAATTTCCAAACACAAACCTTTTTGCTTGTAGTAGGCTAAATAGGCATTTCATATTGGTACTTTGCGAATTATATTCTGTCGTATTATAAAAGTGACCATTATTACCCAAATAGTCTCACTTGATTTCGATTTTTCATGTAGCAAAACATTTGACGAATTTTGATGGCGTAATAAATTTTTTCGCAGAAAGGAAAGCACGCCATGTAAAGTTGTAGCAAGATTAGACAAAAAATGCTAGGAGCTAGGGACTGAATAAATGTGTACTGTTTTGCTTCTTTGCTGGTCTCTTGTCTATGCTGGTTTTATGTATTCTATATTTAATTTTACGTCACAGAGAACAGTAAGTTATTAGGTAATAGACAATAAAGAACCCAAATTTTCTGAAGAATTATTGTTCTTCCGGTTACAAATAATCCCATCCAGTATTAATCACGAGGATTAAGAGGGGGGGGGGGGGGGGGATGTCAAACCGGCCGACTGGAAGCAGGATAGGCACCACAGGACGTTTTAATTTCCGCTATCCTAAATATAGTTTGATGGCATCCATTACAAAATATACACATTTTAGTTCCACAGTGCGAAATACAGTGAAGTGCGGTAGAAGATTGCTGTGTGAAGAGGTGTGGTGCTGCACTTTGGCACACTTAAGACCAAATAACACTTCTTACATTTCCTCGAAGTTACATGTTTTATGCATGCGCAGAGCAATCTGAGTTATAGTGGGGAAGGGGGGGGGGGGGGTGTATGAGGTAGTCTCCACGTGATCCGTATTTACATTTAGTGATTTTGCTGTTTCCTCTGTTTGCTCTCACATCAAATGAAAAACAAGTGATTTCTGTGGCTGGGAGCTATCAAGTGAAAATATGTTATTAGTTTCAGATTTTATTTTATTTCCACCTTTCTGACAGTCAAGCTTTAATCGCCTTGCAGAACAGTGAAGTTATTTTTGTCACTTTGCTAAACAAATTAGACTTTTATTTATCTTTTCCGCTGAGGCAGCCAATTTATTTGAAACAGTGTTTAATTCCACACTATTGGCTAGTTTCAACTGTTTGCTGCACTTCAAGTGCACATTTTCATCTTCTAGCATGTGTGGCATTATGCCATAATAAAGAACCAAACATGAGATAACACAGTACTGGTACTCCAAGAAAATTTACATCCCGAAAACTACACTGAAAAGCTTAATATCAGATCAAGGCCTACTTTGTTGGGAATCTGGATGTACGAATGTGCACTTTAAGGCGAATTATTCATTTCAGTATGGTTCACGAAATTCCGACACTCTTGGAGTATCCTCTGGTGTCATGTTTCTTTTATGACATAATTTTAGATCTTTTAATGTTTTACACATAGGAACATACTTCCTTCATCATCGTAGCTGCGCAGGCGCGGTGACGCCTCTTCTCTCTCTCTCTCTCTCTCTCTCTCTCTCTCTCTCTCTCTCTCTGGCAGCTGTTGGAACAAATCTATTTCTAACAGATCGCGAGAAAATATTGCGAATTGTGGTTTGAAAAGCGTTATTTTCAAAGTAAATTCCCTTTTACCCAAGATGGTCCGAGAATGTACTATGAATTTCTTAAATCACAGAGCGTTCGACCCTAATTTAAAAGTCAACTCTTTGATGACAAGCCATTCAGAAGAATTTCGAGCCCAGAAGATCAGAGATTTATGTCTGTATTAAACATTTTACTGGCACATTTGTGTGATGTATCTTAAAGTGTAAAACACGCAGAAAGTATCAACATTATATGTGAAAGCGTAGCTTCTCTTGTAGCTTATTAATCTTAAAGCCAATATTACATATGAAAACTTTGTTTTCTTCTAGCAACACTATGTATATTAATTTAAACGATTAACTTCACCTGTTCGTGTGTTTGCGCTACTTTTCAGTGATGTTGCTATTGACTGACTACATCACCTGTTCTATCCTCTGAATGTCCGCTGCTATCGGCTGGCGAGATCACGTGACATGAGCTATGACTGGCTTACAAACGCGCATCGCAGTCTCGATTTCAGTGCTTCGGAAAGTAACATGCGGTGTTTGGTGGAATAAGAATTTATACTTTCGTAATACTTTTGCAGCGTACATGTTGCTGCACATCAAAGAACATTCCAAAACATGTTTTTTCCCCCCTGTGTTTTGTTTTCTAAAGTGCCAGGAAATTATAAGCCACTGTATAAAACCATAACCATTCAAATGATTGACAAATTTTACAGTTCTGAGGGAAGATATGCTGTCACTTAACATGAAAAAAAGTGTATTTTCATCCGGAAGAACGTATATTTTTAACCGGGAATTATTTTTTTTTCCTTCACGTATACACCCTGTGAGTAGCAAATTAAAGATATTTTCACAATAAACACATAAATGACCAAAAACTGTTAACAGCTACTGAAGTTGAACCCACACTGTTTGAACCTAATTGTGCATTAATTCGAGGGAAAGAGTACCTGAAAAGTTTTTATTCATCACTGAATCATAAAAGTGCATTACTGAAGCTTTCTTTTTTATGTAAGACAGATTAAAGTTGGAAAATAGATTTTAATCTCCAGTTTTCCATGTAATAAATCTTTATTTATGTTTCACAGGTGGCCTTTCATCCAGCGTTTCAAGTACAGCACACAAGCCTCGCCAAAGGTTAAGTGAACCAGCTCATTAAGAATGATGTTGGTGCCTTTTTGTTTTATTTAGAAGAACAATCTATATTTTTCAAAAACAAAACTGTTTTATATAAATCAATGTATAATTTGGGTTTCTTTGTCTGCTTGTAACTATTTTTTAACATTTGATACAGGAGTTCCTAATTGTGATGATGCACTGGTTTATATTTCATGTAAATAACTTATTTGTGAATTTTGTTTATTTATAATAATGGCAAATGATTTTATGTTAAGCTAATAAAGCATTCATATTTTTTCTGTTTCATTTCCCTACTACCTCTTAACTGTTTATCCCATGTCTTAGTTGCCATCAGAGACTGCATTATCAATTATTATTACCACACCAATCTGGTACAGTATGTTATTTTTATATTTCTTACACATTAATATAAAAAAAATCATTATATATTTCTGTGAAGATTCAATAAAATTAAAAGAAAAGTATTCATAACTTTCGGAATGGTTAGTTGCTTCAGCAGTGAGGAAGGAGGAATAGGTTTTGGAAGTTGAGGAAGCAGGAGTAGGTATTCAGATCCATGGGTGAGAGGGACCTACCTGATGTATGGTTGAGGGGAAACAAAAATCTTGATCCTTTGTGAGGCTGTTAAAAAATTCATGTGGACTCTTACTGAAAGAAACCAGTGCTGTTATTTATAGACTCTGCCAAATCAGAAAACATCAATAAAGGAATTTTTTTTATTTACGTAGCATAAAATAAAATGTTTGTCCTCCTGCCAAGTTCGCTATATTATTCCAACTTATATTAGATCTGTTACAAAAAAATACTTCAGTTTCAATCATTGCTGCACCACAACCAAAGAAATTTTCATCATCTGGAAACAGCCATCATAATATGGTTAGCACTATGTAAATGACAGCAGACAAATGTGACCAACCATCTGAAGATCAACCTGTCATTTTTAATAAGTAGAATATGTAATAGTGGACAGTTGCTGCTTTTTTTTATGTCAAGGATCCGTACAAATCTGATAAAAACAAAATGCTGTATAGTACAACACAGTGGCTAGTAGATCCTCCAGAACTTCTTTCACACAGTTATCAGGAACAACAAAGGGAAACAACCATTAAACATGAAAGCCCTACAGGAAACATCCTTGAAAGTTCTCTGAGATGAAATAAAGCAATATTAAAGTACCTACAAGATACTTAACAGATCGTGAAAAATGTGTAAACATGTGTTTTCCTCATTTTTGTACCACTATTAAGCCATTGAATATTTTGCAGAGGTCGCTTTTTGGTTCTAGTGTATATATATATATATATATATATATATATATATATATATATATATATATATATATATATAATAGAAAGAAACTTCCACATGGGAAAAATATATTAAAAACAATGATTCCAAGCGGGAAAGCGCTGGTAGATAGGCACAATGAATAAAACACACAAACACGCACACAGAATTTCGAGCTTTCGCAACCGGCGGCTGCTTCGTCAGGAAAGAGGGAAGGAAAAGGAAAGATGAAAGGATGTGGGTTTTAAGGGAGAGGGTAAGGAGTCATTCCAACCCCGGGAGCGGAAAGACATACCTTAGTGGGAAAAAAGGATAGCTACACACACACACACACACACACACACACACACACACACCCACACACCCACGCGCCCGTGTATGTCCATCCATACATACACAGACACAAGCAGACATATTTAAAGGCAAAGAGTATGGGAGAGATATAAGTCAAGGCGGAAGTGTGGAGGCAAAGATAATGAATGACAGGTGAGGTATGAGTGGCGGGAACTTGAAATTAGCGGAGATTGAGGCCTGGTGGATAACGAGAAGAGAGGATATATTGAAGGGCAAGTTCCCATCTCCGGAGTTCGGATAGGTTGGTGTTGGTGGGAAGTATCCAGATAACTCGGATGGTGTAACACTGTGCCAAGATGTGCTGGCCGTGCACCAAGGCATGTTTAGCCACAGGGTGATCCACATTACCAACAAACACTGTCTGCCTGTGACCATTCATGCGAATGGACAGTTTGTTGCTGGTCATTCCCACATAGAAAGCGTCACAGTGTAGGCAGGTCAGTTGGTAAATCACGTGGGTGCTTTCACACGTGGCTCTGCCTTTGATCGTGTACACCTTCCGGGTTACAGGACTGGAGTAGGTGGTGGTGGGAGGGTGCATAGGACAGGTTTTACACCGGGGGCGGTTGCAAGGGTAGGAGCCAGAGGGTAGGGAAGGTGGTTTGGGGATTTCATAGAGATGAACCAAGAGGTTACGAAGGTTAGGTGGACGGCGGAAAGACACTCTTGGTGGACTGGGGAGGATTTCATGAAGGATGGATCTCATTTCGGGGCAGGATTTTAGGAAGTCGTATCCCTGCTGGAGAGCCACATTCAGAGTCTGATCGAGTCCCGGGAATTATCCTGTCACAAGTGGGGCACTTTTGGGGTTCTTCTGTGAGAAGTTCTGGGTTTGAGGGGATGAGGAAGTGGCTCTGGTTATCTGCTTCTGTACCAGGTCGGGAGGGTAGCTGCGGGATGTGAAAGCTGTTTTCAGGTTGTTGGTGTAATGGTCCAGGGTTTAGGACTGGAGCAGATTCGTTTGCCACAAAGGCCTAGGCGGTAGGGAAAGGACCGTTTGATATGGAATGGGTGGCAGCTGTCATAATGGAGGTACTGTTGCTTGTTGGTGGGTTTGATGTGGACGGATGTGTGAAGCTGGCCATTGGACAGATGGAGGTCAACTTCAAGAAAAGTGGCATGGGATTTGGAGTAGGACCAGGTGAATCTGATGGAACCAAAGGAGTTGAGGTTGGAGAGGAAACTCTGGAGTTGTTCTTCACTGTTAGTCCAGATCATAAAGATGTCATCAATAAATCTGTACCAAACTTTGGGTTGGCAGGCTTGGGTAACCAAGAAGGCTTCCTCTAAGCTACCCATAAATAGGTTGGCATACGAGGGGGCCATCCTGGTACCCATGGCTGTTCTCTTTAATTGTTGGTATGTCTGGCCTTCGAAAGTGAAGAAATTGTGGGTCAGGACGAGGAAAGAGGTTTTAGGTAGGGTTGCAGGTGATCGGCGTGAAAGTAAGTGCTCCATTGCAACGGGGCCCTGGACGTGCGGGATATTTGTGTATAGGGAAGTGGCATCAATGGTTACAAGGATGGTTTCCGGGGGTAACAGACTGGGTACGGACTCCAGGCATTCGAGAAAGTGGTTGGTGTCTTTGATGATGGATGGGAGACTGCATGTAATGGGTTGAAGGTGTTGATCTACGTAGGCAGAGATACGTTCTGTGGGGGCTTGGTAACCAGCTACAATGGGGTGGCCAGGATGTTTGGGTTTGTGAATTTTAGGAAGTAGGTAGAAGGTAGGAGTGCGAGGTGTCGGTGGGGTCAGGAGTTTGATGGAGTCAGGTGAAAGGTTTTGTAGGGGGCCTAAGGTTCTGAGGATTCCTTGAAGCTCCGCCTGGACATCAGGAATGGGATTACCTTGGCATACTTTGTATGTAGAGGTGTCTGAAAGCTGACACAGTCCCTCAGCCACATACTCCCGACGATCAAGTACCACAGTCGTGGAACCCTTGTGAGCCCGAAGAATGGATTGGTCAGCTTTCAGATCACGGATAGCCTGGGCTTCGGCTGTTGTGATGTTGGGAGTAGGATTAAGGTTTTTCAAGAAAGATTGAGAGGCAAGGCTGGAAGTGAGAAATTCCTGGAAGGTTTGGAGAGGGTGATTTTGAGGAAGAGGAGGTGGGTCCCGCTGTGATGGAGGACGGAACTGTTCCAGGCAGGGTTCAATCTGGATAGTGTCTTGGGGAGCTGGATCATTAGGAGTGGGATCAGGATTATTTTTCTTCGTGGCAAAGTGATATTTCCAGCAGAGACTACGAGTGTAACCACTACGAGTGACACCAACCACTTTCTCAAACGCCTGGAATCCGTACCCAGTCTGTTACCCCCGGAAACCATCCTTGTAACCATTGATGCCACTTCCCTATACACAAATATCCCGCACGTCCAGGGCCTCGCTGCAATGGAGCACTTCCTTTCACGCCGATCACCTGCCACCCTACCTAAAACCTCTTTCCTCTTCACCTTAGCCAGCTTCATACTGACCCACAATTTCTTCACTTTTGAAGGCCAGACATACCAACAATTAAAGGGAACAGCCATGGGTACCAAGATGGCCCCCTCGTATGCCAACCTATTTATGGGTCGCTTAGAGGAAGCCTTCTTGGTTACCCAAGCCTGCCAACCCAAAGTTTGGTACAGATTTATTGACGACATCTTCATGATCTGGACTCACAGTGAAGAACAACTCCTGAATTTCCTCTCCAACCTCAACTCCTTTGGTTCCACCAGATTCACCTGGTCCTACTCCAAATCCCATGCCACTTTTCTTGAAGTTGACCTCCATCTGTCCAATGGCCAGCTTCACACATTCGTCCACATCAAACCCACCAACAAGCAACAGTACCTCCATTATGACAGCTGCCACCCATTCCATATCAAACGGTCCTTTCCCTACAGCCTAGGCCTTTGTGGCAAACGAATCTGCTCCAGTCCTAAACCCTGGACCATTACACCAACAACCTGAAAACAGCTTTCGCATCCCGTAGCTACCCTCCCGACCTGGTACAGAAGCAGATAACCAGAGCCACTTCCTCATCCCCTCAAACCCAGAACCTCTCACAGAAGAACCCCAAAAGTGCTCCACTTGTGACAGGATAATTCCCGGGACTCGATCAGACTCTGAATGTGGCTCTCCAGCAGGGATACGACTTCCTAAAATCCTGCCCCGAAATGAGATCCATCCTTCATGAAATCCTCCCCAGTCCACCAAGAGTGTCTTTCCGCCGTCCACCTAACCTTCGTAACCTCTTGGTTCATCCCTATGAAATCCCCAAACCACCTTCCCTACCCTCTGGCTCCTACCCTTGCAACCGCCCCCGGTGTAAAACCTGTCCTATGCACCCTCCCACCACCACCTACTCCAGTCCTGTAACCCGGAAGGTGTACACGATCAAAGGCAGAGCCACGTGTGAAAGCACCCACGTGATTTACCAACTGACCTGCCTACACTGTGACGCTTTCTATGTGGGAATGACCAGCAACAAACTGTCCATTCGCATGAATGGTCACAGGCAGACAGTGTTTATTGGTAATGAGGATCACCCTGTGGCTAAACATGCCTTGGTGCACGGCCAGCACATCTTGGCACCGTCCGAGTTATCTGGATACTTCCCACCAACACCAACCTATCCGAACTCCGGAGATGGGAACTTGCCCTTCAATATATCCTCTCTTCTCGTTATCCACCAGGCCTCAATCTCTGCTAATTTCAAGTTCCCGCCACTCATACCTCACCTGTCATTCAACATCATCTTTGCCTCCACACTTCCGCCTTGACTTACGTCTCTGCCCATACTCTTTGCCTTTAAATATGTCTGCTTGTGTCTGTGTGTGTATGGATAGATCTACGTATGTGTGTGTGCGCGAGTATATACCTATCCTTTTTCCCCCCTAAGGTGAGTCTTTCCGCTCCCGGGATTGGAATGACTCCTTACCCTCCCCCTTAAAACCCACATCCTTTCATCTTTCCTTTTCCTTCCCTCTTTCCTGACGAAGCAGCCGCCAGTTGCGAAAGCTCGAAATTCTGTGTGTGTGTTTGTGTTTTTTATTCATTGTGCCTGTCTACCGGCGCTTTCCCCGCTTGGTAAGTCTTGGAATCTTTGTTTTTAATGTATTTTTCCCATGTGGAAGTTTCTTTCTATATATATATATATATATATATATATAAAACACACAAACACACACACACAGAATTACAAGCTTTCGCAACTGGCAGTTGCTTCGTCAGGAAGGAAGGAAGGAGAGGGAAAAATGAAAGGGTGTGGGTTTTAAGGGAGAGGGTAAGGAGTCATTCCAATCCCGGGAGCGGAAAGACTTCCCTTAGGGGAAAAAAAGGACAGGTGTACACTCGCGCACACACACACACACACACACACACACACACACACACACACATATCCATCCGCACATACACATCATGTATGTGCGGATGGATATGTGTGTGTGTGTGTGTGTGCGAGTGTACACCTGTCCTTTTTTTCCCCTAAGGGAAGTCTTTCCGCTCCCGGGATTGGAATGACTCCTTACCCTCTCCCTTAAAACCCACACCCTTTCATTTTTCCCTCTCCTTCCTTCCTTCCTTCCTGACGAAGCAACTGCCAGTTGCGAAAGCTTGTAATTCTGTGTGTGTGTGTTTGTGTGTTTTGTTCATGTGCCTGTCTGCCGGCGCTTTCCCGCTTGGTAAGTCTTGGAATCTTTATTTTTAATATATTTTTCCCATGTGGAAGTTTCTTTCTGTTTTATATATATATATATATATATATATATATATATATATATATATATATATATAATAGAGGGAATGTAAAATATATTAAAAACAGGTAGACTAAGACAATCTAAAGCTTCTGATTTACTTCTAAAATATCTTTTCCCTACTTAGAGACACTCATTCTTCACTTTTTCTGTTGATGAAAATTACCCTATCAATTTACTGGGGTAGATATTATGCAGATACAACACACCTGTTTAGTGGATCCTGCTAGTTCAGTGCATTCTTGTCATCACAGTGCATTATGAATTTTAAACAATATAAGACAGTACAGTTTCATCACAACAGTCTACTTCTTTTCCAAGCAACTACACATCTTTTTGTTAGGAACAGGTATTAAAAAGCATGTCTGAACCAAACAATGCTCCTAGAGAAAATAATCATGATAAAAGGAAAAAAAGAAAGAAAAAATATTTGAAATCTGTTAGTTTATGTACTCCAAGCTTTTTGCTGGAGAATGTTTAACAAAATAAATAGATGTGAAATTGAATAAACTAAGAGAAAGGCAGTGTCCAATTGGTTTACAAAATGTAAAATCCAGTCTTGAACCATAAATGTGGTCCATTTGGGTCATGTTACATTAAAAAAACAGACACTTGAACCTAAAGCAGGTGCTCTAATTGATAACCTTCTATCTGTTTACAGACTTTGTAGTGCTGATTAATTGCCTTGTTGACTTTGTTGAAGGTACTGGCCAAAGAGTAGTTTAAGAGGCATTACAAGCTGCCTGTATTCATTCAATGAGAATGTCGAAGTGTTCTACATGCATAAGCATACATTACTATTTATGTAATTTCACAAGAAGTAGATGACTGGTAGGTTGTGAGACTGTTGGCTACAGCATATGGGTGCCTCTCCCAATCAGATTCGCACAAAAGTGACAGTGAGGTGCTGGCATACACAAAGGTTAAAACGTGCTGACGCACCATTAATTTGAAACCATATTTTCACTCGTACATTCAGCTGAACACCTTCTGGCAGCTTGAGTGGGTCGTTTGTCAGAAGGCTGTCATGCATTCGGCTGTATGGATGAACTGGAAACTTAATAAGTCCATTAATATGTTCACCAATAATACCTGTCCATGCATTTACTGAATAATGATATTCATGATGAATGGCTACAGCTGCATGTTAATTTTCTTTAGCCCACACATGGCTGTTGTCAGTATTTTCATAGCTGTCCCTTGTAAAACACGCTTTGTGTGTAAATGATACATGTACTGCAAGCAATGGCTCAGCAGTATATTGCTGCATAAACTAGCATGAAAACCGCATACGAATATTGTGGCACATGACACACACAAACTCTGGACAGTTAACCTGTTCATGGAACCAAAGACAAGACAGCACAGGGTACAATCAGGAAAGTGGCAGCCAAAGACAGTACCAATATCATAGCATGGTTCTTGTCCAGTGCAGTGCTGCAGGTCCATAGTGTAATCAAAAATGTACTCTAACAGCACAGTATTTCCAAATATTGGGTGGTGACACAGTATGAAATAGTTAACAGCATGATGAAGAATGAGTCTAGGAAGCTGACTTAGGCATAGATAAAGCCCATTGGTGGTTTCCAGTGTAATAGGTACTAGAGTTGAATCGGCACCTGCACCCAGTGTTATAGACTCGCACCAGTGGCGATTTTGGAGCCTCTGGTGTCTGCTCCAGCTCTGCAGCTAGCGAGTGTTAGCTCTGTCCCAGGAGTCACAATTTTGGTGTGCCAGCACGTTGAGCTGCTTTGACAGCCACTGCAGCATACCTCTCTGAAAGTGCAGCAGATGGTGAATGGTGGTGGTAAAAGAGTGGATGTATCCCAAAAGGAGTCAGAGTCAGCTGATCCAAGGGTCTACACCTCGTGCAAGTGGAACCTATCTCTTCGAATCGCTCATGTGATTGCAGACGAATTCACCTCAACTCTGTCCAGGACTTCCTCTTGAAATTACAGTGTATGAACAGATCTTGTGTTCATTACCCCTGCTGTTGGGTGTGAAATCTCATACTCACACAGCTGCTGATGTAGCCTCCGGAACAGTGCACTATATGTCTGTAGTCAGTTGGGGAAGCATTCCTTAGACACATGCACATTAAGTGTACACTGCCTCCAGCTTCAGCATACGGCAAATGCTTAGCTGCTGAGAAATAATAAGTTCATAACCAGTCTGGTAGATGATGTGCAGTCGACATCAGTACGCAACTGTTTAAATTTACAGCAGCAACAATGTAGCTGCATTGTGGGATACTAAGTAATGAAGTGCACATAGAACATACCTTCAGCTGCATTAGTTGTGATACTACCTTTTGCAGTAAGGTCAGGGTTCCACCACAGGCAGATGACTGGATTATAGGCAGTACATAGTGCATATGTATACTCTAATGTTCCAGTCCCTTGCTGCTTCTCAGGAGTGTAACTGGCAGTAAAAATATGCCTAGTATTACCAGACAATGTCAGTGAACACATTAACTGTAACAAAATTGTTCCTCATGATGCAATGTAACGCCTGTAGCCATTTGATGCAAAAACTTTGAAACGCCATTTATATTGTGAAGTGGTTGTCAAAATAACAAGGATTTGATGGAAGAGTTCTCTGCAAGATGTTCTAGAAATAAAAACAGATATAATTCTTATCACTTGTTGCAAAAATATTTATTACTATAACTAGAACCACCTGAAGCCACGCAAGATTCAGATCTGCACTCTCCAAGTAGAAAACAGACGGGCAGAAAGAAAACTGAAATATCAGTTTTCAGTGAACAACTGCTGTGTGATTATTGGTTACAAATTAATTGAACCAAACATACTATGACCTCAACTGTCAGGAAAATTAACCAAAATTATTCGAATATGTTGAATTGCTACTAGACTGAATATGTGGTCCATGAGACTGGTTCTTGTGCTCATTTGAGCAGACAAGTAGACATAACATTAGCACTATTTTTGCAAGTAATTTGACTGATTAAAGTGGATTCCCAGTATGCTCTCCAGCAAATTACTTTTTATTGGGATACTTAAAAAGTGTGATGATTTATGAAAAACAAGTAGCATATGCAAGAAAGGATACGCTATGCATCTTCATTAATTCCATCCCAGAGATTACGTCCATTTTTCATGAGGAGAGTGGAAGTCTTGTCTTCAAGCTGGAGGGAAAAGAGTTCTTGGTAAAGTTTACATTTTCAGAAGATTGTTGCTTTAGTAATTTACTTTGATGAGTGTACTTTTGTATCTCTCTGTCCAACATGGCAGATATTTTGTTATATTGTGTATGTGATGATGTAAGAATATGAACAGGTTTTTGTTCTGGGAAACTGTTTAATTTTGTGTATTCAACTTGATGTAAGATTACACAAAAATGCATTATTTATTGCAATGGATAACAGTGTTTGTCTTCTCCTTCTCCTCCTCCTTCTTCTTCTTCTTCTTCTTCTTCTCCTCCTCCTCCTCCTCCTCCTTTTCCTCCCCCCCCCCCCCTCCATGCAAGGTACCAAAATATTTTGTGTGGTAAATTTGTTCCTGCTTGCAAACCCATGTTTGAACTGTTTGATTCAAATGCACTGAAAGTATATTGTCTGTATTCTACTTTATTTTAGTTCACATCCAGTTTTCATACTTTTCTTGCATTTAATGGAAGACTCCAAATTTAGCAGCTTTTAACAGAAGACCTGCTAGTGAATTTTATAGAACTGCATTTTACTACTACTTTATTATGCTACTCATACAGTACAGTGGATGTACATAGTCCAATCACATTCATGTGACCACCACCTATGTTCAACATCAACACTCAATAATCACTCCAACGGCAGGTGCCAGCACTGGCAATGTGTTGAGATATGCGGAAAACAGTGCAGTCATTGTCAATATACAGAAATGGAGTGATGTATCTAACATCCAAAAGGGCATGATCATTGACTTTCAGACCAAGGGTGGAAGCATTTCTGAAATGGTTAATTTTGTAAACTGTTTGTGTGGCATCATGGATAAAGTATACTGTGCGTGGCAAAATGACGCTATCCAAAACTGGCTCTGAAGCAACGGTGGTACACCATAAGCCATACATGACAGGGGTGATCGACTGCAATGAAGAGGTGAATAGAATGCAATTTTGGGCAATTGATTACCCAGATGAACCAACGGGATACCAACAGTCTCTCCACAATGACAATTCAGCAGTAGCCTTTTCAGATGAATCTCGTTTTATGACCCATCAGACAGATAGCCATCAACATGCACAGTGTGGAATGTCTCAAAGCAAATACTCTGCAGCAATGTTATGGTGTGGAGAATGATTTCGTGCAACTCCCTGGGTGATCTCATTTGTTGGTGGCAGTAGAATTGTTATGCAGCCAGCCTCAGATGCTGGCTCTCTAATTCAGTGCATCCATCATCTTGTCTGGTGTGAGTGGGTGTCCTGACAACAAGGCGAGGTGATTTTTACAATAAGTATTTCAGGTTGGTAATGGAGCAGTAAGCCATAATATTATTTTAGAGTTTGGGTAACCACAACCAAAATTCCACATGTTTAATAAAACCCTCTGCACTGGCTGTTTAGGAGCCCATTGTCACATACATCGATAGACTCATCTTAATCGTACAATGTTCAGTTTGAATATACTCCCCAGTTCTTTGTGGGAGAATGTCTGACTGCATGTATGAGCTGTGAACATTAAATTGCATGCACATGTAGTTTTCAATTGTCCTGTTCAGATGCTACACAACATCGCTTTCATGTGGGAGAATGTCGAATAGTGGTTTATTCTATACTGGCTACTAAAATACATTTATTGAAAAGTCACTTTTGGTTTTGAATCAGTACAGACACATCTTCAGGTGACAAGTTTTATAAACAGTCATCACATCAAGATGTGTCTCTACTAACATGAAACTGATAGTGACTTTTTAGTAAAAGTATTTTAACAGCCAGTGCGTAAAATTTTATTCACTATGTGGAATTTTAGCTGTGGTTGCCTGACCTCTAAAACATTTTTCCTTCTTGCTCCATTACCTACTTGAAATACTTATTGTAAAAATTACCTCCGTATCCCCTTGTTGTCTGGACACCCATTCATACTGGTGTGCTCCAATTGTTCCAGCACCTGTGTAACAGTCCTCCTACATATCTACGATCATTAAAATATATTTGGACCCTTTATTCAATCATATCGTCTGATATGTACGAGATCAGTCTCCCATAAACCATCCAAACCCTGTATTATGACTTGTCTGTACTAGAATGTTTTGAGAGCAGTCCTGTGTAGTTCAAGGACCACAACCCTTACTATTATTCATTGATGCTTCTGTCTTGAAGCTTCAAGATGATTTATATTATTTCAATTGTGTGAGCTGGGTTGGGTTGTTTTGGGGAAGGAGACCAGACAGCGAGGTCATCGGTCTCATTGGATTAGGGAAGGAGAGAATTAGGGAAATCACGGAAAACCTAAATCAGGATGGCCGGACGTGGGACTGAACCGTCGTCCTTCCGAATGCGAGTCCAGTGTTTAACCACTGCACCACCTCTCTCGGTGTGTGAGCTGTACGACATACTGTGTTGATGATGCTAGTCAGTCTATGACTTTGTTAGGATCATCATAGTATAGCCCATATACTGTAGAGGTAATATTTTCAGCTATTTATGCTGAATATCAACACCATGGCCTTCGCTGTGTTCACTATTTAGCACCGATCTCCCACTGTTAATGTTTTCCCTACTGTTTCAACTTTGTCCTTTTTGAGTGTTGTCTCATCTATTTGTGTTAATCATGTAATATTTCAGCAAATGATCTCTTCTCTTTCAGCAAATTCTTTTGAGGTTCGATGTTTCCAGGAATATTAGTGCCACTGACACAGGTGTCTGCTCAAGCTCCTTGTCTCCATTGTAATGGTGTTCTTCATTATGTGTATATGTAGCTTTATAAGCATATAAGGATGATCTCGACATGTTAGGTCATATGTAATTCTCTAGCACTGTGACAGTTGATAAAATCGGTGTTCGTGTATCCATCTTCACCCTCTTGTTGCTCTTCTCTTCCTTTACCTGCATCCAGCACCAGTTGGTTATCAAAGAGATTTTGGCCTGAAATAATGATCTTATCACATCTGGTGATAGGTTGCACCTCTTGTTAACCACTTGAGCTCCTTGTATTCAAACTGTTCCCCAACGCCCCTCCAGGGGACCACTGGGAATTGTTCAAAGTTATGCAGGGGAAACCCTCACACACCGTAGGCACTTGTGCGAGTTATTTATAGTGTTCATGTGCAATAAAACTGGCAGGAAACCCCACCCTATCTCTCTCAGCAAACGGGAGCACAATGAAAAATGGCAAAACTCCTGGACCAAAGGAACCAAACTCTCCCCTCCCTTTATTAAATCATGAGTCCATCATCGGAGGCCTGATCATCATACTGATCAGATGATTAAGTACCAGCAGCATCAGCAGGGATTAGCTAGTGCCCCCAGGCGCAAGAGGAATTAGACTGTTAGCTCTGAAAGTAAGTATCTAACAATATTAATATAATTGTTAATTTTGTTATTAACAAATATGTATATATTCAGTTACACCAAACTTTCATTAAAATGTTCGTAAGTCCAGTCACGACACGTTCTAACCGAAATAAACCCACTACTTCATCTTACAGACTATTTTTACAGAGCTATCTAACATGGTGTTATCCGTAGGCCGGTTAGCAATCGACTATCTTGAGCTCCTGTGCACTGTGCCCACCTCACTATATTCGCGCGGGAACAGCTTAATTCTGATTGGCTGTTGATCTAAACGACTAATCAGAATGTTCCTCCCAGGTCACTCTCACGGCAAAACTTGCATTATTCCATCACTAATCTGTTAGTAATTAATGTCAATAAAACTTCAGTTTCGAGCATATTGTTTAATCAAAATAAGCAAAGTGCAAAATATTCTCCAAATTGATAAATAAACGTATTCCACCTCTAACTTTCATTCTGGCTGCTTTTATATAAAAGCAAGCTCACACCGACATACGTCATCTGAATCGTGGCTGCACCATAACTTTCCCACAGTTCGTTTGAACAAGGTTTTACATAAAATGACAGATGAAGTTTTAACGATGTCCCACATACACTCTCTCAATCATTCTCGTGCACTTGCACAGCAAAATAATAAGCAAATAATAATTTTAAGCAATTTTTGTATTACATAATGTAAAGCAACTAAAGTTTTGAAAAGAAAATTCTAATTAATTGATTTCATGCACTGATAACTTTGTAACGGCTTCGTAATAACGTGCTACGTTACGAGTCTGTCTACCTAAATCTGAAATGTAAGAGTTGCGAATCATCACAAATAGCCACTCCCAGAGTATATAACATGCATATTGTGACTTTTCAAATTTTCACGGAGGATATTTTGTAAATAGTCTTAAAAGGTTTGCCGCCGGATGATATGCAAATTCCACAATATTTCCTCGGAGCAACTGTCCGATATTTTCAGGTGGTTCAGTCTTGCTGGTGGCAATGTGCGACTGACGCTATCTGCACGTCAACATGCTGTATATAGTACACGCGCGCGAAGAATGCGCAGACATGGAAATGACGCATACGCAATGGTTTCCAAATAGATGGCGCCATACTAAAACGCCCTCTGCCAAAAATCGCAGTGCGGCACTCCTGCACGTGCGTTGTGCGCATGTTTTCTAACAATGCAACCAGACCTCACTCACAGAAAACTATACTAGACCAACAATGTAGCCAGATGTCACTCACTAAAAATTATTCTAGACCAAATTTATGACGGGTCTGTTATCGAAAACAATCTTAATTTTCTCTTCGTTATTTAATAGCAACCAATGCACGGTTCCAGGCTGTGCGAAGTTGAAATCCTGCATCCCTGTTGATAAGATTATCGCCTGTGCGGCTTCCTTAATGACACAGTCTCAGGAAGATGACGCCGGGGATAAAACTTCCGTCTTTTCATAAATCATGCGATGTCCAATATTCAGACAGTGTTCTACTATTGCCGACTTTTCCGGTTGACGTAAGCGTGTATACGCTGGTGTTCATCGCAACATTCTTGTACTGTGCGACATGTCTGACCTATATCTGCTACCCCTACATTAACATGGAATCTTGTACACATCTCGTTTCCTCAGGCCAAGATCACCCTCAACCGAACCCAACAAAAAATCGTTCAAATGGCTCTAAGCACTATGGGACTTAACATCTGAGGTCATCAGTCCCCTAGAACTTTGAACTACTTAAACCTAACTAACCTAAGGACATCACACACATCCATGCCCGAGGCAGGATTCGAACCTGCGACCGTAGTAGCAGCGCGGTTCCGGACTTAAGTACCTAGCACCATTCACCCAGAGCGGCCGGCAAACTCAACAGGTTCCCCGGTTTTGCAGATGGTTGAAAAACAGACTTAATGTCGCATCTTCCAAGAACTTTTCTGATTCTTAACGACATGGCACCAAAATACAGCATAAAGGCCAAAGCGGCGGGTGTCTTCGTATCTTCATTTTGCTCTATAGATTGAACTCGCTTGGGCCTGAATGCATTACATATCTGTCTCTCAGAAAAACCGTGTTGTCAGAACACTGTCTCTTAATGTTGTATTTCACTCAACAGGCTTTCAGGATCAGATACCACATGCACTCTATGAGCTAACGTACGTAATGCATTACCCCACTGTGCAGTATGATGGCAGCTTGTGGCCTGGAAAATATAGATCTGTGTGCGTTTGCTTGCGGTAGACACTGTGTCCGAAGGTTCCATCTGTTTTCCTTCATACCAAGCCGGCCGCTGTGGCCGAGCGGTTCTAGTCGCTTCAGTCTGGAACCGCGCGTCCACTATGGTCGCAGGTTCGAATCCTGCCTCGGGCATGGATGTGTGTGATGTTCTTAGGTTAGTTAGGTTTAACTTGTTCTAGGGGACTGATGACCTCAGATGTTAAATCCCATAGTGCTCAGAGCCATTTGAACCATTTTGAACCTTCATACCAAAACATCAAGAAAAGATAAAGTACCATCTTTTTCCACTTCTACTGTGAAGTTTATATTCGGATGGAGCGAATTTAAACGCTGAAGAAACGTTGGTAAAGTATCAAGTCCGTGTGGTCTCACCACAAATGTATCATCGACATATTGCAGAAAACAAGAAGGTCTGAGAGTGGCTGACAGTTGTGATTTTCTTCAGAGTCCTCCATAAAATAATTGGTCACCACAGAAGACAGAAGATTTTCCATGGCAACACTGTTCACATGTTCAAAACATTGGTCATGAAATAACAAGTATGTTGAAGTAAGCACGTGTTCAAATAATGTCTTCCTCAAACATGTTGCTTATGAGCGCTAAAGAGTCTGCATAACATCAAAACTTACTAAGAGATCTGACGATCGCAATCTAAGGGTTTTCAGACGACTTATGAAACCTGTAGTGTCACCGCCAGACGCCACACTTGCTAGGTGGTAGCCTTTAAATCGGTCGCGGTCCGGTAGTATACGTCGGACCCGCGTGTCGCCACTATCAGTGGTTACAGACCGAGTGCCGCCACACGGCACGTCTAGAGAGACTTCCTAGTACTCGCCCCAGTTGTACAGCCGACTTTGCTAGCGATGGTTCACTGACTTCTACGCTCTCATTTGCCGAGAGGATAGTTAGCATAGCCTTCAGCTACCTTATTTGCTACAACCTAGCAAGGTGCCAGTATCCGTACTACTGATATTGTGAATCATGTACCATAAAGAGCGACATTCTCCATGAATGGATTAAAGTTAAGTATTCCACCAGCTACGTCCGTTTTTCTCAATTATAATTCCCTTGTCATGTTCCAGACCTCACGCCAGCCTGCGTGAGCTGAAACATGTGCATTTCGGCCTCCTTTAACCATACGGTTGGCTCTCCTGCCAACCACAACAAAACCTTCAGAGTTTCGAATATGACGGTCGCACTTGCCTACGAGAGATCCCAGTAGTGATTGTCAGATATTTGGCAACAAAATAAGTTGGTGCTCCTATCTTACTGACAGTGGGACGGAGAAGTGCCCAATTCTTATGGTTCTTGGGTAAACCATAAAAGACTAGGGGGCACTGCAGCCTGTTGACGCAAACACTTAGTGAGCTCTTCCTGATGAGTTCCAAAGTCTTTCTCTAGATTCTAACCGTCAGATCACGTTTTGATTTACTGTATAAGAGAAGAGAACCACGTGTATGAATATCAAGAGCTCAGATGGCAACCCAGTTCTAAGCAAAGAAGGGAAGGCAAAAAATGTGGAAGGAGTATATAGAAGATTTATACAAGGGCGATGTACATGAGGACAATATTATGGAAATGGAAGAGGATGTAGATGAAGACGAAATGGGAGATACGATCTGCGTGAAGAGTTTGACAGAGCACTGAAAGACCTGAGTCGAAACAAGGCCCCCAGAGTAGACAACATTCCATTGGAACTACTGACGGCCTTGGGAGAGCCAGTCATGACAAAACTCTACCATCTGGTGAGCAAGATGTATGAGACAGGCGCAATACCCTCAGACTTCAAGAAGAATATAATAATTTCAATCCCAAAGAAAGCAGGTGTTGACAGATGTGAAAATTAACGAACTATCAGTTTAATAAGTCACAGCTGCAAAATACTAACGCGAATTCTTTACAGACGAATGGAAAAACTGGTAGATGCGGACCTAGGGGAGGATCAGTTTGGATCCGTAGAAATGTTGGAACACGTGAGGCAATACTGACCTTATGACTTATCTTAGAAGAAAGATTAAGAAAAGGCAAACCCACGCTTCTAGCATTTGTAGACTTAGAGAAAGCTTTTGACAATGTTGACTGGAATACTCTCTTTCAAATTCTAAAGGTGGCAGGGGCAAATTACAGGGAGCGAAAGGCTATTTACAATTTGTACAGAAACCAGATGGCAGTTATAAGAGTCGAGGGGCATGAAAGGGAAGCAGTGGTTGGGAAAGGAGTGAGACAGGGTTGTAGCCTCTCCCTGATGTTATTCAATCTGTATATTGAGCAAGCAGTACAGGAAACAAAAGAAAAATTTGGAGTAGGTATTAAAATCCATGGAGGAGAAGAAAAAACTTTGAGGTTCGCCGATGACATTGTCATTCTGTCAGAGACGGCAAAGGACTTGGAAGAGTAGTTGAACGGAATGGACAGTGTCTTGAAAGGAGGATATAAGATGAACATCAACAAAAGCAAAACGAGGATAATGGAGTGTAGTCAAATTAAATCGGGTGATGCTGAGGGAATTAGATTAGGAAATGAGACACTTAAAGTAGTAAAAGAGTTTTTCTATTTAGGAAGTAAAATAACTGATGATGGTCGAAGTAGAGAGGATATAAAATGTAGACTGGCAATGGCAAGGAAAGTGTTTCTGAAGAAGAGCAATTTGTTAATATCGAATATAGATTTATGTATCAGGAATTCGTTTCTGAAAGTAATTGTATGGAGTGTAGCCATGTATTTCTTTGGAATGTAGCCATGTATGGAAGTGAAACATGGACGATTACTAGTTTGGACAAGAAGAGAATAGAAGCTTACGAAATGTGGTGCTACAGAAGAATGCTGAAGATAAGGTGGATAGATCACGTAACTAATGAGGAGGTACTGAATAGGTTTGGGGAGAAGAGAAGTTTGTGGCACAACTTGACCAGAAGAAGGGATCGGTTGGTAGGACATGTTTTGAGGCATCAAGGGATCACAAATTTAGCATTGGAGGGCAGTGTGGAGGGTAAAAATCATAGAGGGAGACCAAGAGATGAATACACTAAGCAGATTCAAAAGGATGTGGGTTGCAGTAGGTACTGGGAGATGAAGCAGCTTGCACAGGATAGAGTAGCATGGAGAGCTGCATCAAACCAGCCTCAGGACTGAAGACAACAACAACAACAACAACAACATAAAGGGTTGTTGAGCAGTTAGTCTTGATATTATTTTCTGCGCATGAGAGAAGCACAGGAGCATCTTCTTTGCCATCAGGAAGATGACGATGTCTTGGTCTCCTGTCAAGTCTTGTAGAGCATTTCTTTGAGCTGAGGTGATGTTAAAGTTGGACCTCTTAGATGGAGCTCCAGTCAAGGTGCACTAGGTGTCACGCCTAATCTCTTCGGTAGCATTCTTAGGAAGTTTAGAAACAGCCTGTTCTATTCCACTAATCATCCCATCCAATATGAGGCAGAATGTCAACAAACACTAAGCTCATATAGGCATGGAAAGCTATTCGTCGCAAACTGTGACTCTTGAAACTGGGACAGCTGACCGTAAACAGCCCCTCTCTGAAATTTTTAGACCCATAACAGAAACTCCCCCCCCCCCATGAACCATTGACCTTGCCATTGGTGGGGAGGCTTGCGTGCCTCAGCGACACAAATAGCCGTACCGTAGGTGCAACCACAATGGAGGGGTATCTGTTGAGAGGCCAGACAAATGTGTGGTTTCTGAAGAGGGGCAGCAGCCTTTTCAGTAGTTCCAGGGGCAACAGTCTGGATGATTGACTGATCTGGCCCTGTAACATAACCAAAATGGCCTTACTGTGTTGGTACTGCGAACAGCTGAAAGCAAGGGAAAACTAGGTCTGTAATTTTTTCCAAGGGCATGCAGCTTTACTGTATGGTTAAATGATGATGGCGTCCTCTTGGGTAAAATATTCCGGAGTTAAAATAGTCCCTCATTCGCATCTCTGGGTGAGGACTACTCAGGAGGAAGTCGTTATCAGGAGAAAGAAAACTGGTGTTCTACAGACTGAAGCGTGCAATGTCAGATCCCATAATCGGGCAGGTAGGTGAGAAAATTTAAAAAAGGGAAATGGATAGGTTAAAGTTAGATATAGTGGGAATTAGTGAAGTTCGGTGGCAGGAGGAACAAGACCTTTGGTCACGCGAATACAGAGTTATAAATACAAAATCAAATAGGGGTAATGCAGGAGTAGGTTTAATAATGAATAAAAAAAATAGGAGTGGGGGTAAGCTACTACAAACAGCATAGTGAACGCATTATTGTGGCCAAGATAGACACGAATCCCACGCCTACCACAGTAGTACAAGTTTATATGCCAACTAGCTCTGCAGATGATGAAGAAGTTGAAGAAATGTATGATGAAATAAAAGAAATTATTCAGGTAGTGAAGGGAGACGAAAATTTAATAGGCATGGCTGACTGGAATTCGGTAGTAGGGAAAGGGAGAGAAGGAAACGTAGTAAGTGAATACTGATTGGGGGGAAGAAATGATAGAGGAAGCCGCCAGGTAGAATTTTGCACAGAGCACAACTTAATCATAGCTAACACTTGGTTGAAGAATCATAAAAGAAGGTTGTATACATGGAAGAAGCCTGGGGATACTGACACGTTTCAGATAGATTATATAATGGTAAGACAGAGATTTAGGAACCAGGTTTTAAATTGTAAGACATTTCCAGGGGCAAATATGGACTCTGACCACAATCTATTGGTTATGAACTGAAGATTAAAACTGAAGAAACTGCAAAAAGGTGGGAATTTAAGGAGATGGGACCTTGATAAACTGACTAAACCAGAGGTTGTACAGAGTTTCTAGGAGAGCATAAGGGAACGATTGACAGGAATGGGGGAAAGAAATACTGTAGAAGAAGAATGGGTAGCTTTGAGGGATGAAATAGTGAAGGCAGCAGAGGATAAAGTAAGTAAAAAGACGAGGGCTGCTAGAAATCCTTGGGTAACCGAAGAAATATTGAATTTAATTGATGAAAGGAGAAAATATAAAAATGCAGTAAATGAAGCAGGCAAAAAGGAATACAAACATCTCAAAAATGAGATCGACAGGAAGTGAAAAATGGCTAAGCAGGGATGGCTTGAGGACAAATGTAAGGATGTAGAGGCTTGTCTCACCAGGGGTAAGATAGATACTGCCTACAGGAAAATTAAAGAGACCTTTGGGGAAAAAAGAATCAATTGTATGAATATCAAGAGCTCAGATGGAAACCCAGTTCTAAGCAAAGAAGGGAAAGCAGAAAGGTGGAGGGAGTATATAGAGGGTCTATACAAGGGCAATGTACGTGAAGACACTATTATGGAGATGGAAGAGGATGTAGATGTAGATGAATTGGGAGATATGATACTCTATGAAGAGTTTGACAGAGTCTGAAAGATCTCAGTCGAAACAAGGCCCCGGGAGTAGACAACATGCCATTAGAACTACTGACAGCCTTGGGAGAGCCAGTCCTGACAAAACTCTACCATCTGGTGAGCAAGATGTATGAGACAAGCGAAATACCCACATACTTCAAGAAGAATATAATAATTCCAATCACAAAGAAAGCAGGTGTTGACAGATGTGAAAATTACCAAACTATCAGTTTAATAAGTCACGACTGCAAAATACTAATGCGAGTTCCTTACAGACAAATGGTAAAACTAGTAGAAGCCGATCTCGGGGAAGATCAGTTTGGATTCCGTAGAAATATTGGGACACTTGAGGCAATACTGACCCTATGACTTATATTAGAAGCTAGATTAAGGAATGGCAAACTTACGTCTCTAGCATTTGTAGACTTAGAGAAAGCTTTTGACAATGTTGACTGGAATACTCTCTTTCAAATTATAAAGGTGGCAGGGGTAAAATACAGGGAAACCAGATGGCAGTTATAAGAGCTGAGGGACATCAAACTGAAGCAGTAGTTGGGTTGGGAGTGAGACAGGGTTGTAGTCTCTCCCCAATGTTATTTAATCTGTATATTGAGCAAGCTGTGAAGGAAACAAAAGAAAATTTGGAGTAGGTATTAAAATCCATGGAGAAGAAATAAAAACTTTGAGGTTCGCCGATGACATTGTCATTCTGTGAGAGACAGCAAAAGATTTGGAAGAGCAGTTGAACAGAATGGATAGTGTCTTGAAAGGAGGATATAAGATAAACATCAACAAAAGTAAAACGAGGATAATGGAATGTAGAAGAATTACGTCGGGTGATGCTGAGGGAATTAGATTATGAAATGAGACACTTAAAGTAGTAAAGGATTTTTGCTATTTGAGGAGCAAAATAACTGATGATGGTCGAAGTAGAGAGGATATAAAATGTAGACTGGCAATGGCAAGGAAAGTGTTTCTGAAGAAGAGAAATTTGTTAACAACGAGTATAGATTTAAGTGTCAGGAAGTCATTTCTGAAAGTATTTGTATGTAGTGTTGCCATGTATGGAAGAGAATCATCAACGATAAATAGTTTGGACAAGAAGAGAATAGAAGCTTTCGAAATGTGGTGCTACAGAAGAATGCTGAAGATTAGATGGGTAGATCACATAACTAATGAGGAAGTATTGAATCGGATTGGGGAGAAGAGAAGTTTGTGGCACAACTTGACGAGAAGAAGGGATCGGTTGTTAGGACATGTTTTGAGGCATCAAGGGATCACCAATTTCGTATTGGAGGGCAGCGTGGAGGGTAAAAATCGTAGAGGGAGACGACTAGATGACTACACTAAGAAGATTAAGAAGGATGTAGGTTGCAGTAGGTACTGGGAGATGAAGAAGCTTGCACAGGATAGAGTAGCATGGAGAGCTGCATCAAACCAGTCTCAGGACTGAAGACCACAACAACAACAAAATACGTAGTAGTCAGCAGATTGTACAGAGTTTTCAGGCAAGGCGAGGACAGCAGCAGCAGCGCCCAGAAAGGACTCAACAAGACAATGATATCGCACTCACATGGGTAGAGTCTGCTGACTGCAGCGGTCGCAGTACCTTCATTGCTGGTTGCCGGCATGTAAGTTATTGTTGTTGTTGTCTTCAGTCCTGAGACTGGTTTGATGCAGCTCTCCATGCTACTCTATCCTGTGCAAGCTGCTTCATCTCCCAGTACCTACTGCAACCTACATCCTTTTGAATCTGCTTAGTGTACTCATCTCTTGGTCTCCCTCTACGATTTTTACCCTCCACGCTGCCCTCCAACGCTAGATTTGTGATCCCTTGATGCCTCAAAACATGTCCTATCAACCGATCCCTTCTTCTAGTCAAGTTGTGCCACAAACTTCTCTTCTCCCCAATCCTATTCAATACCTCCTCATTAGTTACGTGATCTATCCACCTCATCTTCAGTATTCTTCTGTAGCACCACATTTCGAAAGCTTCTATTCTCTTCTTGTCCAAACTAGTAATCGTCCATGTTTCACTTCCATACATGGCTACACTCCAAACAAATACTTTCAGAAACGACTTCCTGATACATAAATCTATATTCGATGTTAACAAATTTCTCTTCTTCAGAAACGCTTTCCTTGCCCTTGCCAGTCTACATTTTATATCCTCTCTACTTCGACCATCATCAGTTATTTTACTTCCTAAATAGCAAAACTCCTTTACTACTTTAAGTGTCTCATTTCCTAATCTAATTCCCTCAGCATCACCTGATTTAATTTGACTACATTCCATTATCCTCGTTTTGCTTTTGTTGATGTTCATCTTATATCCTCCTCTCAAGACACTGTCCATTCCGTTCAACTGCTCTTCCAAGTCCTTTGCCGTCTCTGACAGAATTACAATGTCATCGGCGAACCTCAAAGTTTTTACTTCGTCTCCATGAATTTTAATACCTACTCCAAATTTTTCTTTTGTTTCCTGTACTGCTTGCTCAATATACAGATTGAATAACAGCGGGGAGAGGCCACAACCCTGTCTCACTCCTTTCCCAACCACTGCTTCTCTTTCATGTCCCTCAACTCTTATAACTGCCATCTGGTTTCTGTACAAATTGTAAATAGCCTTTCGCTCCCTGTATTTTACCCCTGCCACCCTTAGAATTTGAAAAAGAGTATTCCAGTCAACATTGTCAAAAGCTTTCTCTAAGTCTACAAATGCTAGAAACGTAGGTTTGCCTTTTCTTAATCTTTCTTCTAAGATAAGTCGTAAGGTCAGTATTGCCTCACGTGTTCCAACATTTCGACGGAATCTAAACTGATCCTCACCGAGGTCCGCATCTACCAGTTTTTCCATTCGTCTGTAAAGAATTCGCGTTAGTATTTTGCAGCTGTGACTTATTAAACTGATAGTTCGGTAATTTTCACATCTGTCAGCGCCTGCTTTCTTTGGGATTGGAATTATTATATTCTTCTTGAAGTCTGAGGGTATTTCGCCTGTCTCATACATCTTGCTCACCAGCTGGTAGAGTTTTGTCATGACTGGCTCTCCCAAGGCCGTCAGTAGTTCTAATGGAATGTTGTCTACTCCGGGGGCTTTGTTTCGACTCAGGTCTTTCAGTGCTCTGTCAAACTCTTCACGCAGTATCGTATCTCCCATTTCGTCTTCATCTACATCCTCTTCCATTTCCATAATATTGTCCTCAAGTACATCACCCTTGTATAAACCTTCTATATACTCCTTCCACCTTTCTGCCTTCCCTTGTTTGCTTAGAACTGGGTTGCCATCTGAGCTCTTGATATTCATACACGTGGTTCTCTTCTCTCCAAAGGTCTCTTTAATTTTCCTGTAGGCAGTATCTATCTTACCCCTAGTGAGATAAGCTTCTACATCCTTACATTTGTCCTCTAGCCATCCCTGTTTAGCCATTTTGCACTTCCTGTCGATCTCATTTTTGAGACTTCTGTATTCCTTTTTGCCTGCTTCATTTACTGCATTTTTATATTTTCTCCTTTCATCAATTAAATTCAATATTTCTTCTGTTACCCAAGGATTTCTAGCAGCCCTCGTCTTTTTACCTACTTTATCCTCTGCTGCCTTCACTACTTCATCCCTCAGAGCTACCCATTCTTCTTCTACTGTATTTCTTTCCCCTATCCCTGTCAATTGTCCCCTTATGCTCTCCCTGAAACTCTGTACAACCTCTGGTTCTTTCAGTTTATCCAGGTCCCATCTCCTTAATTTCCCACATTTTTGCAGTTTCTTCAGTTTTAATCTACAGGTCATAACCAATAGATTGTGGTCCGAGTCCACATCTGCCCCTGGAAATGTCTTACAACTTAAAACCTGGTTCCTAAATCTCTGTCATACCATTATATAATCTATTTGATACCTTTTAGTATCTCCAGGGTTCTTCCACGTATACAACCTTCTTTCATGATTCTTAAACCAAGTGTTAGCTATGATTAAGTTGTGCTCCGTGCAAAATTCTACTAGGCGGCTTCCTCTTTCATTTCTTAGCCCCAATCCATATTCACCTACTATGTTTCCTTCTCTCCCTTTTCCTACACTGAATTCCAGTCACCCATTACTATTAAATTTTCGTCTCCCTTTACTATCTGAATAATAGGTGGGTGGCTATCGCCTATAAAAAGGCTACGCTTCGGCGCTAACGGTCATTCCAATCTGATCGCAAATGGAAATCACTTCGCTTCCTTCTGCTACTAAGTAGATTGTTCAGTCACACTTTGGTCCTTCTCAGTAGCTATCCCAACATTCCTTTCACCCCCTCTAGAATAGACTGGCTGGTGCAACTCTCTAGTGCTTCTCAATAGTAACCATTCCAGCATTCTCTCCATTCCATCTCCTGTTATCTCTGTTCTTTCTTCATACCTAGACTGATGTGTAAGGTCGCACTAGTGCCGCTAATAAGCGGCCTAGATTGGCCTATGGCTATGTGGAGATTATTTCTGTTCATGTCGTTTTTATGTGTGTGTGTGTGTGTGTGTGTGTGTGTGTGTGTGTGTGTGTGTGTGTATTTCCTTTTTAATTAGTTGCAATCTGATGACTAATTTCTTTTCCTACTTCTGTTGCAGATGGGAGCATATCACCTTTCCTGTTCAGCGACAGCACTCTCGAAGATTTAGTGAGGCAGAGGCATTCCAAAGGGTGGCAACTGGATGAATCCTGAGTCATGTGAACATAAGTATCAGTTTCTTATAATAAAGATGCATCAGAATATCTGCTTATAATAATTAATCTTTATTAACGACAGACTATTTCGACATTTATCGCCATTGTCAAGTACCTGCGAATATAAGTGAGACTATGTATAAATGTGACCGTCATTTATATTGAAGTGACAATATTATACTCACTTCTAGAATGATGTGACGTCCACATTACGTCGTTAGTGAACTGTCTTATAGCTGCCAGTGTTTTGGTTAGATGGAAAATGATTTAAATATATTGAAAATAACATATTAATTTTGGCTTGATGGTAGTTTGACAGTTCTGCTCTTACAACATTACATGATTACAAAGATTATACAGATGAACAGCGATATTGTGTCACTAAGTTTTTGTCATGATTATCTTTGGTTGTTACATATGTCATCTCTGATTTATCCTTTTATGATCTATAAGTTCTATAAATTATTTGAATTAATACTTGCATCTGAATTCCATATGTTTATTTAAAAATATTTGTGAATGTTTTCTCACCTGTGTATAGACTTCCAGTACTAGTTTCTCTCCATCCCTCCCTCACTAAGTGTGTGAATAATAATGCAGTTATCTAACATTATGCTTTTTGTTTCCATCTTACGTTAATTATTCAGTGGCATATTTGCTATGAGGATGGATCGCCGGCCTCTGTGGCCGAACAGTTCTAGTCGCTTCAGTCCAGAACCATGCTGCTGCTATGGTCGCAGGTTCGAATCCTGCCTTGGGCAGGGATGTGTGTGTTGTACTTAGGTTAGTTAGGATAAGTAGTTCTAACTCTAGGGGACTGATGATCTCAGATTTTAAGACCCATTGTGCTTAGAGCCATTTTTTGAGGATGGATCTGGTGCCCAGCTGCACCCAATAACCAATCAAACAACGCCAATGCAGTCTCCCATAGCAATTACCATTGACGATGATCAGGATGGTGTGTAGGAGAGTGCTGTAGTAGTAGAGCCAACACCAGTCTCTACCGTGATTTCAATGGCAATGACGCCAGTCACTGAGGAATGCACATATGAGTAGCAGTTCTTTTTATTCTTCTAACAACACTAACATCGAACACACATACCTGTCTGCATGCTTGCATTCCTAGCGTCACATGTTTCTGCCTATTTGATGATGATGATGAACCCTGGGCAAATGTGCTGACACATATTAGGATCCCATTCTCCAGACAAATAATTTCTGGGGATGTTGCCCGTCACTGTGGAGCAGATACTTGGGTAGCGATAATTGTTTATAGACGTCTTCTTCTTCTCCTCCTTCTTCTAACAATACTCAGACCCAATACACACAATTGTATACAGGGATTACTAATTTAATGTGTTCTTTCTTCTTTTTGGCTGCACTTTGTGATGTCAGTCATATTTATAGGTTGTGCAATCTGTTATTTTTGACGGTTTACAATAGTAGAGCGTCGACTATCCGAACGTCGGCCAACCGAACGACCGCTTAACCGAACTGTGTACTCACTCGCACCTGTTACTCTCCCATACTACCGTCCATCATCCCCCTCACTCCCAAACCAAGTTTCCCACAGTAGTTGCCGCAGTGGGCCACCGCTGGCGGAACATTGCTTCTAATGGGGCCTTCACAAGACGCTGCTGACCGGCCAAGTCGCCAGTCGCTGTATTTTAACAATCAGCACACTTCTGTCGGCTTGGCACTGGCAGTAGAAGTAGCGGCAGTATCAAAGCTGTTCACAGCAACAGCTGCGCCAGCTTAGAGTTGAGGCGTGCCGCTCCGCGCAGTTTGAAAGATTGCGCGCCCCCAAGAAGAGCAAAATGCGTATGTAATATGCATATATTTTTGTTTAATAAACTGTGCCACATAATATATACTCCTACTGAAGTTGCCTTTGTATGTTGCTTTGTAATACTAAAAGAGATGCCTGTTTTTATGAATAAAATTACTGTACAGTACTTCTTTTTGGAAAATAAACATGTACAGTTCGATTATCCGAACAAACCAGTTTTCCGAACAGCCATGTCCCCCAATTACTTCGGATAATCGACGCTCTACTGTTTCAAGAGTGTGTGTAGAGCCTTATAAACGAGTTATGTAGGAGTAGTTTGCAGGTCAGTATGCTGTGGGGCATGTCAGAGCGTGTGTTCTGCGGTACATATACTCCGTCCGTAAATAAATTGCCCCCAAATAAATAAAGTACACTCCTTCCTCTCTCAATCAGCCTAGTGCGGGCTGAGTCCTTTTACCACCCGCTCCTAGGAAGAGGTGGCGATCTGGCGACTTAGGTTAGTGGTGAAGGTGAGCTTCGTTTACAGCAATTTTCTTACGTTGGTAGCGAAAACGCAAGTGAGCTTTGTTTACTGGCAGAATCGAAACTTGGCGCCGGTTCGTGGGAGGAAGTGGCGGTCGGATAGCTGAGGTTAGTACAAGTGTCCTTTCTCTCCAACAGTTTTCTTAGGTTGGTAGGGAAAGCGCAAATGACCTTCCATTACTGCCAGAATTCAAACTCGGCGCCAGTTCCTAGGAAGAGGTGGCGGTCTGAACCTTGAAAAGTAGTTGAAATTAGATAGTTGAACAACTTTTCATACTTATATGAAATTGTAAATTGAAGTATTTAGTATGATTAAAACTGAAATGCAATTAAGTACTTAGGTAATTGAGAGGTTAGATGCCCGATGTGGGTGTTAGCATATTTACAGAAGAAGACATTGTCCGGCGCGTGTATGGAGATGGCGTCCGAGGGCGTCTGACGTAAGCGGTCGGACGCCCGCGGGCCGCCGGCACAGCGCGTGGCCCGTTAAAAAGCGTGCGCGAGAGAGAGCAGACGATCATGTGTCACCATGCGACGTCACAGTAGGGTCCTTCGGTGGTCACGATATGAACTAAGCTACTTGAGCTCTGTACCTCGTTGTGGTGGACACAGTGGGTGCAGCCATCTTGAATAATGGTACATGCGTCATGTTCTGACATAAGGGTGGCACCCTCTACTGGCGAGAATATGAACTAAGCCACTTGGAGTCCGGACCTCGTTGCGAACACACATGCTCGAAATTGGTTACATAATAAAGGGAAGTCCGTTTCTCCCGCCATTATCGTGCTGGAATTTGAACATCGAGCGATTTTTATTGGGGAGGGGGTTAGGTTAGTGGAGGCAGGCCAAGTGTACAATCTTACACCATGTGGTGGATACACTGGGATCAGCCATCTTGATTGACGTCATGGTCGCCATCTTGGATGATGTCACAGTGGCGTCCTCCAGCGGTGGCGCTGTGTACTAAGTCAGTTGGAGTCCAAACCCAGTGGACAACACATCTGCTTCAGATTGATTAAGTAATAAAGACAAGTCCGTTTTTCCCGCCATTTTCATATGTGTGACGCATTATTATGTTGGAATTTGAAGATCCCCCCATTTCCTGGGGGGAAGGTTGTTAGGTTAGTGGAGGTAGCACAATTGACCTTCTTCCCGTCAAAATCCGCCATCTTGGATGACGTCACAGTGGCGCTCTCTGGTGGCGACGATATCAACTAAGGTCCATTATTCCCGTCATTATCCTGTTGGAATTTGAACTTACCGCCATTTTTCTGGGAGAGGGGGGCGTGGCACTTTCCCACCAAAATTCAAACTTCTCGCCAAAATCCGCCATCTTGAAAGACGTTATCGCCACCATCTTGCATAACGTACTTGGGGGTAGCACCCCCCTTGTTCCAATACTCGAGTTATCAACAGATATTAAACGACATATTTTTGGATGGTTCAGAAACTATTTTATTTGCATTTTCGGTGTTACACATTCTCCCACAGATTAAATAAACCTGTGACCATTTTTGCAGGGCTTCTCTGTAAACATTCAATATCCCCTGTTTGTCCCATTTGGTATGGCTCCCACACACTTGAGCAATATTCTAGAACCAGTTTCTATTCAGTCTCCTTTGTAGATTAATTGCACTTCCCCAACATACTACCAATAAACCGAAATCTACCACCTACTTTACCCGCAGCTGAATCTATGTGGTCATTCCATTTTATATCTCTACTTTTTGGAAATCAAGAAAGACTGTGCTATGCCATTTTATATCTCTACTTTTTGGAAATCAAGAAAGACTGTGCTATGTTTCAATATGTCATGTGAAAAAAGTGTGAGTTGGTTTTCACATGATCGATGTTTTCGAAATCCATGCTGGTTGGTATTAAGGAGGTCATTCTGCTCAAGGCACCTCATTATGTTTGAGTTCAGAATATGTTACAAGGTTCTACAACAAATCGATGTAAAGGATATTGGTCTGTAGTTATGTCGACCACTTCCACTACCTTTTGTGTAGATGGGTGTGATCTGTGCCTTTTTCCTAGAACTGGGCATGGTTTTATGTTCGAGACAGAGTATAGTTAAAAGCAGGGCTAACTCAGCTGCAAATTCAGTATAGAACCTGACATGGCTTCCATCAGACCCTGGAGCTTTCTTCAATTTTGATAATTTCAGCTATTTCTCAACACTGCTCACACCAATATTTATTTCATTCATCTTTTCAGAGGTATGAGATTTACACTTTGGCAATTCTCCTAGGTTTTCTTTGTAAAGGAAAGTCGAAAACGCAGTAAAGCGTTTCAGCTTTTGCTTTGTCACCCTCATCTGCCTGATTAGCTGTGTGATTACATTCTTGCCTCCCATGCACTGGGTCCGGGTTTGATTCCCGGTCGGTTCAGAGATTTTCTCCGCTCGGGGACTGGGTGTTGTGTTGTCCTTATCATCATTTCATCCTCATCATCGGCTACAAGTCGCCGAATGTGACACCGAATGAAATGAGGCTTGAACTTGGTGGCCGAACCCAAATGGGACATCCCGGCCAACAATGCTATATGATCATTTCATTTTCCACCCTCAATTTTAGTTTCTGTCTCTTTTGCTAGGGACTGGACACTAACTTTGATGGCACTAATAGACTTTGCATATGACCAGAGTTTCTTTGGATTCTGTGAAAGATCACTTGAATATATTCTGCTACAGCAGTCATTAAAGGCATCATGCATTTCTCTTTTGACAGCCAAACTTATTTCATTCAGTATCTCTCTATACATAGCCTTATGCTTTGTTATACGCCTATTGTGAAGTAATCTCTGTTGCTTTAGAAGTTTCTTTAGAATGACTGTATACCATGGAGGTCCCCTCCCACTATGAACTCTTCTACTGGGTGCATATCTGTCCAGTGCATGGTCAACTAATCTTTTAAACTTGAGCCATAGCTCCTCTGCATGCTCCTGTCCTGTGCTGCAAGTTTCAATTTCCTAATTGAGATATGACACTACTAATTTTTATCTAGTTTGCTGAACACATATGACTTTCTACTTGTTTTAGTTGTCCTTCGTATTTTCGTAATAATTATTATAGGTAATTATTTATGTATTACACAAAACATTTGAGATTTATTAAAGTCATCCCAAAATACCAGGTCTTTGGAACCGTTAGATGCTGGATGTACGCAATCGAATGGCAAAAACGAGGACTGCCTCACTCGCACAATCTCATATTGCTACACGACCGAATTCATCCCAGAAATATCGACAAAAACATCCAAACTGGATTTTTCAATCAACAATATGATCCCAAACTGTATGACATAGTAGTGGAAAGCATGATTCACGTACCATCCGGCCCATTAAACATCAATTCACCGTGTAATTGAGTGAGTGGTGGAAAATGTGCAAAAAAAAAAATCGTACTTGGACGACACACAAGCCAGAGTTGATGGCTATCGCAAATACGGAAGACGACTGTTCAAAAATGGTGGCTTCGCAGCAAAAATACGAATACAAGGCAGCAACGAACTAGAAATACATAATCAGTGGGTATTACCAATTAACACACTACTTTCTTAAATGTTCCAAGAACACATAAACGTAGAATGCTGCAGTTCAGTGAAACACCAAATATGTCTGTAAGTATGTGAACAAAGGCAGAGGCAGGCAGCATCTGAAATAGCTGAAAACAGCGAACCAGAAAACAGAAACGACGTGATCCTCATGTACCGAATGATAAGATACATCAACAGTAACGGAACAGCATGGCATTTTCGTTTTCCAATACAAGAACGCAAACCAACTGTGCAACATGTTCAAAAATGTTCAAATGTGTGTGAACTCCTAAGGGACCAAACTGCTCCAGTCATCGGTCCTAGATTTATACACTACTTAAACTAACTTATGTTAAGAACGACACATACACCCACGCCCAAGGGAGGACTCGAACCTCTGGCGGGAGGGATCGCGCAGTCCGTGTCATGGCGCCTCAAACCGCGCGGTCACTACGTGCGGCTGTGCAATATGTAGTAATTCATTTGGAGAATAGACAGAGTTTACTTCACAATAACAGCGACAGAAAAATTTCAAGCGAACCAGCTCAGAACACAACATTAGCAGATATTTACCAACAGTGGCAAACGGATCCATTCGCGAAAACATTACAAATGTTGACATCTCATCTATTATATACAGAACACAGCAAGAAAAAGCTGTCAACGATGAAAATAAGAAATTCCAGTGGAAAATGATCCAGGAATGATGAAAAGAATGTTTCTATCTCCAGGTGTTGCTACACGAAATACGGGGGACAACAAGTTTCACAGATCTCAAGACCAATCATGGTTACCTATGCCAGATGTAAAGAGAAGCGTGTCAACGCTTAGTACTAGTGGAAAACGACAGCCACTGTGAATTAACACTACAAGAAGCCTCACTCACAGCCTCTGACTTATTCACCATAATTCTAACAACATGTAGCCCATCGAATCCAACACAGCTATAGGACTCCTTCAAAGGGAATATGATTGATGACATACTGCACCACATACGACAAGCTCATCCTGAACTGACCATCGAATTCAATGATGACATCTTCAATGAAACACCCATTCATCTAGAAGAGAAATCTTAATCAATAAAAGCCAGATTGTAGTACAAGTTGGGATGCAAGCACCTTGAAAGGATGCTATCAGTGTGCCATCCTTGGAAATTTCAATGGAAAAAAACTACAACATCAATGGACCACTTGAATACATTGCTCACAACAAAACACTCCTCAATGACAATCAAAAGGAAATTTACAACATTATCATGAATTGGATCGACGACGGCACTGGCGGAATGATTTGCTTGGATGCACCAGGAGGCACTGGGAGAACGTTTCTAATAAATCAATTGCTGGTGGAAGTACAGGCTAAACAAAACCTTGCACTTACACTAGCATCATCTGGCATTGCAGCCACACTTATGGAAGGAAGGAGAATTGCCTACTCCATCTCACAGCTACCATCTAGTAAAGCCAAACAACAATTCCTGGTTTGTAAGATCTCAAGATCATCTAAATGGGGCGAACTTCTAAACCAAGCTAAAATTATCTTCTGAAATGAATGCACAATGGCACATAAAAAACACTCGAAGCCATGGACAGAACATTACAAGACTTGTGAGAAAACCCTGAAGCGAGAGGAAGAACTCTACTCATATTCTCAGGAGATTTTCGAAAAACGCTTCCCATTATCTCAAAGTCAACACCAGCAGATGAGATAAATGCATCCTTTTAAATAATCACATCTCTAGTCACACACGCAGATACTGCGGCTAAAAAAAGGTATGAGAGCTGAACTATCGAAAGTCGAAGCAACAGCACATTTTGTTAGACAACTTTTACAAATAGGCGAAGACACATATCCTATTGACCATATGACTGGCCTCATTAAACTCAACAGTGATTTCTGCAACATAGCCATTGCTGAAAACAAACTCATCGACAAAATTTATCCAATCATTGTTCACTACTATACCAATCCAGATTGACTGTCTGAAAAGACAATTTTAGCAACTAAAAATAATATTGTCGACGATACCAAATTTAATACTCAAAAGAAAATTACCAGTGAATAGAGAATATACAAATCGACTTACACGATGGTAAACATTGAAGAAAATGTGATCTTCCCTAGAGAATATCTGAACTCTTTGAAAGTATCAGGAACACCGTTACACTCCCTTTGACATAAAATTGGATCTCCAATCATACTAATCAACTAACCAATACTGTGTAATGGAACAAAGATGATCACCAAACAGCTATGAAATAGCATCATCAAAGCCGAACTTATGACTGGGCAGTACAAGGGACACACACTATTTATCCCCAGAATACCACTGACCTCTACTGAGCTGCCATTCTAATTTGAAAGATTGCAATTTCCAATCAAATCAATCTACAGTTTTGCAATTAACAAAGCGTTAGGAGAAACTTTTGAATATTGCAACATCAACCTCAAAGACTCCTGCTTCTCTCATGGTCAACTATAATAGCTTGCTCTCGAGTAGGAAGTTCGAAAAATTTGTACATAGGTACCTTGGATAAAAAAATCAAAAATGTTGTTTACAAACAAGTATTGGAAATAGTTACAATATGATTTCAATATTTTTTTTACCTCTTATACCTTGCAGTTTATCTTTTTATTCCGACTACCACACAATCTCATATCAGCTGCCCGAGCGAAACTGGGTACTGCAGCTGGTTTAAGATAAATGGAGGTAATATAAAGGGCTGCTCCTCTTCAAGGAAAAACTGGGTGTACTGCAGTACATTAGTAAAAAAAATCTGCTACAGTTACTAGCTCACAAACGCCGATTTGCTATAAATTGCTTGTATGTTACGCAAAGGACAATGTTTCCTCCCGAGAATTCTCAAAAACGCACGTTTACTTGCGCTTATGTACAATGAAGTTCAGCGGGGATGTATTATCTAACATAACCGTGAACCACAAACGCTGATTTGCTACGAAATAAATTACGTATGCAAAACGCTCTTACCGGTAACTTACGGAACCATAGTTTTGCGGGGGTCCGAAAATTCTCAAAATAACATTTTTCTCACGTATTTGTACAATGGAACTAGAAAACGATTGTTTTGAACGAGGACAGGCCTACTGTTGTCCAAAATTTTAAGAGAGCAATATTAAGTTTAAGCCTACAGTTAACGATAGCGGTGTAAATTTATCTCGGCACTCGCGAATGTCCCAAATTTCACAATATATCACAATATGTGGGGCGGCGAAGAAGTTGTCGAATGAGTTGTTTGAATGTTCATTTCACGTAACAGACTATTGCCGATGCAACATATGTGGGACGGCGAAGAAGTCGTTGTTTAATGTTGAATGAAAGTTGAACATTGCCACCTTAAATCACGCGAGCCTGGCAACTAATTTGGTGGCCAGTCAGAAAGCGAAGGGAAACTTACTGACCTTAGTTCCCAGTCTGCACGGCCACATTCCTGTACAGCCCAGCTAAACGAAAAATATCCATAGTTCTTCACGGGATTAGGGCTGCTTCAATAAAATTTAAAGTTCCAAACAAGATTTTATTATCTTAAAGGCTCACACAAATTACTCGAAACTTCTGAAAATGCTAAAGACATTAAATATTGTTAATTCAGCCAATCGTTTAATAGTTCAGAGGCGACTTCTACAGCAAGTTCCTCCCGAATAGTTCATTACTCTAACTAACGGTGCTCTATTAATAGTTCGCAATAATGTAAAAAAAAAAAGATTAATGCTCGCCTTAAAAGTGGAGTTAGTCACCACTTGCCACGCGGAATTATACTTCACACGGACGGCACAATAACAGTTTGTTACCGAAGTCTAAACGATCCAGGACGGTGTACAGTCCTCGCGATTTTCAATGTCCGTTTACATTGCTAAGTACGCGCATGTCACAGCCCGCTATGACGTCACCCGAGGCGAGGCGCGATCGGACGTTAAGCTCGCGTGGACTAGGCGTTGGTCTAATGCGGAGTGAGCTTACTACTGCCTCTGCCGCTCTTTTTATATAGCTCCGGCGCGTACCGCCAAGAGAGCATCTGTTCTTTCCGTTCCTATGCAGATGCCTGCAGCCTCCAAATGATCGCTATCTCAGGCACATAATCTTAAATATCACATTTAATAATAGCTTTACAAACTTCTCAATTTTTGTATACATACATCTGAGCAGTACAAAAGCACGTAGAAAATCTCAGCCCGCTAAAATTAAAACTTTACTCTCTAGAATTTTTACAATGGAACTAACGGTAGATTGTTACCTCTGAACTATAGCTTTATCAAGACTTGTATCAGCTGTTAATTATGCTACAAGACTAAAACTTGGTGTAGCTTTGTTAATTGTCCTATCTGATCATTGGTCTTAAAGAATTTGTTTTATCATTAAAATTTAAAGTACTTAATCTATAATGCTTGTGTACATTTTACTCACAAAAGTAGTTTTTACTAAATTACTAAAAAACTAGAAGAGGTAACTGATTGTGGTATTTCCATTATTATTATTAGGGTGAACTGAAGCATCCTACCAATTTTCAATATTGTAGCTCTATTATTTCGCGCCTCTGATTTTTCCGAAAAACGCGGATTCTGGAGTCAATTTTAGTTTTATGGTTTTGGAAATCAGCACCACTCATTAATGACTTCTTACTGCACCTTCTCACCAAATTTTGGCTTCCTAGCGTCATTATTTAGCGCCTCCTATTTTTCTTTCAAAACGTGAATTTTACGTAAACTACTAATTTTATAACATTAAGATTTGTTACCTGAAACATTATTACATAGAACTATACTTTAACAAAGTTTTACACACAAATCTTAATTTTTACTTTTATGTTAAATGTGGTGCAATACTATATGCAGGCGCGTTACGATGACGTGACGCTACTAGCAGTGAACTAGGGTAAGTCCCGTGCACTCGCTCGCCTCTGTATCTTATACATGATACAGCGCTTGCTTTGCTTCATCACCCCCTTTTTAATTTTCGTGAAAATCTATTTTTGAACAAAATTAAATTTCTAAAAGAACAAACAAGCGATGGATTACTTTAGTATACCTCTTTCAACTTAAGTTGCTTCTTCTTAGGAAATTCCTTATTACTACATACACAAAATAACCATACTCATATACACATAGAAAACCTAGTACAGAAGACATTCACAAATTATTTACATACATTTACATGGAAATATAAATTTTTCAATGGTTACAAAATAGTTATTTTTTTTTTCTTTAAAATCAGTCTCTTCCTGAAAAAGAAAATACACACGACTTTTATCACTGCAACGCACTCACATTTTTCTTTTACTATAATACTCGGCACTGTGGTGGGTGTCCTATTGTAACACTCATTTAATTTCACTGATTGACAAAATTGTGGGAGGAAATTGTATTCACTGTGGTTTGCGTCTCTACTTCCAATCTCCCTACCGCTTGTTGTCAGTCATTCATGCAGCCTGCATGTCCCTGAGAAACAGACAATACAGTCTAAGTTTCTGTTTTCAACTTATATCTAAGGTAGGACAAAGTACATTTTATAGTTTATATTCTGGCACTATTTTACTAATTGTGAAGTTGTCAGAAAGACATTTAGCACTAAGTCGTATCTGATACAATAGCTCCTACTTTCTTCTTTCATAAATAATCTTTTAGGTTCCTAAATAGTGAAAATTCTTTTAGCAAATTAATATATTAAGATCTTGCTTCAACTTAGAAAATTGAGTAACCTTTTAGTTTTAATGTACTCTGGCTTAATTATCGTATGGATTAGTTCATCAAAGAAGTCATTTGCTGGCCAGCACTTTGCTTGACTCCTGATATGTTTACTTTGATAACAGGGTGAGTTATTTTACATTGAACAGGTTGCTCACACACTTCCTCTAATAAATCTCGTTCTATGTTCTTCCAGCTAAAGTAATTCTGATCAGTTGCAATTACATTTACATTTACATCCTGGGGCTCATCATGCTCTATAATCTTAGCTGCTTTCTCTAATCTGTCCACTAACTTTAAATCGAAGCATCTGACGACTTTTTCTACTTTTGTTTGCTGCACATCAGCCAAACTATCCTCTACCTCTGAGCAACTGCGTCCCTGCGCAATAGTGCTGTTCATAAGAATGTCGTCACCTTCAACCATTTGTGGCACGTTTACACAGCTACTAGATTCTTTCACCTCGTTACTATTTCTACCCCCTTCATTCATCATTTCCTCCTCTCTAAAGTTTTGCAGTACTGATTCTACTTCTGCTACTTCTACTTCAGCTTTTAGATTGCCATTTTCATCGAAGATGTAAGCTTTTACTTCATCATTATTCCCATCAGACTCAAACCCATTATCTATTTCTTCCCCATTATCTACCTTGAGTTCCTGTTCTTCCTTGACCCATTTTTCTAGTGTATCCAAAATACTATCCACTATTTTGTGAGAGTGGCTTAACACATCACTGGTATTATCTGTATTTATTTCGTCATCCATGTTGTCTGTCTGTGTATGTTGGCTGATTGTCTGTGTTTCCGTTACTGGCTGTGTTACTGTTACCGCCTGGTGAGCGCCAGTTTCCTCATAGACGGGATTTAGTTTCCCACACGCGGCCTGTTGTGTTCATCTGTGACACCACTAGATATAGTAGCATCATGACTCCCTTCTTGTCTTAATGGCATAGTATTTACTTCTCCACTTTCGTCATAGTAGTTGTTACGAAAGAGTGGTGAGTATCAACCCCCTCTTCCTCTGCCACGGCTTTGGTTTCGATAGTTTGTTCTGGTGTGCCTAACTTCCATATTTCTAACGTTCACGTTTCCATTATTTTGTACGTGATTGTTAGAAGATTTGTTATTCTGCTGCACCTGCTCCTCAGCAGCAGCTACTCTTTCCACTCTTTCCAGATATTCAATAAATTCGTCTATATTATCTCTAGGGGCGGAAATGATCCTCTTCTGCCAATACCACGGCAGCTTACCTTCTAAACCCATAATGATCATATCTGGCTTCATCTTTTCTGTCAAATGTGACAGTCTTGAAACCCACTTCCTAGCGAAATCCTTTACTGATTCACGCCCTGGGAAAAACTTCTTACCACTCCAGAATTCCCTTAACACATCATTTTGTTTGTTATGTGACCAGTATTCGTTGAGAAATGCAGACTTAAATTCAGATAAAGTTTTACATTTGATCATTACATCCGCTGACCATCGCAAAGCATCACCTGACAAATGACTTCTTATAAATGAAATTTTTTCTCTTTCTGACCAAGTGTTGGGGAGAACATCCTCAAAGTCATTCCAAAATTCAAGAGGGTGAATGTACTTATCAGGATCAAAGCGCAAAAACTGTCGACACCCTATAAAAGCGGCGTCAACTGAAGTCACATGCTGTACAGTAGAATGACTAGAATTAACAGAGGTTACTCTATTTTCTAGGTTAGCAATGTTAGTATTTAATTCCTCTACTTGTGACTCTACTGCTTCTATCCTGGCAGAACATCTTTGTTCCACTGCACCACGAATTTCGGTACAGGTTTCTTTTACTTTCTCAATGTTTTTCTGACAAGTATCTACTTTAATTTGTACCTCTTTAACTTTGTCAGAGCAAAGTTTGGACTCGTTGCTCAATCTTTCGGACAACCTCTCTTCCAAAAGTTCATCTGCCTCTTGATAATTTTTTTGAATTTGATCTATTTCACATTTGAAAGTACTATGCATTTTAGTTAACTGTTGCCCTACTTTTACTTGAATGTCATGATGAATAGCATCTATCTTATAATTCACACTATTCCATTTTGATTGCAGTTCTTCTTTTAGTTCTTTATTACTATTTTCAATTTTAGCCTCAATTTTATTTTGGTTTGATTCGAGTTTGGCAAACAGTATTTGCATCCAATCCGGAGCTTCTACCTTGATACTTTGTATCTCTTGACTTGACTGAGCTGGAGATATATTGAGCTCAGTTTCACTACCTGACAAAGTTAGCAACTCTACTGGCTCCCTTTTGACTTCTATTTCACTTATTGATTGCATCCCTGCACTCTCATTTAAATTAAAGTCATAATTTACTGGTGACAAATTACGTTCTAGTTCAATATTTGAGGGATTAATGGAACCATCCTCATTAAACTCAATTCCTGATCCTGAGGATTCTTGGTCAGAGACCGGTTCCCTTCTGAAATGTACACTACTTTCCATATCTTTTAGTTTGTTAGCAGCAGTTAATAAATATTTTAAAAGTCTTTGACTTAACTTAAATGCTTGATTTCGACGAATGATGTCGTCGCGGTGTACCAGCAATCGTGATGCGACGCGTCGCGACGTATTGAAGGCAGCAGCAGCAGCTGTAGCGTCGAGTACCGCCACAGGAATCGCCTACTGCAATAGCTCCAGGGGGGGGGCAGCAAGGCACCGTTGACCGCTCGGCGCAGCCGGCAGCTGTCTCGCAGACCATCGCAGCTCCGCGATGACGCACCGTCTTCCTTTAGTCTCAGCGCCGTCGGCAGCCGCGATCCAGCATCGTCGCCTTCCTCACCATCGTCACTAACCAACGTACAGCGGTAGACACTTATTGTTTATACACTACACCCGCCTTTACTGGTAACACTGTTCCCACACTAGTTCAATTCAGTGTCCTGTTATTGCCTACCGAGTTCGTTAATTTATACCAATCGCTTTCACACATCGAGCACTTTTATTTGCTTTTAATTCAGTTTTCCCGGCCGATAAGCACCATATGTGGGGCGGCGAAGAAGTTGTCGAATGAGTTGTTTGAATGTTCATTTCACGTAACAGACTATTGCCGATGCAACATATGTGGGACGGCGAAGAAGTCGTTGTTTAATGTTGAATGAAAGTTGAACATTGCCACCTTAAATCACGCGAGCCTGGCAACTAATTTGGTGGCCAGTCAGAAAGCGAAGGGAAACTTACTGACCTTAGTTCCCAGTCTGCACGGCCACATTCCTGTACAGCCCAGCTAAACGAAAAATATCCATAGTTCTTCACGGGATTAGGGCTGCTTCAATAAAATTTAAAGTTCCAAACAAGATTTTATTATCTTAAAGGCTCACACAAATTACTCGAAACTTCTGAAAATGCTAAAGACATTAAATATTGTTAATTCAGCCAATCGTTTAATAGTTCAGAGGCGACTTCTACAGCAAGTTCCTCCCGAATAGTTCATTACTCTAACTAACGGTGCTCTATTAATAGTTCGCAATAATGTAAAAAAAAAAAGATTAATGCTCGCCTTAAAAGTGGAGTTAGTCACCACTTGCCACGCGGAATTATACTTCACACGGACGGCACAATAACAGTTTGTTACCGAAGTCTAAACGATCCAGGACGGTGTACAGTCCTCGCGATTTTCAATGTCCGTTTACATTGCTAAGTACGCGCATGTCACAGCCCGCTATGACGTCACCCGAGGCGAGGCGCGATCGGACGTTAAGCTCGCGTGGACTAGGCGTTGGTCTAATGCGGAGTGAGCTTACTACTGCCTCTGCCGCTCTTTTTATATAGCTCCGGCGCGTACCGCCAAGAGAGCATCTGTTCTTTCCGTTCCTATGCAGATGCCTGCAGCCTCCAAATGATCGCTATCTCAGGCACATAATCTTAAATATCACATTTAATAATAGCTTTACAAACTTCTCAATTTTTGTATACATACATCTGAGCAGTACAAAAGCACGTAGAAAATCTCAGCCCGCTAAAATTAAAACTTTACTCTCTAGAATTTTTACAATGGAACTAACGGTAGATTGTTACCTCTGAACTATAGCTTTATCAAGACTTGTATCAGCTGTTAATTATGCTACAAGACTAAAACTTGGTGTAGCTTTGTTAATTGTCCTATCTGATCATTGGTCTTAAAGAATTTGTTTTATCATTAAAATTTAAAGTACTTAATCTATAATGCTTATGTACATTTTACTCACAAAAGTAGTTTTTACTAAATTACTAAAAAACTAGAAGAGGTAACTGATTGTGGTATTTCCATTATTATTATTAGGGTGAACTGAAGCATCCTACCAATTTTCAATATTGTAGCTCTATTATTTCGCGCCTCTGATTTTTCCGAAAAACGCGGATTCTGGAGTCAATTTTAGTTTTATGGTTTTGGAAATCAGCACCACTCATTAATGACTTCTTACTGCACCTTCTCACCAAATTTTGGCTTCCTAGCGTCATTATTTAGCGCCTCCTATTTTTCTTTCAAAACGTGAATTTTACGTAAACTACTAATTTTATAACATTAAGATTTGTTACCTGAAACATTATTACATAGAACTATACTTTAACAAAGTTTTACACACAAATCTTAATTTTTACTTTTATGTTAAATGTGGTGCAATACTATATGCAGGCGCGTTACGATGACGTGACGCTACTAGCAGTGAACTAGGGTAAGTCCCGTGCACTCGCTCGCCTCTGTATCTTATACATGATACAGCGCTTGCTTTGCTTCAAATACAAACTGGTATTTATGCAATCAAATGAAAGATTACACAGAAAAGACGCGAACAGTGGGAATCTAGAACTTTAAATGGGAACATGATATTGTACACGCGGTCTCACAGAAAGGAAAATTCATAAGACGGGTTTTATGTATAAATAAGCGTACGTATTGCACAGATTTTTGCCGGGCGGAGTGGCCAAGCGGTTCTAGGCGCTACAGTCTGCAACCGCGCGACCGCTACGGTCGCAGGTTCGTATCTTGCCTCGCGCATGGATGTGTGTGATGTCTTTAGGTTAGTTAGGTTTAAGTAGTTCTAAGATCTATGGGACTGATGATCTCAGCAGTTAAGTCCCATGGTGCTCAGAGCCTTTTGAACCAGCCATTTGCAAGGATTTTTCACTTAGCTGATTCTATGCACACATCTACACTGGAGCGCCGCAAAAGAACACTGCAGCGTAAGTTTATCTCGATTAAAATCACCAAAATGTGCAGCACCGACAAAGCAAGTCATCTGCCAGTTTAAGCTCACAATGCTTCTAACATTATCGATTTTGTTCACAACAATGGCAACTACATCGACATAGATGAACAATATTGACCTTGCTCTGCATCTTCGTCCTGTACAATTCCGTGTGATGCGTATGTCACCAGCAGTTCTTTCTTTCTAAAGCCAGATGGCAATATCTCTTAAGAAAATTGACAAAGTCTCACAGGTAAATGTTATACCAAATAAATATAAATTGTGGAAGTAGATGTACTGGAAAATATACAATCCATCTTGATATCATGGTTGTCCTTCTGTTTCAATAGAGAATCTGAGAATTCCCATAATTGCTTGATGTTCTGAGTATGCACAGACGTATCCTCAGAAGACATGAATTCCACAGAATAGTTTACAGACTCTTGGGGAAACCCTCGTTTCTTCGAAGTATTGTACGATTTCCATCTGCCAAAGACGAAGTTCTTAATAACAGCCATTAAAGTTCACCTTCGTTCTTGAGAAGTTGTGTGGGATCATCTATTTCTGCAATCCTCTTGAGACCACCAATTTGTCACAAGTTTGCAACATATTTTTCGACATAAATTGTAATAATCAAAAACAGTATTAATTGGCAATCTAGTTTTTCATGCTGTGTTTACTGATGTGTTATCTTTAATCCAGCAGGAAATCAAGATGATGCTCTCTGCTGTATTGTCAGTTTACAAGTATCAAACCAAGTGTTATCTTTCATACTTGTTCTTTTCCGTCATTTGCTGCAATATGTTTGTAACATGAGGTCAAAATCACTAGTTTTTTTTTTAACCAAGTTTGTCGCTGTTCTGCCCATTACAATCCACATAATTTCTAGTCATGATTTGGCAGTAGATGGTACCCTAAAATAAGTGTAAACGATTTCGAATGGCACACAGTCTAGGAACCAAATCACACCGTTTACAATTGCTACAATCCCTGACAACCGATGACAAAGTCAAACGCTTTGAATTTTCGGCGCGGTTGCAACAGCTCATGGAAGAGGATGCGTTCAGTGCGAAACTTGTTTTCAATGATGAAGCAACATTTTTTCTTAATGGTGATGTGAACAGACATAGTGTGCGAATCTGGGCGGTAGAGAATCCTCAGGAATTCGTGCAGCAGATTCGAAATTCACCAAAAGTTAACGTGTTTTGTGCAATCTCACGGTTTAAAGTTTACGGCCCCTTTTTCTTCTGCGAAAAAAACGTTACAGGACACGTGTATCTGGACATGCTGGAATTTTGGCTCATGCCACAACTGGGGACCGACACCGCCGACTTCATCTTTCAACAGGATGGTGCTCCACCACACTTCCATCATGATGTTCGGCATTTCTTAAACAGGAGATTGAAAAACCGATGGATCGGTCATGGTGGAGATCATGATCAGCAATTCATGTCATGGCCTCCATGCTCTCCCAACTTAACCCCATGCGATTTCTTTCTGTGGGGTTATGTGAAAGATTCAGTGTTGAAACCTCCTCTACCAAGAAACTTGCCAGAACTGCAAGCTTGCATCAACGATGCTTTCGAACTCATTGATGGGGACATGCTGCGCAGAGTGTGGGAGGAACTTGATTATCGGCTTTATGTCTGCCGAATCACTAAAGGGGCACATATTGAACATTTGTGGATGCCTAAAAAAAACTTTTTGAGTTTTTGTATGTGTGTGCAAAGCATTGTGAAAATATCTCAAGTAATAAAGTTATTGTAGAGCTGTGAAATCGCTTCATATATTTGTAATAACTCTGTAGTAAGAAGAGAAGGAGCCCATCAAAGGATGTTGCCACCTCATGAGATCATTGATGAGTCATGGGGTTTCCCCAACCCCCATCCTAGCCCTTTCTGACAAACGCCAATTGCTCTATGTTTAAAATAATGGGGAATACAAATATTGGGGAAAACCCAATTTTGGTATGACATTCAAAAAATAACCCAATTCTGCTATTTCCTACAGAAGTAATGCTAATATCCTTTTTTTTCCGGTCATCAGTCTATTGACTAGTTTGATGTGACCTGCCAGGAATTCCTCTCCTGTGGCAATCTCTTCATCTCAGAGTAGCACTTGCAACCTACGATCTCAATTATTTACGGGATGTATTCCAATCTCTGCCGTCCTCTATAGTTTTTGCCCTCTACAGCTCCCTCTAGTGCTATGGAAGTCATTCTCTTATGTCTTAACAGATATCCTATCATCCTGTCTCATCTCCTTGTCAGTGTTTTCCACATACACTAGACTCTTGGTTATCCAGAGATTTCTTCCTCAAATTAAGGCCTATGTTTTATTCTAGTAGACTTCTCTTGGCCAGGAATTTCCTTTTTGCCAGTGCTATTTTGCTTTTGATGTCCTTCTCACTCCATCCATCATTGGTTATTTTGCTGCCTAGGTAATAGTATTCCTTAACTTCATCTACTTTGTGACCATCAATACTGATGTTAAGTTTCTCACTGTTCTCTTTGTTATCCTAAGTATACATTAATGGGAAATTCAAAGTGCTGCATTGTCATGAAGGCTGACTTGGAACAGTGGGACAGGCTCTACGGCGTCAGAATCTGTGGCTTGGAATACGAGTGGTAGCCTAACTATGACATCAGAATCCAAGATGGCTGACCTGGAATGTAGGACACCGATCGAACATGCCGAGCAGCTCTATGACATCACATTCCAGGTCAGACTTCTAGGCTAATTACAACAGTGCAGAATTTTGGCATATGGTCCCAGACGTAAGATAATGTGGCATACTGGCCCAGAGATGAAACACTGGCACTTGCTCTTTGATGTTGTAATCCAGCTCAGAGCTGTTCGACTATTTATAGCAGTGCAGAATTCTGGCAAACGGCTCCAGACTTGAGATACTGCGACAGGTTCTATGATGTCAGAATCCAGGTTCCAGAATATTGGCACTTCGATATCTGAGACAAAGGATGTTTTGCAAATATGGGTCCAGGTCTGGGTCCAGATCTATGTCCCAGCTTGCTATGGTGGTAGTATTTAAAAAGCTTGTTCGCCAGTACTTCCAAGGTAACACTGTTGTTGTTGTTGCTGTGGTCTTCAGTCCTGAGACTGGTTTGATGCAGCTCTCCATGCTACTCCATCCTGTGCAAGCTTCTTCATCTCCCAGTACTTGCTGCAACATACATCCTTCTGAACCTGCTTAGTGTATTCATCTCTTGGTCTCCCTCTACGATTTTTACCCTCCACGCTGCCCTCCAATACGAAATTGGTGATCCCTTGATGCCTCAGAACATGTCCTACCAACCGGTCCCTTCTTCACTACAAACACCAAATCCAATACGTTGGGCAGGTAGCTAAGAAATGTTCCACTTGCGTTCATGAACCGAGCGAGGTGGCACAGTGGTTAGCACACTGGATTCGCATTCAGGAGGACGACGGTTCAATCCCGCGTCCGGCCATCCTGATTTAGGTTTTTAGTGATTTCCCTAAATCGCTCCAGGCAAATGCCGGGATGGTTCCTTTGAAAGGGCACGACCGACTTCCTTCCCTAAACCGATGAGACCGATGACCTCTTCCCCCAAACAATCCAACCCCAACTTGCTTTCATGGTCGTTCTTAGGGCTCTGACGAACATAGTTCGTAAGAGTAAGAAATATAACAAACAAAATACAGGAATAGCTCTTAGAAACATGATCTTACCTCTTTCAGATGCAATATAAAGCACTAGAAGAATTAATGCAGCACCTAAGACCATGAGTCTGAGTATGGTTGATGCAGCTGTATTTGACATTCTAGGAACAGTGCTCGATGGAAGACAAGAGTTCGTCCTATCGGCAATGTCTTCATTAGAGACTTGTGTAGGGGAAAGTTGGGAAAGGAAATGGGCTGTATACTTATCAAAGGACACATCCTTGCATTTTCCTCAAGCAATTTGGGGAGAAATCGTGGATCACCAAGTCTGGATGTGTGGTGTTGTGTTTCTAGAATTTCGGCGTAAATTCTAGAACCACTCAGCCTTGTACCGTCTCGAACACACGATATTTTAGATCTGAGAGTGGGATGATAAAATCCTATCTATTGCGCGTCGCATGTTTGTGTGTACAGGTTTGAAGTTTGACGTGAGAAGACTGTAGACACGACGGTCTAACGGCGCCGACACGTACTTGTCGGCCGATCCATGGAAGTCGTAGTGAAAGACCAAGGAAGAACTATGGAACTTCTAAGTTATTCTGTGTTAATCGCATAAGTTATCATTGTTATAACTAACACGAACATTTGAGATTCTGAATTCTGAAAAAACTCTTATCTTCGACTTGCTGGAGGCAAGGCGTTTTTTACGATTTGTTTGTAATAGGGTTATGTTCGTTAAGCCAACTCTTTTCTAAAATGTACTTAAATCTGTTTCTAAAGTGAGACGATAAGAGTGACTTACAAGAAGTCAAACGTTTATATGTGAAGTGTGAATTTTGTTCTTTATGGCCAGCTGGTGTGGCCGAGTGGTTCTAGGAGCTACAGTCTGGAACCGCGCAACCTCTGCGGTCGCAGGTTCGAATCCTACCTCGGGCATTGATGTGTGTGATGTCCTTAGGTTAGTTAGGTTTAAGTAGTTCTAAGTTCTAGGGGACTGATGACCTCAGATGTTGAGTCTCATAGTGCTCAGAGCCATTTGAACCATTTGTTCTCTATGAAGCTCAAATATACTGATAGTTGTTGAAAAGTATTCTTCGAGTACCTAATTATTTCACAAGTAGAGATAGAGTCTTAATGGTTCCTGTAACTAGCATCATTCTTTGGAGAAGAAGTTTATAGACATTCCAGAAGCCGGCTATTTAGGGAAGAAGATCGGCTGTGTACACCAAGTAAGTCGACTTGTATAAGAAAATGGTTCAAATGGCTCTGAGCACTAAGGGACTTAACATCTATGGTCATCAGTCCCCTAGAACTTAGAACTACTTAAACCTAACTAACCTAAGGACAGCACACAACACCCAGTCATCACGAGGCGACTTGTATAAGAGAAGTGGGAAGTTTGCACATATACTTTCCACACTCTTAGTCGTCCAAATCGTTAGAGTGGACGAGGATTTGCATCACTGTCCTACTGAATACGATCGAGTGTCTTATCACTATGACATATGAATCTCCTTCTGTTGGAAATACGTAGGATCAAAGGCACACATGACAAACTACTTGGCAAAACCTTCGACATAACGTAAACTGAATAACAATCTCGTCAAAGTAGCGAAAAAGCGTTTGGGAGGAGAAAGTGTGACTTTATTCACAGTAAAATGCCACGTTTTAAAGAATGGTGCATTTTATAAGCGCATACACAGCAGTTCAACCTTTTTTCATATTTACCACCCGTGACGAATGCTTTGAAAGTGAAGTACTTAAGTTGTAAATACTTTTTAATAATGTCACGAAGAGAAGGTGTTATTAGATGAATGACGAACACTAACTTCACTTAACGAAGGCATATTCAGCACTTGCACATACAAGTGGGTGGAGCGAACTGCCTACAGCCAGAACACATATGGTATATATAGTTACAGAACATTCATGTACAATGATTCTTGATACTTGTGGATACTTCTAGAATGTCCTCGAACCGAATATAGAAATTAAAATTTTGCACTTCAGGTGCGTTTTTAACTTACGACCCTCCAGACAACAGTCTAGTATCATAACTGCTACACCACAGTGACAGCGCTATTCTTCTTTTTCTGTGACAGGTTCTCAATGTTACGTCCTCCTAGTCTGGGAACGAGTCATCGGTCGTGCATACTCCGACTCCCGATGACTGATGTTCGCCCTGGCGGTGATCTTAGAATTTCCTTTGCCGCTATGCTCTTCGTCACCTTTCCGCTTGTTGCCTGTCGCTGGAGCATCGAATTTACCCTGGCATACAGGATCCTTATAGGGCTTCATTCGAAGGACGTGGACCGTATCTCTGATCTTTCATCGTCTTGTGTCGGGGTCGAAATCTTCAACTTCATAAGTAACATCAGACAATTGTCTTACAATCGTATAAGACACAAAGTAGCGCCTGAGGAGCTTCTCAGAGAGACCAATCTTCCGAAAAGGAGTGAAGATCCAGACGAGGTCACCAGGCTGGTAGACACGGCGGTGGCTCGCGTCATACCTTCGGCGATTGTTTTCTTGAGCCTGCAGCCTGCGGAGTCGAGCAAACTGCCGAGATTCCTCAGCTCTGGTTAATACCTGGCAGATGTAGTCGTCGTCCACGTCATCAGGATGTAACGGAAACATAGTGTCCATCGTCGTCGTCGCCTCTCGCCCATGCACCAGGAAAAATGGCGTAAATCCTGTGTTGTCTTATTTGGCGGTGTTGTAGGTAAACGTCACGAAAGGTAGCATCTCATCCAAGTTGCTCTGCTCAACACTGACGAACATTGATAGCATGTCGGCCAAGGTCTTATTAAGGCGTTCAGTAAGCCCATTAGTTTGCGGAGGATAGGCAGTCGTCATGTAATAAGTAATGTTGCACCGACAGTTTATCTCTGTCACAAGATTCAATTAAAAAACTTTCCCTCGAGCCGTAATTAACGACCTTGGGACACCGTGTTTTAATACAATGTCTTGAACGGTGAATTTGGCTACCTCGAATGCTTTGGCTGTTTTCACGGCTTTTGTAATGGCATAGCGCGTCAGATAATCAGTACAAACAATAATCGATCTATTGGCACTAGCAGACGTTGGAAATCGTCCGAGGAGCTCAATCCAAACTCGCTGGAAAGGCATTTCGGCTGGTGGAATTGGTATGAGTCGGCCAGGTGGTTTCTGAGGCACTGCCTTTCTTCTCTACCACTCTCTACAGTGCGACGCTGTGGCGGACACTCCTAAATAAACCTGACCAGAAAAATCTCTTGCGAATCCTATCGTATGTCTTAATAAATCCTAAATGTCCGGCCTCAGGTGTGTCATGGAATTCCTGTAGAACAGCTAAGCGCGTGTGTTTAGGCATCACTGGTGGCCATCTCTTTCCAAACGGATCAAAGTTTTTCTTGCGAAGTAATCCATTACCTACCTTAAACTGTCCTTTCACATCCTCTGACTGATTTAAGACAAGCATAATTTGAGATATCTTGGCGTCCTTCTTCTGCTCAGCAGAGAGATCCTGGAGTGCAACGAGACAGTCACTATCTTCGTCAAAGTCTTGATGGTCTTGCACACGGTTTCTCGAGAGACAGTTGGCATCTTGGTGTTTTCTTCCACTTTTGTACACTGTGGTAATGTCATACTCTTGAAGATGTAGTGCCCACCTGGCGAGTCGTCCTGTTGGATGTTTAAGACCTGTCAGCCAACAAATGGTCTGTAACAACTGTGAATGGCCTTCCATAGAGATAGTGTCGAAATTTTACCATGGCCCAGATCACAGCAAGGCATTACCTTTCTGTAGTTGAGTAATTTCTCTCGGCTTTTGTAAGTGTCCTAGAAGCATAGGCTAAAACCTACTCTTTTCCATCCGACATTTGCACCAGAACAGCACCGATCCCATACCCACTGGCATCTGTGTGTAGTTATGTAGGTGATTCGTCATTATACAGACCAAGTACAGGGTCAGTCGTCAGAGCTTTTCCAGCACATCGAAAGAATCTCATTGAGCACGACCCCAGATAAATTTAGCATTGGATTTTAAAACTCTTGGAGTGGCCTGGCTTTGATACAAAAGTCTTTGATTAAACGACGGTAATAAGAACATAATCCGAGGAAGCTTCTCACATCTCAAATACTTTTAGGAATAGGAAATTCCGTTACAGATCTCATCTTTTCTGGGTCTGCCCTCACACCTTCGTTTGACACAGGGTGTCCAAGTATTTGGATTTTTTTTGCTCCAAAGAGACACTTTCTTGGATTAACTTTGAGTCCGCCTTGTTGGAGACATTTAAGAACGGTCCTCAGTCTTTTTACGTGTTCATCAAATGTCTCTGAGAACACTATAATGTCATCTAAATAACAAAGACACATCGTCCACTTCAGGTGATGTAGAAGATTATCCATCATCCGTTCAAAAGTTGCTGGTGCATTACACAAACCAAACGGCATTACCTTAAACTCATACAGGCCCTCAGGGATGATTAATGCAGTTTTCTCACGATCAGCCTCAGCTACTTAGATTTGCGAGCATCCTGAGTACATGTCCATGGTTGAGAAAAACTTAGCCCCCTTCAGACAATCTAGTGTATCGTTAATTCGTGGAAGAGGGTAAATGTCATTTTTAGTTATCTTATTAAGCTTCCTGTAATCAACACAAAAGCGCCAACTACCTTCCTTCTCTGACCAGGGCCACTGGTGACGACCATGGGCGCTGCGAAGGCTGAATGATGTCATTCTCCATAATTTTCTCTCCCTCTTCGCGATTTATTCGACCTTCTGTTGCCCACACAGTATGCTCTGGTTTATTGTTTGTTGGTCCCCAGTGCTAATCTGGTGCTTCGCCGTTGATTTGTCTAATTTGCTCTTCACCTGTAGATTGAAGCACTCAAAGAACTCTTGAAGAATGGCAAGTAGCTTCTTCTGCTGTTCCCTAGTGAGATGTCTCTATGTCTCTAGAACATGCTTGGAAAACTCCAGTATCCATCTATCAGTGTAGAAGCCAAGGATTTTCTTCAGCCCTCTATGCCATTAGGCTTGCAGAGTGGCATTATTCAATCGCTGCATTCACGAATGTAACAGGAACTAACTTTAATGTGTAATCAGTAAAAAGTATCCTTCCCTACACAATTTAAAATGATTTGTGGAGTAAAGAGGAAAAAGTAGGTGTATCATCTTATGAAGGAGAAGGAAATAAAGATTTTTTAAAAAAATAATCGACCAGTTTACACACACATGAAAGAGGAAAAGCTCATGTAATTAATTTTTCTGTTGTGGGTATTAGGCCCTGGTCCACTACATGTTTCTGTGCTAACATTTCGTCTTCTAATGCTGGAGACACCATGAGAAGCAATAAGGAGTTTCAAAATTGAAGAAGCTCCACAAGACGAATTCTCTAAGCTTGCAGAGCCCCATCGACTTGTATTACGAAACTTACAGAAGGGAATAGTTGGCGCCATTTTCTTTATTTAGAGTGAAGGCCCACAGCGTGGGCCTACAAAATAACAGGAACAGTTTATACTTAAAAGACTCCTTTAACAGAAAATTGTCCTTCAAAAGCACAGAAACAACATTAACAGGAGAAGAGAAGGACTGAAATGAGACAAGTTGTAGGACTTACTGCAATAATGTTAACTTTTCTCCACTGCGTGCTTCCTAAGACACATTGACACGACTCTGTGGTCTTAGGTAGCATTCTGATGACATCACGACTCAATACATATAAATAATCAGGCTTGTTAAGTTTGTTTAAGTTTGAAACTCCTATCTCTAAAGATATCTGCAGCAATAGGAGACAAAACATTAAGTACAGAAACATGTTTTTGATCACATCCTAATTCTCTTATAACTAGGGAGAGAAAAAAGCCACTTAATTTTTTGGAGAAATTTGCTGTTATTTTTTCCCAATTTCAGTGTAATTTTTTGCCGACTTGGGCCACATTTATTGCTATGGAGTAGCCAAATTCTTTTTGTCAGTTTCTCCATTTTTTGCATATTCAATGTAATTTTTTCCTTTGCTATGTTGTTTTTTCCAATTTTGGTATTATATTTTTCCTAATTCGATGCTATTTTTTTCCTAAATTTGGTATTAGTGTTTTGATAGCTTGATATGGTGTTACTTTTTTTCCAGATTCAGTTCAACTTTTTGCCAGATTCAGTGTTATGTTCTTTGACAGATTCGGGTACCTTTTTTGTCAGATTTGATCTTACTGTTTTGCCAGATTCTATGTTTCTTTTCCAAACATGGGTGTGGCTTTTGCGAAATTCGGTGTTTTCGCCAATTTCATTGTACTTGTTTGCCAGTTTCAGTGTGTTTATTGCTAAAACAAGTGTGTTTATTGCCAAATTAAGTATGTTTATTGCCAAATTCGGTGTTTATTTGGCGATTTCGTTACTGGTTTTGATAGCACATCATACTTTGTTATGTGGGAAATGATTTGTCATTTTAACTTTAGCATATACACGAACCTCGGGGCAACAGTCTTGCCGCAGTGGATACACCGGTTCCCGTGAAATCACCGTTGTTAAGCGCTGTCGGGCTTGGTCTGCGCTTGGACAGGTGACCATCCAGGCCGTCATGGGCTGTTGCCATTTTTCGGGGTGCACTCAGCCTCGTGATGCCAATTAAGGAGCTACTCGACCGAATAGTAGTGGCTTCGGTCAAGAATGGCATCATAACGATCGGGAGAGCGGTGGGCTGACCCGAAGCTCCTCCTATCCGGATCCTCATTTGAGGATGACACGGCGGTCGGATGGTCTCGATGGGCCATCTGTGGTCTGTAGATGGAGTGGAGTGGAGAGTCGATATACACGAACCTCAGGGTAAAAAAAGACAAAATGCTATTTCAGAATTCAATAACTGTCAGTTACTAGTACTGGTAATCTCGTTCTCAGAATTAAAACATTTTTATGGGAAAAGTGTACATTTAACGAGATATCATAAAAATTGTCAATGTCGCATTACTTAATAAAAAACCTCCACTTTTACTCTATTTTTGGGAAAATTAACGTGTCCCTACTTATAACAAATAAACACCTTGGTCACAAATACCAGTCACAAAAGCCTGCATTGTATGATAATTTAAGTAATAGAAGGATATGGTACATATAAATGTACGTTGTGTATTGTGAAATATTTGTTACGTTCAATATTGTAGGGATGAATAGCTGTTTCATGTGTAGATGGATCAGGGTAAAATAATCAAGATTTTGAGATTATATTATTTCCTTTCGCCAAGTTATCTAAAATGAGAGATACTGCTTTTTAATTATATCTTAATTTTTTCACGTTTCGACTCAAGTTGGAAAAGTGCAGATGGGTAATGGTGTGATGAAGTGTGTTCATAGAGGGTGGAGTGGAGGGGAAGACACTTGCTGTGAAAGATACAATGTAGATGACATTCTGTTGAGCTGGAAATGGGATGTGTTTGAGTAGCATGATAGTGAAAGATGAAATGTCTGAGTTCAAATTTCCTGATCTGAACCTAATGGAACAAATCTGAGACGCTACTGGATGCTAGGTCCACACCCACAAACCAACATACCTCAAAAGTATGGGAATTACGTGAGCTGCACGTAGACATCTGTTGCTGTGTACTTACGGAATCCAACCGAGGATTTGTTAAATCCATGCCACGTCCAATCACCGAATTCTGAAGCCAGACCGACGTGCTATTGAACGGGTTGTCATAATTTTATGGACCGTCAGTGTAATCACCATTGAATTTACGCTCGTCTTTTTTTAGTGGATCATGAAGGTCTAAATGCCAATTTGATGGCTTAAGCGTTATTTAACGGCAGAATCAATGTGTCATATTGTATTTTTGTTAACTTTCATGAAGCACAAAAACTCTAAATCTGTTGCAGTGTTACGAATGAATCACCGTGTTCGGCAGTGTAGTTCAGACATTCATGTTATTTATTTGCACAAGATACAGTTTTGCACTCAGTATTCGTAATTTCTATTCTTCAAATTTAGTCATAACAGCTGCAACCCAATCTAGACTGTCGTTGTACTATCCAAACGTATACGATGACGGACATGCACGAACGATGAACATCATATTGAGAAACGCCGCTGTTAGAATTTAATCTGCACCTGGAAACAGTAGTTCACACTACTTGCAGTGGCGTTACTTGAGTTACATGTAAAGACGCATCCTATCCCACTGTAACTACTAGCGACGCTACTTAAATAGTCGATTACAGAGATCGTTAGATCTTTGGTTTACCAAGTTACCTTATTTTCTAACATCGTTGAGTTGTAAGGAGTAATTAAGAATCTTTGGTTTTGTAACATTGATTTGTTGATGTTGTCAACCCAGTTGAGTTTAATGGAATAGAGTGTTGTTACAATTTGTGCTTTTAGTTTCTGCAGTTAATAAATATGGAAACTATTCTTGAACAACAGAGGAGATACCATGAAGAACGAGAACGATTGATGGACGCAATGGTCAAAGAAATGTTGCATAAGAAGTCCGCCGTGAGTTTTATGCTTGTTATTTGTATATTTAGTTTCTGAAACGGCCTTAGACTGTTACAGCACTTAAAGAAATCCTACTTTGTGCTGTGAAATCGAAGATAAGGTTTAATAGTATCCTTCTTGTAAAATATGTTTTCCGATGTGTTAGGTCTATATGAACCCGAATTAATAATTTGCGAAGCAGAAAAATTGTGGGTTAGTTAACAGGGAACGTTCTATAAGAGAGAAAAATAGTCGATTTAAATGGGTGCAGAAGTGACTAATTTCATCACCTAAAGAGAGGGTGATGCTTGTACGTGCTAGCAATAGGCAGCAACACATTTACAGTTGGCTCGCTGTAGTTCTTTCCATCCACCTTCATATGGAGACGAATACTAGTATTCCACCTCCTTGATATTGTTTTGATTTACAATTTCCGTTTCATTTACACGTTTGTTGTAAAGAATGGTAAAATGCTCTTATACAAATATCGAGATACGGCGCTCAACTCCTTGTTTACACACCTGTCTACTGTTACCGTCGTTGATTTAGGCCACCCACACACGTATCTGGTGTTCGGTGTTTCTTCTGTGCAATGAGTGGTTGTCTTTTCTTATGGGATTGTTTGTATTCAACTCACAGTTTTGGTATGTCTTATTAATTTACTAACCAACTGACATTTAAGCATTTTCTTATTCTCTTTATTGTGAGATGGCACATGTACACCTAATACGTGTCGCTGTAATATTAAACGGAGCTGTTTTCTAATCAGTTGAGAATGAACAGGAAAGTGTCTAAAAATATTTAATTTATCTAAAAAAACATGGTTGCCGATTCTGTATATTTAATGACTGAAATTAAAGAATCAAGTGAGACTAAATCAGTAAAAGATTTAACATGCCAATAAGTAAAATCATTGGGAATTTTACACTTACATATAGGTCAAGGGAAGTGTTCGATCCCTATTTATGGGATCGAGAGCTACAGTTGAGCTATATAGGTCAAGAGAGATCTGCGCTTCTAGATGATATTGTGTTTAGTGGTATTTTGGGAGTCTTGTGATGTCGGTTTTTTTCGTCGTTTTGTATGGGGGTGGGTGTCTAAATTTGTTTATATTTAGTTTGGCCCCACCTAAAACCTCCCATTTCCTGCACTTGTACCCGTTAGTGTCATTAGCTTTTTGTGGAAAGTGTGTGTGTTTGTGTTTGTTTTTCGCTGTATTTGGCATAGTTACAGTTTGTTTTGTGAAGTGACTGTTTGAAATGTCTTCTGTCTGGGGGCCACAGGAGAGTGAAGTGTGCTAACTATTTGCAGAGTGATATATAAGACAAACAGAAAAACAGACTTTGTTCAGATTGGTGATAAGTGTTTCATTTGAATACTCTGTTTCAAAGTGAAGATGTTTTCAGTGTCAACTTTTTGTGTTCTAAATGTTTTGACAGAATGACAACGATGATACTATCTGAACAAGGTGAAGCCTCCCATGGTGCAGATTTTGCATCATCTAAGAAAAAATAAATACTGTGAATCAGTCAACTACAGAAATAGGTGTTAGTACTGTTCAGAAACTATGGCCAGTGAAATCGAGCCATACACTCTATGCATCAAGAAAGCACAGATAAATTACTAACTCTGTGGATGAATACACTACAGCAAAACTGACCACACTCTTCAAAGCAGAAATTCCATCTTCAGAAGAAAATGAACCAAAGCACTCTTGGACCTCTAGCCAGGAATTTTTCACAAATATCGATTCAGCTGTTGAATGAAAAGGTGCAAGTTTTAATTATTATTCCGGACGCATTTTCAGAGAAAACAATTTTGAACTATCTTCCATCAGTATCAAAGTGCATGGTAGACACATCAAGAAATCTGAGGTCTGTAAAAGGAGTCTTTGGAAGGCCAGATCGCTCTTGTGGTCATCCTGTAGAAGCAGCTCAAATTCAAATAGTGCAGTCATTTTATCTGGAAGATAAATTGGACTGTTCTCCCCAGAGTGCCAAGAAAAAAGTCACTGTAACTATACCAGTTAAAGGTCAAAAAGCTCTACAACTTCACTTGTTGGAAGATCTAAATTTTATGCTCTACTACCTAAGTGGGTAGTTCCACACCCACCTAGAGAGGTCTGTTTATGCGTGTACAGTGCGAAGTTTGAACTGTGTGTGGTAACTTTGAAGAACTTAGTGGAGCACATGATATATGACACCTTGTTTGCACATGTGAAGTCAGTAGTAGTTTGTGACATAAAGCGAGAGACTTGTTTGTTTCAAGAATGTGGTGACTGCCCTGGAAAGGAAGGGCTGTCATTACATACTACATAGTGAGATAAACTAAATAAGAAAACTGTTGCCTTTGACAGATTTGTTGATGGACTTTGTAAATCTTTGGTGAAAACAGTAAATCACCAGCATCTGAAGAAATTGCAACAACACATTGCAGAAGTAAAAGGGTGTGTACATGCTGAAGAACTATGTTTAGTTCTTCACTGTGATTTTCTGAGAACTGATCTCTAATTCTCCCACAAGAGGTACAAAGGCATCATTGGAGTGATGACCAGGTTTCAGTTTTTACTGGAGTGACATATTTTCAAAACAAGACCACAAGTATTGCAGTTATAAGTGATGACAGAGAACGTGACTCAACACATGCTTTGCTAGCAATGCACAAAACTCTTCCACTACAAACACAGGCAGAGAAGGTCATCATCATTTCTAATGGTGCTCCCAGTCCTTTTAAAAATTGTTACCAGCTGTTTGAATTAAGTTGCTTGTGCCAGCTGACTGGGTATATAGTGCTACTTGTCACAGGAAGGGGCCTTGTGATGGTACAGGAGGCCTGCTGGAGCACCATGCTACAAAACATAATCTTTTCAGACCAAATACCGCTGTGATTCAGAACACTGAGGGTTTTACAAGAGTCGTGAAATGTTACACATCCACAGCCTCATTCTTTTGTCCAAAGAGGAAATCAAAGAATTCCATTAACAGAAAAAAGAAAAATGGTCCAAACAAACTACTGCTGTAAAAGGAATTCAGGAGACAAATTTTTGGACTGAAAGTGATGGGCGAACCGATATTACACGCACTTTAAAGAGCAAGAAAGAAGAAATTTCATTCGTTTGGCCAACACCTCAGAAACAGCAGGGTAATACTCAGATTCACAACTTGGGAAGGGGTGTGTTTGTGCATGTATGTATGACTGTGACTGATGGATTGCATAGATTGTAGGCACCAGTTATGTGTATGTTGTAGTGAACTTTATGTACCACATGGCCAGTTGCTGGATATGGGTTTCCAGCTGAAGGACAGCAACAACGCCATGATTGCTCACTTCCTGTTCACAATGTTTAGAAGATTGTAAGTGCTCCAGTTCCTATTGGTTCAACAGGAAGGCATCCCTCTGTATCAAAGGAAGATGCTGAAGCAGTGGAACACAATTTTAATTCATTGACTGACTAATTTCAGTACAAAACAGTGCATAGAAGTTGTATAAATTGAAACCTTTAAGTCTTTGGACCTTTCCCATACATTTAGGAACCATTTAAAATGCTTGAAAAATGCATCTTTTTCTCCTCTTTCAAAACTAAAATTGTGTTAGAAAGGCTAGGTTATGTGATGATGTGGTAATAAAACAGGTTTTGTGTATGCAAAAATTTCAATTGTTTATAAAACCTGTTCAACCTGAAAGTGGAAGCTCTCCTTCTCAGGGAATGTGGAACTTTGTGGTACAAATCAACAGAAAAAAATCAAAATTTTATGGATTGGAATCTTCGAAAAAATAAATTCACAAATTATAAAAAAGTTCAGAACAGTATAGTAAAAGAACTTTGACAGATAAGCCCAAGTGGAGGATTTCTTTGTAATCATAAAGCAATTAACTTTCAAATAAAAAAAACCAACACGCTATCTAGTAACTGTTCCAGACATATAGTATTTTTTTAAAACAATTCCAAAATTTGCATCTTCAAAATGGTGTGTGCAGTGTCATCTTTGGAGGGCTGTATCTTGGAGCAGAAATTTTTTTGGAGAAAACAAAAAATTCGTGTTCTTTACTTAGTTCTTCTTTTTAATATATGCTGAATTCAATAACATCCTGCACTATGATGGTAAGATTTTTTCCTAGCCTGCCTGAATTGATATGGACTATGCCAATGATATTTTATCCAGTGTTCCTATGCTTTCCCACAAATGCGTTGTCTGCAATCTGTATTGTAGTTTTCAGCTTGCCATATACTTCTCATACATTTGTATTTAGAAACAGTTTCACTTCTCGTTAATTTTTCTTGTGTGTATACATTTAAAAATAAATGTCTCCTCTCTCCTGTTAGTTCCTGCCTTTCTTCATTTCATACAATGACACCCAGTCCTCCCTTAACAGTTACAGTGAATCAAAATGTTCCCTGAAGACTTGAGTTGATAAATAATTCTTCTTTATGTCTTGCCCAATTTCAGATAGATGAGAGTTTTGAACATTGTAAACCAGTTTACATCAATATGTGTAATAACAATAAAGTGTGTAATATTTTTATCATGAGCATCATTTGTTTTATCATTCTTGATTATCTCAAGTTTCTCGGGATAATGGAAGTGTCCGATTCCACCTGTCTGATTTGACCAATGACGGAAACAACCATTCACAACAACTCCCATATTGTGCCTATGATGTCATTACGTACACATCACAACAAACATGAAAATAGATCGAAAAACATTTCAAACGCATATTCATCGAAAAATATAATGAAACTAATGGGAAAATCGGGAGAAGTTGGGGATTTTTGGATGGGGACAAACTAAAAATAAACACACGCCACTAAACAAAACGAGAAAAACAATGAAACAAAACAACCACAACCTTGCCAAAATCAAATAAAAACAATATCCACTGGAATCGATCACTACCCTTGACCTATATAGGTCAACAGAAACTACTGATACCAAATCATAAAACCCAAAACTAGCACCCCCTCTACTATCGTTCCTACCTATGAAAAAAAAAAACCTACAACAACAAAATTTGAATCAATCACTTCCCTTGACCTGTATAGGTCAGCGGCAACTTCAAATTCCTAACCACTCACAGCTACAACCCAAACCTAACAAACCCACAACCTTCGGCCTATACATCCTACTGACAGCCCTTTAAAAAACCCTAAAAATACAATAGCCCTCAGCGACACTCTTCCGCCAACAGTACTCATCTAAACGAGTCTGGAGGTCAGAAGAGCACCTCTTCCCCCCCCCCCCCCCTCCAATGGCAGACTTAACAACCCCCCCCCCCCCTCGGAAAAAAAAAAAAAACAAAAAAACCACACAACCCTGTATAGTATTAGTACAGACCCCACTCTCATAATTCTTAAACTTGACGCTGTGGTTCACTACTAAATGCTGGTACCCCTGCTAACCGAACTCCCTACAAGAAGAAAACACATCCGAAACTATAGTGCTACCCACTTCTGCATATTCCTCAATCAAACCCGCAAACTCCCTTTCTGTACACCCCTCGACAACCCTAAAAACACATTCTGAACATCCAGCCCCCCACACACCCTAAACCAACCACGGGCTTACCCCTCGCATACTTTCTCCTCTCAAACTGTGACTTTTTACAACAACCCCAGGCCCACCCAACTTACCCCTGTGTTTAATATATATTTAGAACAAACCTCATGACAAGAAGAATACCAATCAAGCACCATCCTCTCACTAACACCTACCTCACGCGCACAAAAATTGTGAGAGGATTGAGAGCAAAAATACCTTATCAATACAATACGGCCAATGTAGACTAGCACCACAACAAAACCCATCAACATCTACCACTCAAATGAACCCAATACGACACGTAACACACAACCTACAAATGCCACCAAAGAGCACAACCAACCACAACAAAACGCTACCTACAAACACACCACAAGCACAAACTAAACCCACAACACCACACATCACGCAACCCACAAACACACCACCAGAGAGCACCACCAAGGGCATCACAACAGCCTTACGTCACGGGTCAAAGCCGATGGGTGGAATCGGGCCCTTCCGTTGACCCAGTTTCTCATCTTGATTTATCAAATACCTCAGTAGTTAATATAAAGTACTAGTTGTGATAAATGTAACTTTCGATCATCTTGTGGTGAAACATAGGAATTATGTCTAGATGATGGCCAATTTGTCAGAAGATGGGAGGTGGCACTCATTAAAACGTCATTTCAGTTTTATGAAATCTACTAATTTTATATTAATTCAGCTCACTGGAAAACATGGAGTTCACAGCAGAGATCCTTGTGCTGTCCAAATAAATACATGGAACCGTGTTTGAGTCCTAATCTCTGGCACACATCTTTAACTTGTCACATCCAACCAAACACCGTGTACGCTCTTCAGAGAGTGAGAAATATCATTCGCAGTAAAAAGTATGAGGGTGATTCATTAGGTTCCAGCAACTCTCTCTGTGTATTATGTAGTATAGCTGGTAACTTTTTTCTGATCCATGTATTTCCAGTTTATAGTTGCTCATACATTATGTTTGTGAGTACCAGTACGATTTTACTATCTCCTAGAAAATTTGATGGGTCATTCCATACTAAGTCATCCAGGACCCTACACCCACCTGTCATAGATGTTTACAAAAATTTATATTTGAATTGTATGCATAAAGACAAGAACATATTCAAAGTTTCATCCAATTGTAAGAATTAGTTTTTGAGTTACCACCGTTTAAAGTTTTAGGCTAATTGTATTTCCAAGGGCAATTAAGACAACGAAACCATGCATGTGTTTACAGAATTTGAAGCAAAATTGTTAGTTTTGAAACTAGAACCTAGAAATTTTCACTATTTTGTTCTAAATTAAACACTGAAACTGATAGAGCTACAAAAATCCGATTTGGGTCATTCCATGTCAGTTCAACCATGGGCTCCACCTCATAGTCTCAGATTTGGCTGAAATTTAGCACACCAATGTTACCAAGTGTGGAACACTCATGTACAAAATTTTAAGTTCCCCTGCCAATTAGTTCCAGAATTATGACTTGTGAAAGAAGGTGGTGTGACCCGAAAATTACAACCTGCATCTGGCAATCTATCTTCTGACGCAACTTCAGGTCTTAATAACTTTGGAACTATTCCTCACCGTCCAGTGAAATTTTTACAACCCAGTAACATCCATTTAGAGAACACACTCCATGAATCAAAACACCAACAACATATTTCCGAGGGAAAATAAAAAATTCCAAATTGTGATTTAAAAACTGTAATATGTTAAAAGGTACGTTTTGTAGGTGCCCTCTATGACAAATATAATTCACTCAAAAAGGGTATAAATTTTTTGTGGTAAGCTTAATGTTGTGTTATGGAGCAATGGCCACATCACCAAATACATCTGTCAACTTCCATTGTACACAAATGTCTTGCAATGACATTCTGAAATTTTGAGATGCGTATCATTATGGTCTACTTACGCAGTGTGTGAAATTTGGCTTGGATACCACTTGTCCCTTTTGTGCTACTACACTTCGAAAATCCATGTTTTTCAGGTATTTATTCAAATTTTTGTATTTTCGTGTGCCATGTAACTCAGTTTTGTAACTGATACGGGCATGATGAGTTCTGCATGTGTTTAGGCCACATTAAGCGTACCACAAAAAATTTATACCCTTTTTGAGTGAATTATATTTAGCATAGAGGGCACATGCAATATGTACCTTTTAACATGTTGCATTTTTGAATCACATTTTGGAATTTTTTATTTTCCTTCAGAAATATGTTGGTGTTTTGATTCATAGAGTGTGTTCTCTAAAGTGGATGTTACTGTGTTGTAAAAATTTCACTGGACTGTGCGGAATAGTTCCAAAGTTATTAAGACTTGAATTTGGGGGTTGCAATTTCCAGGTCACGCCACCTTCTTTCACAAGCCTTAATTCTGAAACTAATTGACAGGGGAACTTAAAATTTTGTACATGAGTGTTCCACACTTAGTAGCATTGGTGTGCCGAATTTCAGCCAAATCTGAGACCATCAGCTGGAACATTTTCTCAAATTGGTTGAATTGACATGGAATGACCCATTTATAATGTTTATTCATATTGAAAAACTGTACTGAACTCAAAACATTGTTAATTTCAAAATCGTGACGTAGCTGTAGAAAATTATGAATAGCTAAAATCTCTCCCCAAATAACCTAATACAACCAAGTATTTTTGAAAACTGCATAAAATTACCTTTCAAATGGTCAAAAAATTGTTGGGGTCCTGAGTTGTAACAATTTTATAACAAATTGGAGTCAAATTTTGTAATTTACTGTGTGAAATAGATGTTTGAGACAATAATTAAATATTTGAAGTCAATACAACTATGAAAATACCAGATGAACTCAAGTTTTATGTATCAGTTATTTTAAAATAAAAGATACATACATTGAGAATTTTACAAATTAGGCTTACTTACATTTGAATACATGAGTTGGCAATTATTCGTTTTCAAACAAATCCTTTGTACAAAGAGTTTTTGATGACTTTAAAGTTTAATAATTATTCAGTTGAAGTATTATGCTAAGTTTATATGAAGCAATCAGTACAATAATTACATTTAAATGTCCATTAAGGTATTTTTTATACAATAAATCGTTGAAATTGTTCCATGTTTTGATGATTTCCTTTTGCGAATTAGCATCAATCTTTTATGATCTGCCGAACTGAGATGCTACCCTTGCAGGAGCTATTACACATAGAAGATGGGCTGGTGAAACAGGCGATATGTCTTCTTTTTGAGGCCAAAAGAGAGTTTATGCCGGTCCAGTGCATAAAAAGAATGTGATAGTCCCCTCTTCCTTCATTGAAACCCAGAACCATTCCCAGCCATCAGTTTTTCTCATAAATGCGTGCAAAGAAAAAAATGTAGGTTAGTTTTAATAGTTGGGATAGTCACAAAAATATTTTGTTTCAACAAAATTTCCCAGTCTGAACTCACTTGTTTGGCTGAAGCTGATTAAAGATAATAGAAACTTCTTGTACCCTGTATTGTTTGACCCATTTGAAATCTAGTTTCAAGCATTGTTCTTTTAGTTTCAATTTCTTCTTTCTTTAAAAAGAAAAAAAATATATTTTTGAGAATAAACGTTTGCAAAAATTGTACATTTGTTCAGCATCTATTATCTGCTCACTTTGCCTACCGCTCTACAAGTTTTTTGTTGTAACAGTTCTCTTGGCTGTGCCCCCGATCCCATGACATGTTGTTTTACCATGACTCGTAGCATGAAATGACCAGCTTGCATTTAATTTAAAATCTTTATAATGCAAACATAAATTTATCATGTTCTTAAAGTTTTTGTACTGAGCACTGCAACCATCTGTAAAACACTGTTTGGTCAACATCAGGAAAGTTTTGTTTTATGAAATCTATGGTTTTTTCTTGTACTCAATATACAAATCTTACATCATGCTTTAGATAATCTGAAATAAAACACAATGATGTTTCTCTTGGAATCTTCATTAAAAAAAAAATCGCTACTGGATGAACTGAGCATCTCAAAGTGGCCCCAGTGGCAGGATTGCACTTCGTTTTGCAGAATGAAGTTATAGTTTTCTGCAAAACCCATAAGAACTAGAACCTAATGAAATGACAAATTTTCTTCTCTCTGTTCCATGTAAGAGTTTTGAGTAAATTCCTTGCAAGGTAGTAGCATTGTTTGTCAAGTCCTTCTGCCATCACTTGAGACCCACTGCAAATATTTAATGTCCTCATCTCCATCTTAGTCTTCTAGTATTTTTCTTAGATGTAGCTGCAGTGATTTACTTCTTTTTGGGCACACATCACGATTTCTTAACATACAGTCCCTGTTTTGTCTACCACAAACCAATTTGTTCATCATAGTGTGTATTGATATCTTTATCGTGCTGTTTCAGAGTGTTTGCTAAAAGCTCAACGTTTTTGTGGTACAAGCAAGCACGCACACTGTGAGTTCCAGGTGAACCAGAAAGTTCACACCATTTCGGCCTCAAGGAGCAAAATTTGGAAAATCAAATTTTAATATTTGGATATTTTTCTTTAAATGCAATAAATAATCCCTTTACGTTTCTCTTTTGCAAACGTTCTGGCTTTTCACGTGAAATATTCTGATACATTCTATTTTTCTGCTGTTTTTCAGTGAGACCAAGATTAAGGAGTGATTGTTAATCTCTGTATTTTTTCACATGTGGTTAAGTTTATCTTGAGTTTTTATTTCATTGTAACCACTAAATGATAAAGATCCTAAATTTTGCATTCATTTCATTACCTTGAGTTGTCCTGTCAGCTTCATTTGAATCATTGGATTCTTTTGTACTTTCAAAACAAATGACAACTTTTGTTAACCTGTTTTTCGATTTTTTAAACTTCTTTTTAGCATATTTTTTCCTTCAATTGGGTAAATAATGACTGAAATTTAAGTGGTGTCACATCCGACACTAAAAGAGTTACATAAAACTTTTCTCTTTCTACTACTCTTTTTGTGTTAGTTAATTCACTATCATTTGCTTCATCATTTCCAAGTAGAGCAATACCTTGATGACCCAAAAGCAGATGGTGCCTCTTTCAACAGTTTTCTACATGTACTGCGCAACAGCTTTCGTGGCACTAAAATAATGTTCTTATTTTCCTTAACATATTTTGCTTTTTCCAGAGTAGTTACCCTCAAATTGCCTATTGGCTTCTGTCTCGGGTTCTTCGGTTGATGAACGTCGGCCGAAAAACCCGAAACAGAAGCCAATAGGCAGTTTGTCGACAAGTGACCACGAAAGCCTTAACAATTTTGTATCCTCAAATCTTTCTTCTTTGTTAAAGGTACAGAATGTTTCTTAAATTGATCACAACAGGATTTTTGGTTCTTTTCAAAATATTTCTTTAGACAGCTTTTCCAAAATTAAATAAATGTTTTGGTTTTTGTCAGTGAAGCACATTCATATGAAACATTTACTAATGAACCTACTGAATACTTAAAATTAGTTTCATCTTTACTTGAACTTGCTCTTATCTCCATGGCAAGAAACACACACAAAACAATAGTTTTAAAAATTAAATTATAACTGTGTTTATGTAACATTTTTTTAAAATGTCATTAAGCACAAAAGACTAGGCAGTTAACTTGAACAGCGCCAAATGCCCACTGATAGACTTGCAGTACAGGCAGGCTGTAGGGGGGTTTCATGTCCGGCTTGAATTTCATGTCTTGATGGAAGACAGCAGGCAGACTGCTGACTGGCAAATTTTTCATGTGCATCTTGCATAGTAGTAGTACTGCCTTATCTGAACTTCGACACACTTCCCATGACTCCAAAACTGTGTGTTTCTTTAATTTAACTTCAGCTAAATAAAACAAAAAATAAAAATAAAATCACAACTACAGTAAAGTCTTTGTCCCAATTTAAAAATACATAACAAAAATATACCAGTAAATTACTGTTTTAAGTAGCTGATCATCCAAATTATAGTTTTAAAACCTTTTACTTCTATATACTCACTATATAATCTCTACTATAACCATTTTGAATCTTAAAACAGCCATTGTATATGCTTGTTTTGACTTTAGTATAAGATAAAATTGTTACAACTCAGAACCCCACCATTTTTTTTTTTTTGCACCATTTAAAAGGTAAATTTATGTTGTTTTCAGAAATATTTTGTTGTAGTGGGTTATTTGGAGAGGGATTTTAGCTATTCATATTTTTCTACACCTACGTCACAGTTTCGAAATTAACAATATTTTGAGTTCAGTACAGTTTTCCAATGTGAAAGAACAGTATAAATCGGAATTTTGTAGATCCATCAGTTTCAGTGTTTAATTTAGAACAAAACAGTGAAAATTTCAAGGCTCTAGCTTCAAAACTAACGATTTTGCTTCAAATTCTGTAAAAGTATGCATCCTTTAGTTATGTCTTAATCGTCTGTAGAAATACAATTAGCCGAAAACTTTGAACGGTGATAACTACGTAACAGAATTGGATGAAACTTGGGATATTTTCTTATCTTTATGCAAACATTTCACATATAAATTTTGGAACAAATCCAAAACCTTCGGTTTCATATCTACTTTTGGCTGGATGATTTGGTGTGGAATGACCCTGATGCCTCCCATTTCCAAGGGCATACACAATCTTGGTACAAACATCTGCATCTGTTTACAACACTATATTCAGTATCATTCCTCATTTTGAGATCTCACTTTCTTCTGTTATCACCTTGAGGTCTGCTCAGAATAATTTTGGGCCCAGAAAACCAGCCACTTGTGCCATTATTTGAAATGTTAGTGGTACATTTGTTCTTTGTTATATGTGATCCCTAGAGGACTAAAGGGATAAAATGTTACATTGGTGCCAAATCATCGTAAATTATCAAATTTCATTCAAAGGAAGTCATAATTTAGAAGCTTTGCATTAGTTAATTGCAGTTGTTAGGTCTCCAGTGGCATGTTACATACAAAAGTCCTGTTTTATACCCTAGAATTACAATTGTACTGCCCAAGATCTTATTGAAAAAGAAGTCATTATTTGTGTTGTGCACTAATTACAAATTATTGTAACTCCATGATTACTTTACATATGAAATGGGTTGAGAGTCATCTGCTTAATATGGTGTTATTACAATCTAAGCACAACCGAGATCGGTTTTCTGAGGTGGCCCAGCGATTCTTCTTCTGCCTCCTTGTGTTCCTCATTTGCTGCTTCAAAATCTGGGTCTACACCATTCTCATCCATACACACATTATCTTCCTCTTCACTAAATTATCCATTGTCTGTGTCTTTGTCAGCTTCTTCCAGCAAATCATCCAGTATGTTGGTGTGAAAACCAAACTCCTATCTGTACATGTTGTGCTAATTTCAGTAGAGATTAACACAGAAGATGAGCAATGTGATATAAACTAAACTATCACTAAACGTTCATAATATTTACAGTGCCCAGTTTGGTAGGAACCACGAAGAGATACCTACTGCAATTGTAAATTTTATGAGATTGTAATAATCTAGGTTTAAAGCATAATATACACTAAAAAAAAGATTAAGCTTCAAGGTTTTTTCCATCTTTGTTGTGATTTCTACATATTTTACAGATGTGATGACACAGTATAATTCCTTTATTTATCAAAGAAAAAACACCAACATGCCATGTTTTCAGAAGTCTGGGTCTGTTGTCCGTACACACAACATTATCTTCCTCTTCACTAAATTATCCATTCTCTGTTTTTGTCAGTTTCCCTGATCAAATAATGCAGTTTGTTGGTGGGAAAACCAAACTCTGCTCTGTATATACTGTGCTAATTTCAGTAGCGAAAGACAAGATTAGCACTGAAGGAGTGCTACACAACCAGTTTTGGCCTCTTATTAATGCCATCTTCAGCCCCTGTGCACTCTATATATAGATCAGATACATTGATGCATGCATAAATGGAACCATCAATAACGGGATTCCTTGAATTTTTTGTGGAGTGTGTCCTTTAGAGACATTGGTCATTGCTAAGTCTTTTAAGTGCACACTCCACAAAAAGTTTGCGGAATCCAGGTATTGGTGGCTCTGTTTGTGCGTGCATCACTGTATTGGGGCCTGAAGGTGGCATTAATGAAATGCCAAAACTGGCCGGGTAAATAAAATAAAAGCTTCTGAAAACCTACTGCCATTGTGTGATATTTGTTTGGTAAATATGTGGTCGTATCCATGATGAATCAACAGAGACAAAAAGTACAATTGTCCTTCAAAACAAAAATTATAGTGTGAATTCTTCAGAAATTTCACTCATAACTGGCTTTCGTTGTGTGAAAAAGCCTGAAGCATTGTGACTTGCAGAGAGGTATATTCCAGCAGGGCAATACCACTTTATTTTTATGCTGTTTGCTTGACCCAGACTTGTGATATTCTACTTAAGCAAATAAATTTCACAATAATAGACATAAATATGTCTGTAACAGTAAAACAATCTTTGTTCTTTCATTTGTGTACCTTGCCCAAGTCAGTGAAATTTGTCTGCTTGCAATGTTTGGTGTGAACACAATACAGTCATAATGTCACTTTGGGAATGTGCCAGGCGGAGTTTGGGAATGTGCCAGGCGGAGGGGTTGGCAGTTTTCTAACTCCCCAAGTTCCTACCAAGCTGTTCAGCATTTCTCTGCTTGATTTCTAATAGTTAGCAAAGTTAGTTACATGATATATCTACCATCTCTGCATCATCCATCACTATGCTGTTGTGTGTGTGTGTGTGTGTGTGTGTCTATATAACTTCTTGCCTATGTATATGCCTGTCAACAATTCCATGTTTCTGATTTTTGGTGAGTAGTTTCCTATACTCCCAAAGAATTTACGAAATAGAGTTAATCATGGCATCTCAAATAATATTGAGTGTCTGTTCTCAGTGTTTAGTAGGGGGAGAACACACTGGGTGGTGCCATAGTTCGATCACCCATCAATATTGCGTGGTGTGTAGTCACTCTAGGCACCTCAACTGTTGCCCCTTTTTCTAATGACTTCACACTTCTTCCAAATGACTCATCAAATGCAACACAGCAGTTGCTGCAGCTACAGAATAGTCTAGGGTATTGTATGGAAATAAACCCCTATTTAGCCAGCACTCTCCCAATTGTAACATGTTTCCAACATTTCTTTAGTAGTTAGCCAATCTTTTCCTACGAAGAAAGTACATCCTGAGTGAAGTAATGAGTGTGTCTCATTGTTTACTGTCATAGGAGATGGTTTTATCGGTGTTGCCATCTCCCTATACTTCAATTAAAAATCCTACTCAGCTACATTTAAATGTTTATTATACATTAAACAACTGTGAATCTGTTGTATTTTTAACCTATCCTTCATTATTGTAAGTTATTCGGAACCAAACAATATTGTGCAAATTTTGTAATTAGTATTGTGTGCTGTGGTGAAATTAAGTATCCCGGTAGCTCTTTCAGGGTAAGGTTGCAGGTTTTCCAATATCAAATTTTAGAAGGTGGGAAAAACTGACAGTCTTATGTGAGGGCAATGGATACTTTTCCGTTCTTACTTAATGAGTGACTACTGTAGACTAACCAAATGCCATAGATAATCCTTTCTTGAAATCTTGTATGCCCTCTGTTTGGGCACATGAGCTCCTTCACATTTAACTTGGTTCCTCTTGTCAAGAAAGCTAAAAGCAAATACTCTTTCAGCTCATAATGACATAAAATGTTATTTAAGGCCATAACACTAATAAAGTATTAAAAGTTTACATAATTTCAATTTTAGGTTGTATTTGGAACAAAGTAAATAAATTTTTAGTATACATATAAACTTTTTTTCAGTATTCACTTAATTGTAAGGCCCTGATTCTCAACAGGATATAATACAATTGAGTTTTTACTTGGTTTTAAGATGAACAAAATAAAAAATTGTCAGTTAACTTACATCAAAAATTACAATAACAATAATTTGTAAATTCTCGATGTCTTTGCATTAAAAATTATTTGTGCATTAACTGCCATAAAATTAATAGTGCAGTGTTAGAAACTAAGAGTCATGTCAGTCATGTAAAAAAATAGTTTTTGTGCACTTATTTTGAAATTGCACAAAATAAAAATTGCTAATAAGAGTGAAAACTGCAATAGCTGTAATTTCTAAATTCTTAACTGCCTCACCTAAGACAAGTTATAACATTCCACAATTTTGGAAGTGGTGCATAACATGAGTTTTACAATAATGTTTGTTGCAATTTGAGCACTTTATAGGGTTTTTGTTGTAATTGTTTGATGGGCCGAGTTTGCACCTGGCGTCTTCAGTTTTTATTTCCGCCACTAGGGATTGGCGATGAAGAATTTTCTGTTTGATGTTTTCTAACAAAGGCCACTGATTGTTCATTTTGTAGCAACTTTTTTTAGCTTCAAAGTAAGGAAGAATTAGGAGTATTCGTAGTTCATCAAGAGGCTGTTGACCCATTCCATAGGATGTGAAGAAGGTGTCATATGTAACATTTTGTCCTTTCCTATCTGCTCATGTGTTAGATCCACGACAAACTGCATGCCCTATTTTTTCCAGGTGTTTGGTCAGGTAGCTTTCCTTTATAAATGTGTCTTTTCAAAACATAAAAAAGTAGCGCTATGGCATATTAGCCGTATTTTGAGAGTTTGCTTGATATGTGTTGTCTGAATGGATAATGTCCACTGAAAGCTATCAGTTGCATTTGTGCCAGATTTATATTGTATTGAAAGTATTTCAAACCATCATTCTGACAGAAGTCTTATAAATGCTAGCTTGTTATTAGCTAGTGGTATTTGTACATGTAGCAAATTTTAAGCATATGTGTCATATAAACCGAAGGGATAAGTGAAACACACTAACCTGTAACAAGGGGAGGTTATCTATTTTTTCATTTGAGATACAGACTGTGTAGAATGTATAGAAAAACAGTCATCAAATTTCAAGCACTAGCATTTAAATACAAAAAAGATACAAAAAGAGCATACTCCTTTTTTGGTCACATTAACATGATGATAGCATCAGGGTTAAATTTTTGCTGATAGGTAGAGAGAAGCTCTCCAAACTCTTTATTATGACAAGGGATGTATTATTTTATACTGTTTTGGGTAATACATTTATGAGTTACCATGGCATTTTGATCATTGATCAATACATAGTCTCAATTTTGTGCTAAATATCTGTCTTTAATACTAGCTCAGAGGGTGGTCCAGTACTTCCCATAGAACTAAGAGACCGGCTGTAAGATACTACACAAAAGCTCAACTACATTAGTGCTTTTTGGCAGCACTTCACAGACAATGCATAACATTGTACATTTCATTTTTATATCAGAATAATGCCGAATGTGATTTAACATTGCCATCTTGAAATTAATAGTGAAATAAGTAAAGATAAGCTGTCGCCTCAAGTAGTGTATAGGTACATTAATAAGAAGCTGATTGTTGTTAGGGTTTGTGCATTGTGAAGTGGATGAGGTGATCATAGGATGGTGGCAGGATTAGGAGAGTAAGGAACGGTGTGTGAAGGGATAAGGTTACACCACCATAGTGTGTTCGCTCTGTAGTGCATATTGCTATAGTTGCATATTGCTATAGTTGCATATTGCTTGCTGTGGTATAGGACATGGGGCTTGTGGGAAGGATGGGGACAGCAGTCTTCCTCTGCCTGCCCTCTTCATCTTCCCTTTCAAGATTTTACTCTCATTCTAGACTTTTGTATGTTTCAGTACCGAGAGGTTATAAATTCAGACCACCGTTTGAAGATGCTTCTGGATGTAAGTAAATGCTGTCAGTAAAGATTTTAGCTTAATATTTTTATCATTAATTGAGATAAAGTAATAGTTTACATTCTATAACTAAACACATAGAAGCTGATACTGACCACACCATAATACAACATAGTTTATCACATTTTTGATACATTTTGTAAATCATCTATCTTGAAGTTTCATGTAGGAGATAGGTTGTGTCCTTTAAGTTTCTCAAACTGATAATTGGGCGAAGTAGCTGTTCTATAGAATTTAGCACCACATCTGGCTTTCACATCGATAACAAATGATTCCATTTCAACAAAACCATTTCCATATGCCAAGTCCAAAGCTAATAAAAAATTGATGAGATTGAGGAATGTAACAATACCAGAGAAGGAAAGTTGCTACTCACCATATAGTGGAGATGCTGAGTCATGGCACGAGTCTCCAGTCCCAGAGAACTAAAACCAGTTTCAGTTCTCTGAGACTGCAGATGTGTGTGCAAGTTGCATTTGCGTGAGTGTGTATATGTGTGTCTACTGCTGACAAAGGCCTTAATGGCCGAGAGCTATAATTGTGTGAATCATTTTGTTGTGCCTGTCATGACTCAGCATCTCCGCTATATGGTGAGTAACAACTTTCCTTCTCTGGTGTTGTTACATTCCATCCTGGATTTTCCATTGTTAAGATTGAGGAATTTGTGTTTTGGTGCAGCACCTTGATTTTCAGAGGAACTTGAGAATTTTGACATAACTATTTGTGTTAAAAAAACTAATTATACTACTTTTTCCAGCCCTAAGCTTTTATTTTAACAAATTTGAACTCTAGTTTAGAGTGCACTGTAAAACAAGCCATTATATCCTCGTTTTCCCCAAACAATTGGTAACCAAATTTCTGTCAAATCGTTAATTCCATATTAGTTTCTCACGTTTGTCTATTGTCTTCTTGCTTAGTTTTAAATGAAATTATAGCCACATTGTTAATGTTATCAACCTACGCTCTGTGTGTATACCCACTGATATCCCTGTCTGTGCAGTCTTCTAGTAGATTAGGTATGTATTAATAGAAAAATCTAACTTGTTTGCTATTAAAATTGATAGCAGAAACTAATTAATTTATGCATAATACATATTTTCTGTTATTCAGCACTACATGGACAGTACTAATAATCTCAGAGAACTTTATGAAGATAAAGATGGACTTAGAAAGGAGGAAGTGGCTGCACTCTCTGGTCCTAATGAATTTGCAGAGTTTTATACAAGACTGAAGGCCATTAAAGATTTTTATAGGCGTTTACCAAATGAGGTTTGCATATTTCTTTTTGTATTTACTCTTAAGGATAAAACTACAATTGTTACTAACTACTATATTTTTTTTAAATCTCAGCTGCTGATACTGAAGTATAACAACAGGGAGGCATATTGATTATTATTTGATGTTGTTTCATTATTCTGTGGATAATGATAACTTCTTTGTGTGTCTGTGGAATTATTCAGCTAGAAGTAATGATATGATTGCTTTGTGGCATGTTTCCTTTTCCCTTCATCTGTTTGTCATTCATGGGCTTTTTCTGCACTTGCAATCCAGTTGGTGTAACTGATTGTTACTACTGGTAGTGGAATTATCTAAACCTAGGAAGGTGGTGTGAGGCATGTCTTTTTGTACTTATAATCTCATGTTACAAAATATTCTGTGTCATATTTATTAATTATAAACATTAATGGGTGTGTAAAACCATGTCTAGAGGTCTGCTAGGATAGCTGAGAGCGCTAAAGCGCTGCTTCCTGGACTCGGGTAGGCGTGCCGGCCCCGAATCGAATCCGCCCAGCGGATTAACGATGATGGCCGGTGTGCCGGCCAGCCTGGATGTGGTTTTTGGCAGTTTTCCACATCCTACTAGGTGAATACTGGGCTGGTCCCCATGTCTCGCCTCAGTTACACAACTTGCAGACATTTGAAACACATTCACACTATTTCACGATTTACACTAAACACTGACAGGTGGGGTACACTAATTCCATCCCGGGAGGTATGGGGTGGCGGCAAGAAGGGCATCCGGCCACCCCTTCAAATTAACCATGCCAAATCGGTACTTAAGCCAGCCGACCCTGCGCACAATGTGGGATACAGGCAGTAGCAAAAGAAAAAAAGAAAAGAGGTATAGTAAAGGCATTAATTTCATTAATGATGATAACAGTCCCCAGTACAGTTTATTTCTGGTAATAATTTTTAAAGCAATTGGAACATGATTTCCAACAGTCTGACCTCCATTGGCGGAATGCAGAACTCGTGTTTGGCAGTTTGCTGTACATAACAGTAAAAAATGTGCTGTTGATCCCCAGCCTATTTTTGCATTGTCTTTTGTCAGAAGTTCTCATTACCATGTGGTGTGAAAATGGAGAATTCACTTGATGGCAGCTAACATCGGGGTCTCGTGGGGTATGTTTTAGTTTCTATACTGATTGTACAGTAGAACAGGCAACACATTTAGCAGTGTTTTATAGATGCTTTTGAAACCTGGTGCTACAGAAGAAAGTTAGATGGGCTAGATTGTATAACTAATAAAGAGGTACGAAATTTGAGAGAACAGAAATGTACTGCACACCATGACTAAAAGATTGGATAGCACACTTCCTGAGGTAACAAGGAATTGTCAATTTGGTAACGGAGAAAAGTGTGTGTGTGTGTGGGGGGGGAGTAAGTTGCAGTGTTGCAGAAGCTGCACAGAGCTGAAGAGGCCTAGACAGGACAAACTAGTGTGAAGAGCTGCCTCAAACCAGTCTTAAGATCAAAGGTGACCAGATCATAGAATATCCATGATTAGTGTTGATGCCATTACAGCTTCATACATCGTTAATATCTTTCTTAAAATGACAACATCCATAAGTGTCATAGTTAGAAACAGCTTTTCATTGTTTGCGGCCAGTGTAATTGAACAGTGATCATAAAACAAAGGTGCTCTGCCGTTAAAACTTAGTAACTGCCACTATCAGTGTTTACAGCATCTCATAACAGATTAATGTGCAGTAGATGGGTAAATCGCGGGAAGCATGCATATAATAGTGGAATTACATGTATGTAGTACGTCTTGAACTTTGTGATTGCAGTGACACTTCTGGCTTGGGGAAGATATGTTTCAGTCTGGTATACCCATTCTGGTAACTTCATAGGCAAATTCTATTAAATCTGGTTGTGGGTGTCAGTAAATTATCTCTCTTTTTTTCTAATTATTGATGGCTGTCTGTAGTAGACTTTTAAGATGGAATACTAATTGTTGAAGAGCTGCTGAACATCCTATCCGATTACTTTGGCACGAAACATGGTTATCAACATCATGGTTAGTAGACTGTAAAATTCATGGAATATCATTGTTTTGTGAGATGCTATGCCTCCTACACAATCTGTAAATGACCTCTATTCTTTATTTAGCAATACATTATTCTCAATTTTCCTGGTAAGGACACATTTTTAATGTTAACGAGTATAATAATGTATCACCCACAAAAACAATTTATCAAACATGATGAAATAATGCTTCTCCTATGTCCTTCAAATGCTCAGAAAAGTAGGAAACCATAACCTTAATGCAGTGAAATGGGCATTTCTGAACCTGACTAAGCTTGGAGCATAAACCTTGAATTATTGATTGTGGTCTGATGAGTCTATTTATATACAGTTCTCAAAGTCATCACACACTGCCGTGCAGCAAAGAAGTACTCTAGGCAAAAAGTTACTCTCCCTCAGGAGACAACATGCTAATGCCATGTAATATCCTCTACAGTCCTTATAATGGCCTCAGTTCAGCTAGAAAGAGCGTCCACAATTTTTGTTTGTTTATGTCAGACCCAGCTGAAGCCATTTGTTGATAATTAGATCTTGTAGCACCAGCAAATTCACAAATGTTGATTACTAAATTTCACTTGCTGTTACAGATGATTCATATACATTTTCTTTGGAAGTAACATGTGGTGATTTAGTGGATTGATGAAGGTGCAATAGGGTCATTGAGTGTTGTCCATCATATCAGAAGTGCTTTTGTGAAACCCTGTAAAAACAACTGTTGTCACCTTGGAAAGTGAAAGTATCATATTCATGTCAACCTGAATGAGTGGGCCAAGGCACGGTATGAAAAAAACACCCCTAAAACATCTCAGAACCATTTCCGTCTGGAACAGACTGCAAGTTACATGTCTCTTTGGGCAATTTGTCAGTCCGTGCAAAATTGAGACTCATCAGGTCACATTACACATCTCCAGTCAATTACTGCCCAGTTTGTTTGTTGTTAGGTGCGTTAAAGACGTGCAGCTTGATGTTGTGCTGTGAGCAATGGCCTTTTGTGGGTACCTTACTCCACATGTCTATTTTCTTGTAGTTCCTTTGACAACATTTACTTAGAAACAATTTGAGATGGCTGTGCATTCAATGACAGCAGCATATTTGAAATTTACAGTCATTGATAGACACATGACACTTGTCTTCAGTCTCTGTTGGTCACGACCTTTTTATGACTAGTGTTCTTATATCATATTATATGGGTGTAAGCAGTATGCCATTACTTGTAGACATATGGAACAATCTGTGTTGATACACTATTCTGTATAGATAAATTTAACTGTCCACATTGATACACCAATGCATTGGCCAGCTTCATTCACATTATGGTCATAGATTCATCCACATACAATACCATCTTTCTGCCTTTCTGTTGGGTCTCCATGTTGACCCATCTTAGTGTGTTGATTCCATCGAACCAACTGCCACATAAACACCACTTTTCTGCCATGACTTATGTCAGTGGTGAAGGGTCATATGGCCACTTGGTACCAGTTCTATATCATCTACAGACTTTAAATTAAACAGTGTCTTCTTTTAAGGAGGATGGCTAACATTTTGTCCGGTAAGCTTACCTAGGAATGGATATGTGCAAACTGTCTTCTCCCAACTGTGAGGAGTGGTTGAGGTTCTATAACTATTTGGGTGATCATATTGTGACTTGTCAAGTTTGTCAGATTCTGTAGTCACACTAAAAAAAATTAACTTATAAGATTTATGAAACATGTGTTATTTAGTGCTGCGTATGTTGTAAATTGCTATGGGACTATTGGTCTGCTATTCTTACAATGTATGACACTGATTGTCAAATTGAAAGATTTCTAGACTGAGGCTGAAACCCAGATACTTGCCCTCTATTATGAGGGCTATGCCAAAAGTTTTTAGCAGAAGGTGTGAAAAAAAAAATTATTTGCAAAAAAAAGTTTACAACTTTTCAAAATACTCTCCATTAGCATGTATAGTTTTTTCCATTCTCTGAAACCACTTACAAAATTTGTCAGTCCAAGCTTCTTTTGGGATGTCACTTAGTGCACTCTCTTACGTTGCAATGGTCTCGTCATCGAATTTTTTCCTTGGTCTTAGGGAACTGAAAGAAGTAACAGGGGGCCAGGTCAGGTGAATAGGGCAGATGGGGTAACACTCACACTTTTTCCTTCTCCAGACAGTCCATCGCTGTGGCAGCGCTGTGCGCAGATGCATTGTCGTGATACAGCAGAAGGTGCCCATTCTTGGACTTTGGATGCATGACTTCCATGTGGCGATGACTTTTGGAAGACAGTCGTTCACATTTCATTCAGCATTGACTGTACGACGTGTGTCCAAGGTCACAGAGGTGAGATGCTCGATCTTAGTGAAAAAAATTGCCACCATCTTTTTTCCAGAGCTCCGACTTCTTCGAACTTTTGTGGGTGGTTCCTCCCCTGGAAAGCACCACACAGAAAACTGTCTCTTCGTTTCAGGGTCATAATGGTAGACCCACGTTTCATCACCTGTGACGAAATTGTAGGTGTCTTCGGACTTCCCTCCATTGAATTTTTCAAGCATGAAACGACATCAGTCCACTCTCGCCTCCTTTTGGCTTTCTGTCAGGAAATGTGGCACCCAACGGGCACATCTCTTAGTAAGGCCTAAGTGACTATGAATGATGGTCTGTGCTGTTGTTGATCCAATTAGGGTCCCTTCAGTGTCGCAAAATGTAGGATGTGGATCTTCTTTGATCATTTTCCTCACAGCATCAATGTTTTCAGGAGTCACAGCTGTTGCTGGCTGACCAGGATGAGGTTCATTTTCAATTGACAGCCGACCCCTCAAAAACTTGCGAAACCAATTTCCAACTGTGGCCCTAGAAGGGGAAGCTTCACCAAAAACACGCAGCAAAGAGGAATGGCATTCTTCAGCACTTATACCCATTTTATAATCTTAAAAAATCATGGCGCGAAAGTCGGGCACGACAGCTCCATCCTGCACTGTCTCCGACTCAGCACTGCCTGTGCTTTCTTACCGCGCTGTGGCCACTAGCCAGGCGCTGCGCACGCACGTCCCAAGGTCGAAAAACAGCGCTCTTTCGAATGAAAACAACCCCATTGTCCTCCGCCTAACGGTTTACAGGCTTTTAAAAATTTTTGGCATAGCTCTTGTAACAATGCTCTTACTGAATGAGATATTCGAGCACAGTCAAGTGCAACTTTTGATCAATTTTCCTCTGGTCTCTGGCTGAGCCATTCTTCGCTATGTTTCAGAAGTGCTAATCTACAAACCATTCAGAGGGTATTCTGTAGAGTTTGCTAAGTAGTAGAGAGGTATTAGCTGGAGCTGTGAAGATGGGCTGTGAAGACACCTGTGTAGAATGATTGTAAGTATTCCCCATTAAAAGTGAGCAATCAGATTTGAGTCATGGTTACATGTTTAGTTGCAGAGTGAAATTGCATTCTGCGTTTATTGGGTTGGTCCATAAGTTTAATGAAAACAGAGCGAGTGTGCACTCGTGCGCATATTCTCTCTCTCTCTCTCTCTCTCTCTCTCTCTCACACACACACACACACACACACACACACACACACACACACACACAAGGCAGAGACTTAAGTTATTGACAATATAGTCTCCTTCACTACATAATACTGGGGTAACTTTTTTAACTTTTCAATTCTGTGAGTAGAAATCATGTGGTTTTGAAGTGCAGAAATCGCTGAGCCATGTTCAGAGTGCATTTCCAACCCTAAAGGAAGTTCCTGAAAGGTTGTTTAGAGAACAGAAAAGGTGAAAATCTGAGAGCTCAAGATCACGTAAATAAGGTGGGTGGAATGAGTTCCCAACCCAACTCCTATGTATTGTTTTCTGGCATTCTAGCAGAGCGTAGACAGGTGTTATCATGGAGTGTGTAGTGTTTTTGTATTCCATCTGCAACACGTCTCAGTTGTTGACAATAAATGTCAGCAATGATGGTTACACCTCGGTGAAGCAATTCGTAGTGCAACAAACTGTCGCTGCTCCACCAGGTACATAACATTATCTTTTGTGGATGCATGGAGGTCTTTGTATGCAGAGTTGCTGCTTTGTTTGGGCTCAGGCATTTCTTTATTTTACTTATGTTAGCATAAAGACGCCGTTTCTCTTCGCCAGTAACAATACGGTGGGATAGGAATGTTGGGTGTTGTCCATGAGCCAATTAATGACGAGCAAGCAGAGATGCACATACGGCCACCACTGATGTTTGTGTTTGTGGCGTAAAGCATGTGGTAACCGTACACCAGATTTCTGAACCATCCTCTTTGCATGCAAATGTCCCACAATGGTGGAATGATCACACTTCACACTGACCAGTTCTCGAGTACACTGACATAGGTCACTGTGGGTTAATGCGTTTAGGCAATCATCATCAAATCCCGAAGGTCTTCCTGAATGTGAAGAGTCATTAATATCGAAGGAATCCTCCTTAAAAAGAGAAAGTGATTTTCTTGCTGTGCTTTGTCCCAGTGGGATTATCCTGATACATCATTCAAATGCTTTGCTGCCATCACACTCCACACGCTGTATCCAAATGACAGTGTGTGAACTCAAATAGCTGCAGTGAACAAAAAATAAAAAATGACAATTGATAAGTGAAACCATAGCAACCAGAATACCAAAATGCAAAACAAAATTGCTACAAACTTTTGCACCAACCTCATAGTTTGTATTTTATTGTGGCTTGCCTTTTAGGTAGTACCAAAATCTAACAAATTATTAAATGCATCTTGGCCAGTGATTATTGAATGTTTTTATGTTGCAGAGTGTAACAGTTTTGAAATGCTGTGCAATGGAAATTGTGAACGTGCTTTAATGTAATTTTTTCTTCAATTTCAGATCAGTATACCTATGTCTGTGGAATTTGAAGAACTGAATAAACTGCGCGAAAATCCCTCAGATGAACAAGCAAGTATGATAATACTGTACTTTCATTTACTCTCAGCGCAAGCTAACAGAACGTAGCCTGTTAAATATGCATGGAAACTTCAGACTTTGTAGAAGCTGTCTTCTTCCTCAGATATCTGAAGACAGAAGTGTGACAAAATTCTGCTTAAATGCTATTTTTGATGAAAATAGTCATAAACTGTGATGGCATGTAAAACGGATGTCATAGACGGTATTCTTAGTTGTGTTAATCTTGTTACTTAAATATCAATCTGCTCTTTTTAAGCTTACCTCACAGTGTCTCTTGCAGATTGTGATGCCATATTTAACTCAGTGCCTTGCTGACTGGGAAACAAGTCACTGAATTTTACTTGTGGTTTGTGTGTCTTGTTTAACTCGGATCCATCCTGATTTTAAGAAAAATGATTTTTTTATGGTTATAAGACATAATGGATTAAAAAGTTGTTTTCCTGTTTTATACGAAGTCTTTTTTTGTATATATTGATCCAAAATTTAAAAAAAAACTGCTGGCACCTGCATTGGTTGATTTGATTAATTCACCAGTTATCTTCTGTAGAACCATCCATGAAGGTGTGTCTTCAAGACTGTAGAACAAGTGAAGTTATATGTTACCAAAGAGAAGCAACTGTTAGATATTGCATTAATTTCTTGTTCAGCTTCTATAAATTATGGTGTTCCAGTTTATTGCTTTTCACAGGATGCAGTTGGTAGTTGATTCTTGGTCATACTCGGCATCCGGTATTAACATTTAGAACAATAATTGAAATTCCTGGGTTGAGAAATACATAAAATAATGGAGTGAAAGGTTGCCTGTAACTTATTCTATATTAACCTGTCTTCAGGCCATTTCTCCAACTTTACTACTTGTTATTCTTACTGTTTTTGCTAATTGAATTTGTTTGCTTTAGCTGCAGTGTTACAGAATGTTACTATTTAAGACTCCTGTGAGTCTTTATCAAAATAAGAATTGCATTTTTTGATGTAAACCATTTGTTTATCACCTGGTTTGTGTGGATTAAGATCCTTGGTTTACATATTGTACGGACTACTGCCTCCAAAATGAAGCTGCATCTTATACTCGAAATTTGTATGAAAGTAACCTGTATGCAGGGGTGTCTCTTACTCAAAATTAGTTAAAAATGTCCAGTGTCTGATTTAAAATTCTAGCCAGTCTAGAAAATGGCCATATATTCGCTGCTGCAGGGAACCAATCTCTATCTGGCAACATTAGATTTAACTGGAAGCAGCAGTGTGATGTGATGAACATGAGTTGCAGGGATTCACAAGCTTGCTAAAACTGTCTCCCTCCCACCCCGCCATCTTGTACCCAGAACACAGTCTAGCCTATGATGCGTAACTGCAATCTACGGTGCCAGTGAACTTGAATTGAAAGTGATTTGTTTTATTGGGTGCCAGTGAACTTGAATTGAAAGTGATTTGTTTTATTGGTAACTGTAAAATATTTTTGCTAATAAATAAAAGGTATTAATATGATGCAAGCTATAAATTGAAAATAATATCATATGCGGAAGAACATGGAAACAGAGCAGCTGAGTGGCGTTTTGGCCCTCCACCAACAGAAAAAACCACTTGCATTTGGCAGGCTAGCAAAGGAGAAATGAAAAAAAAAATGAGGAAGACTAAATGTCCAAATATAAGACTGAATACAAAATGGCTTTATCTAGAAGATGACTTATTGAAATGGATTCAAAGGCACTGTCAAAATGGCATTGGAGTTAATACAGAAATGATTCAAATACATACTGGTAAGGTAGCGCTACAGTGAAACTTAACAGACTTTAGCAGTGGAAACGGTTGGTGCTAAAGCTTTATGAAGCATCATGGGTGTAGCATCTAAGTCAAAACCAAAATATCTCAGAAAATGCCACCAAAGTATAGGGAGAAAATATTTCTTTTCATCACTGTATTCTTCAACATCGTAAGAAAATGAGTGTGGAACTAAGCCAGATATTGAATATGGACAAAACTCCTCTGACATTTGATATAATGAATAACAGAACTGATGCCATGTATTGTGCTAAAACTGTAACTATAAAAACAGGTGGACGTGAGAAAATAAGCTACTCTGTTTCCTTCCATGTTGTGCCGACAGTACTAAACTTAATCCAGTGACTATTTTCGAGCACAAAACAATGCGAAAACCTTCGGAAATACTGCCAGGTATTGTTGTTCACTTGACAAGGGTTGGACAGACGAGACTGGTACGAAATTATGGATTATCAGTGTGGGAGAGAAGTAAAATTGCTGTGTTGAAGAAGAATTCTCTTCTTGTGCTAGATCAATTTAGTAGTCACTTGAAAAATTCTGTGATAGAGAAATTGAGATAGGGAAACAGAGCTTGCTGTTATTCCGGGAGGACTTGCTTCACAATTGCAACCTCATAATATCTCGAGAAATAAACCGTTTAAAGTGTAAATGAGAGACAAATAGATGATAGATGAAACCCAACATGAATTCACGCGAAGGAAACCAGTATGTGGGTGGATAAAATAGTCATGGTCTGGAGTGAGAGAAGACATTATTGTTAAATCTTTCAAGAAGTATGGCGTAAGTAACACTCGATGGCAGTGAGTACAATTTTATATGTGAAGATGATGATGATAATGATAAGAAAAGTTTAGGTGGCGATTTTAAATGTCAGTTTGGTTTTATCGACTAAGATTTTTTTAGTCTGGCTTTGCTATCTAATAATAAAATGGGAAAAGTGTTATTTTAAATAAAAAATTAAGGTGCATTTTATATTCGTGGCGTCTGTTAGTCTGTACAATATGGCAATATACTTGTATAATCAGTGAACCTTGCAATTTTTGAGTTGTCTTGCCAAGTCATTGGAACAGGGTGTCTATGTTCTGAGACAAGCAGGAAATCCGGAAAAAACCTGGGAATTTCTTAGAATTCCTAGAATTTTTCATTGTTTTAGTCTTGAGTTAAATTTTTGTAGTTTTGATTGGTAAGAACTGCTAAACAGCAAAATGCATCAAAGGCTTTAGGGCGAAGATTATGGAATATTTCATAACAGCAAAGTGTTTCCGATGAGCGTGACGGCACAACTGATTAAAGTTCATTTTAAGCAGTTGCTAGCTGATGCGCATGCGCAGTTGAGTTGTGTATGAGCAGTGCCTTCTCCCACATCTATCTACTGGAAGTGTGGGTGGCTGCACCAGTAGCAAGAAGCAGTCACGCTACACAGAAAAATTTTTCTGGCACACCCAAGCTGCCAGACTCACACATGCGCAGAGCAGTCTCTGCCAGACTCGCACATGCGCAGAGCATTCTGGGTTTTAGTGGGATGGGGGATAGTGACATGTTTGTATTTAGTGATTTTGCTGTTTCCTTATGTCCTATTTCCTCTTCATTTACAGTTCATGTGTAAAATGAAAACAAAATGGATTTCTGTTGCCAGGAGCTATCAGATGAATTGAAATGCGTTCACACAATTACAGAAGGCTGTTATTAGTTTCAGTTTTCTGATTTTATTTTATTTCCACATTTTTGGCAGTCAAGAATTAATCGCCTTGCACAGCAATGATGTTGTTGTTGTTGCGTTGCTCAATAAATATGGTTTTTATTAATCTTTTCAACAGATGCAGTCAATTTATAATAAACGAAGTGTTTCATTCCACACTTTTGGCTAGTTTCAGCTGTTTACTGAATTTCAAGTGCACATTTTTATCTTCTGGGACGTATGGCACTATGCTATAATAAGGAATCAAATACAATACAATATAGAAATGAAACTACAAGAAGCGCACTGAAAAACTTAGTATCAGGTTGGGACCTACTTCATTGTGAATCTGGACACATAAATGTGTTATTTTAGCTGAGTTATGCATTTTAGTATGGTTTACGAAATTCCTGTGCACTTGAAGTATCCTTTGGTGTACTATTTCTTTTATGTCGTCATGTAAGATCTCTTAATGCTGTATGTGTACAAATATATGGGTTTCCTACATCATCGTAGCTGCCCAGGCATAGTAACGCCTGTTTCTGGTGCTCTCTGGCAGCTGCTGAAATGAACCCATGTCTAAGAGGTCGTGGGAAAATATTGCAAATGGTTCTTTGAAGAGCGTTATTATTTTCAAAGGAAATTTTCTTTTACGCAGGATGAACTATGTTATGTGTGAGAATGTGCAATGAATTTCTTAAAGCACAGGGCATTTGACTCTCATTTAAAACTTAACACTTTCAGGGCTAGTCACTTAGAATAATTTCAAACCCAGAAGACCAGACATTATTGTCATTGTTTAAAATTTTACTGGCATATTTGTGTGATGTATCTTAGAGTGTAACACACTCTAAAAAAACCAATGTTATATTTGAATGCTTAACTTTTTTTTGTAGCTTATTAATCTTCAAGACCAATATTATATGTGAAAGCTTAGCTTTTCATGTAGCTACTCTATGTACATTAATTTAAACCATTAACTTTTCCTATTTTTGTGTTTGTTACATGACAGTGGTGTTGCTATTGGTTGACTACCTCACATATGTATCCTATGCTCTGAATATCAGCTGTCATTGGCTGACGAGATCACATGACATTAGCTATGACTGGTTTACAATAGCACATTGCAATCTCTATTTCAATGCTTCTAAAATTAACATGTTATGTTTGGTGGGATTTGAATTTATACTTCAGTAAATATGCAGCATGTTGTGATACGAAAATATGCAGCAGTAATGTTGCTGCATGTCAAAGATCTTTTCAAAACACATTCCTCCCTCCCACCTTCCTTGCTGAGTTTAATTTTCTAAAATGCCGAACAGTTCTAGTGCGTTTTTAACCTAGAGATCTGGGGAAAAATCCGGGATTTGTGTGTGTCTGCTTCCGCTTACACACCCGGTGGAAAGTCAGTTACATATGTTATAACAGGAGTGAAGTAGAACAGAACCTCATTGAACACTCTCGTTTTGCTCCATTGTGAGTTAAGTTTTATTCCTGCAGTGTAGTTGGCCACTGTAACGCTCTGCTTCCTATTATGAAGAGACTACTCTATCCATGCAAGAAAGTTACCATTAAAGACGTAACATGTTAGGTTCCCAAGCTGAATTGTATGGACTACATAATCAAAGGCCTCGGCAACTCACAAAATATGCCGTCAGGATATATTCTGTTGTTTAGTGCTGACAGGAATTAATTTCTGAGATAATATTTTTAGAACATAACTGAAAGATAGTTATATAGGTATACTGTGAAAAGAGTGTAATCATAGGCTCCTTTCTTAGTTTTTTAATAGAGTGTGTGTTAGATGTAGTTCTCATCTCTTCATTTTATTGAGGGTCTAACGTCAGCACATTTACGTTGATAATGAAAAATCCCTTTAAATTAAAAATTCATTGCAAAAATGGCTCAAAGTAGGTCATAGTGAGTCAGCACTAAAATTCAGTTATCTGCTAGAAACACCCTCATGCCCAGAATGATTACTGCTTTTTAGTGAGATAATTGACTTTTGGTGATGTAATTAATATTGACTGTAGTAAATCTTATACATTTGTATTTGATTGGTTATAAGTCGCTGGAATAATTGTTACCACTGTTTGGCAGCAATCACTGTACTCACAAACCTACTACACCGAACAAGAGTCCTTTTTTCTTTATGTAACTTTCTGTTAAAAATATATATTGAAGAAAAAACCTTAATGTAAAATTTTTTTGTTTGGAATTTTCCAAAGATTTGCACAAAAACTTTCTATGTTGAGATTAACTACGAAAATTGGAAGTGATACTATTCATATTGCAGACGTAATAAATGGGAGCACTCATGCCCCCCCCCCCCCCCCCTCCACACACACACACACACACACACACACACACACACACACACACACACACACACACACACACACATACATTCACCAGAGCAATTTCTTCAGGTGGTGTTGCCCCACAGCTGTACAACCAGTTTCAGTTGTCTGGCCATCATCACGTTCCTGTGTATACCAAATAAAATGATACAAAAGTAACACTACAGCCTTAAATTGTCATGGATCTGTTTACTGATGTAAATATTAACAACAACAACAACAACAGCAGCACATAAATGCAAGGGAATGTCACATACTCACATTACAGTTTAAGCCTGTAATGCCACTTATGTGTTATTTTATTTGGTTTATAGGAACATGATGATGATTAGATGATTGAAACTGTTGTAACGTGTGTAAATAATACCAGTAGCTCAAGGCAGTACTATGACTTTTTCAAATCCTGCAATTTGTTACATAAAGGAAAGCTAGATCTGGTACCTTACTCATTTTTTTAAAACATTGTGACAAGTTAACTGGTGTGCAGATATGCGCATCTGATCTTGGACCAACTCATAGCTTCATTTACCACATTTCCTCTTTATGCATTTCTCGTTTTTGGCTTTTGGCCATCAAACTTGAATGCCATCAATAGAAAACGTCGTATTGGCCGACATTGACGATAAAACGCTAGTAGCATCATCTCTGTTCATATCCAGTTTTCTGAAAAGAGTAGAATAAAATAAGACATTATGCTTCCTTAAAATAAGTATTCATTTTTTGTTTAATACTATTTTGAATTCTAAAAAATTTTATTTTCTGCTTAATGTGAAAAATAAGTTTGTTGTTTTACCTAATATGGTGATTGCTATTCCTTTATCCAAATGTCCTTCGCAGATTTAATACATTTCTCATGACTTACTTCACAGACATGGTTGAGTTTACGGATGAAGAAGGTTATGGAAAATATCTTGACCTTCATGAATGCTATGAGAAGTACGTCAATCTTAAGGGTATAGAGGTAAGTATGCAATATTTCATAAGTTGTTTCATGATTAACCATGATTTTGGTATTTTATGGCCGTGTGATGATACACAGCTAATGTAAGAAATGGATTTTTATAATTAAGATTTATATTTTAGAAAGTGGACTACATAACATACCTGACTACATTTGACCATCTTTTTGACATACCAAAAGATAGAAAAAATTCAGAGTATAGAAAGTACTTGGAATCATTGCTTGACTACCTCCATGACTATATTCAGCGAATTAAGCCATTGCTGGACATAAATGCTGAGATGGAAAATGTGCAGAAGCAATTTAATGCACAATGGGAAGCTGGAACCTTCCCTGGTTGGCCGGTAAGTCACTTCTTCAACAAACAAAACCGACTGTTTATTGAAAATTTGAATACAACAAAATAAAATTATTAATAAAAGAAAAATGAATAAAATGTGTATCTCATACTCTTTCCTTTAAAAAAGTTTTGATATCATTCTTGATATGATAGGGTATAGTTTTTATGACCATTTATTTAATAATCTTTTTCATTTGACTGTAAATCAAAATTCATTCAACTCTTTTTAAAAATAGTCCTCTTTGCTTTCAGAAAGAAACTGGAAGCGCTCTTACTCATGTTGGAGCTCATCTTGATCTCTCAGCTTTCTCGTCCTGGGAAGAACTGGCTTCTCTAGGCTTGGATCGACTCAAATCTGCACTTATGGCTCTTGGACTGAAATGTGGAGGGTAAATATGCATACTTGTCTGATAAAAAGTCAATTTTTTTGTTCCAGTTAACAATATGCAACCTTTGTCTTAATATGATGTCACATTGTAATGCAATATAAAAGCTTTTGACTCAAGACGGGAAAGATTCAAAACAAAACCAAGAAAAGAAAATGTGCAGGTTGCATACCACATGGCTGATAAAATATTTTTGTCTGCTGGCTGCAAATGACAGTTTCATGTAGTACTACATATTTCCTCTGATTTTTTTTACCATTTTCAAGTTTTGTCACAATGAAATGGAGGTTTAAATTTCATATCCATGTACATAACTGAATTTTCTGTTATTTAAGGCATATACTTTGTGGTTGTGTGCATTGACAGTGATGATGTGTCTTCCAGTTCTAAGATGAGCAACCTGTGCTCTGTTATTTGGCTTGAACACCAGTGATGTAAACACATTTTTCATACTATTTTCAAAGTGTTTATCTTTATTTGCATATTTTACTCTCAAATATTTAACAATTACTTTCATGTCATTTTGGAATTTATTATATGTTTAATGCAAGCCAGAAGAATGTCTTTCGCCAAATCACATTCTCTCCTCTTCCTCCTGCAGCTGCCATATTTTGGGATGCTCCTTTTTAAACAAATTACTATTTTTCAGAAATATTAGAAGGTGGGTTGTGTCTGTTTCTTCGTGTTATCAGATGCCGGAGCAGTTGAAGTTAGAAAAAATACGTATTTTAGTCTGTAGTCGCAGTTCTTTTATTTGGCCTACTGGTTGCTGGTTTGGGTACACCATATCATCCTCACATCTTCCCCTGGCACACAGTATTTGACACACCTGCTTGGGAAGCAGCATGGCACCTGCATGCCAGAGGCTTGTCTGAGGATGGTCCTGTGCACTGAAACCAGTCAGCAGTAGGCAAAATAAAAGATGGCATCTATAGACTGAAACATATATTCTTTCTGGTTGTGTTTCCTGCTGTACCAAGTGACATTATGTTGGGAATATGTAATTTAAACAGTTTCTATATTAATAAATATTTACGTATTTTCTTGTACTTTTCACAGAACACTTGAAGAAAGGGCTCAGAGATTGTTCAGCACTAAAGGGAAAAAGTCATTAGATCCCAATTTGCTAGCCAAGAACAAACCAGGTAAAGCTGGTCGTGGCAAAGAAAGTGAAAGGCAGAGAGATATTGCTGCATTAGAAGCACAAGTTTACAGGTAATTTAATTATTTTATGTCTTGTAATGTACTTTACTGTTCTGGAACAAAATATGTGCTAGAATCATATTACAATCCACATTCATTGTGTTTTGTAGCTCACTATTTTTATGTCACTTCCCTTTCTCTGTGGCTGTCAAATTGTGTAAAAATATCAATTTGTATTGTATAAAATATGATTATATTTGTGTTCACTTGTTTGTGTGTTTGCTATGTAATGTGTTTAAACCCAAAAATAAGACCTATTATAGGAAAATAATCCAACAACCAAAATCTCGTGAATTGCTGTTATGTTTAACTTTTTTCCTCTATTTTTTTTCATTTTATTAGGCATAATAACAAAAAGTGCACAAGGCAGTTTGGATGTAATGCACTTTATACACTGCAAACACAAATAGAACATTTTTATATAGTTAATGTTGATGTAATGCAAGCCTTCCTGATTGATTGTATATGCAGATTACATAAAATTAAATGCAATGAGGACTATCCAGACAATTAACTTCTACTAGGCCATAAATAAATACTGCCATGGGCAAAAATATATATTGGAAATTTTTGAAAACTGAACCTTTGTATTGCTTGTCTGCATAATTGCCATTCAGATTTAAGCATTTGTCTTATCTGCTGACAAGTCAACTTATTCCCACTTCATAAAATACTGACAGCATCTTACACTTAGTCTTAGTCTAAGTGTTCAGAGTGAAGCACTATTTCTTGCGTATGAAGGGGCGGGAACCCTTGGAACAAAGTCTCTACTGTAAGGTGGATGTTTACAAATGTCCCATTTGAACTGATGTAACAGTTCTTGTGGTTTCAAGCATTGTGTTACCAAGCATTGCTGTGCTGGAAAAAGAAACCAATAGCCAAGATAACCAGGCCAGTTGTTTTGAATGTCTTCTCTGTGTTTTTTAAAATATTTCACAGTAGACTTCAGGATTGATTTGCTTCTACATTCCGTAAAATAAACAAACAAGGTTCCTTGAGTGCCTCAAAAATTGCTACCCATAACTTCTCTGACTGATTAGGTTTGGCCTTAGTTCTGTTCAGAGGAACTTTTTCTTCTGTTTTGTAACAAACAAGAAAGCACAAAGAAGCAATCATCTGTTGAGTGCTGTGGTTCTCAAGAAGCGATTCAGAACTCAACGAGTACGGAACTAGTGGCTCTCAACTAGTTTAGTCATGATCACTTACAAAATGCTCTGGAAATCTGAATAAAGCAGTTGATACATTATGGAATACAAGTTTTCATAAATTTTTATGTCAGTTTCAGTTCCAGTTGTTGCTCATTACAGACAGGCAGCAAATGCTATTGACATCAGCATCCTTCACATTCATGTGTCCACTCTTTAGAATGGGAAATCTGGGGAAAAAGCGGGAATGTTTTTCATCCGGGAAAAACTTGAAAATTTTTTAGCATTCTGGGAATTTTTTATTGGTTTAGTTTTCAGTTGAGTTTCTGTATTTTGACTTGTAAAGACTGATACTCTAACAAATAATTTTACTTTTGCCTTTTGCTGCAGAATAATGCTGTAGCAATAAAACATAAACAAGAGAATAACATCAAAATAAGATTTAAGTTGCAAAGAAAATGCACCATTTACAGCAAAAAAACACAGTGCGCACACAAGTGTATGCCGACAGCAAGATGTGTCGAGGGCTTTAGGAAGAGGACTATGCAATACTTTGTAGTAACAAACTGCTTTCGATGTGTGTCATGTCACAACTTTTTACATTTCTAACAGGTCATGGGGAAATATTGTGGGTTGTTTGAGATTTCAAAGTCGATTTTCTTTCATGCAAGATGAATTAAGTGTGAGAACATGAGGTGGATTTCTTACATAACTGAGCATTTGACTTTCATTCAAAAGTTAGCACTTTGAGAAGCAGCCACTTAGAAAAATTTGTCCAAGAAGAGCAGCCATTTATACCATGATTTAAAGTTTTATTGGCACTTTTGTGTTTGGTGCATAAAGGTAACACATTGTAAAAAAAGGCCAAGTTTAAAGGTAACTTTCTGCACTGCTGTTTAAAAATTGTAGCATTAAGAGGATTGATAAGTTTTACACCTCTGAAGAAAAGTATATTGTCTCTTGCATGGAAAAAACACACTTTAGTTTGGAGTATAGTGTATTTTCACCTGGGATTTTTTTTTAAACCAGCAAATGCGGGAAATAATCTGAGTTTGTTTTCCTTGTCCATGTATGTAGCATTCTCTTAGACAAATTACACTATTGTAAAAAAATGAAAGGCCTACAGCCGTCCTTATGATCTTATTTATTATGTAGCTACCAGTTTGGGCACTTCAATGCGCCATCTCCAGGCCTTTGTTGATGCTGAAGGGGTTGTCATGTTCCATTTGTATGCTGCATCAGTTGCCAACGTAACTGGTTTACACAGACTATCTGTAAGTTTGCTGTCAGCACTCCAACCGTCAATTGGCAGTTGGAGTGCTGGCATCACAGTTGCAGATAGTCTGCGTAAACCAATTATGCTGGCCACTGATGCAGCATATATACGGATCATGATAACCACTTCAGCATTGACTAAGGTCTGAAGATGGCACATTGAAGCGCTGAAACTGGTAGCTACATAATAAATTAGATCATAAGGATGGCTGTAGATGTTTTATTTTCTTACAGTAGTGAATGACCGTGGCCCCAAGACTTCCAGTCAAAAGGATGGACATACAAAAAAAATTACGCTATTGATGCATAGCAACTTCACTCATCACATTTGGGCTATATAAAATGCAGATATCATGACGAATGTCAATAGCTCCTGGATTTTATGCCACTGAAAGTTGTTTTGCAAAGTAGATTTCACATTTGATGAAATTTTCCATTACAATACTACTATAGTCACATAAAAAATAATGTAGCGTTCTCGCTGTCACAGCTCTAAGCACAATGATGTACTCCACAAGTCAGTGTAGAAACTATTGTTTCCTTCCCATTCTACCTGGAAATTGGCTTACTTCCTGGGTATCCCCAATATATAACAGTAGAATAAATGATAGGACCTATACTGTATAACGTAGTTGCAAATTCAATTAAAAGTGTGACAGTTCCTCAAAAAGGAGAATGTACTGCAGATATACAAATCATAGCTGTCTTATTTAACCTAAGAGAAATTGCAGTCATTATTGTAAATTATTGTTATAGGTGAAGTATTGAGGAAACTTAGGTTTTATATGTTCTGAACTAACATTGTGCATTGTATTTCACATCTTTTTTTTTTCTGGGAACAGTATTGCTAATTGCATTTCAACCTTGTTTGCCAAAACCATCACAAACACAATTTATTGTTATGTTGTCTGCAGAAACATATTTCTAGTTTTGTTTTCCTTAATTATTTTGTCATTTTTTATTATTTTCACTGTGTTTCTTAATTTTTTAAATTATTTGCAATGTTTTTTCTTAAGAAAGTCACTGATGTGAAACTTCCGGGCTTATTAAAACTGCGTGCTGGAAAGTGACTTGAAGTTCGAAAAGTAAGAAAGAGGTACTAATAGGAGTAAAGCTGTAAGGATGAACCATGATTCATACCTGGATAGCTCGTTCCATAGAAAATTTGATCGTGTAAGGCAAAGGTTCCAGGTTAAAGTCCCATCCTGCACATAGTTTTAATCTTTCAGAAGGTTTTGATACTTGTTGTGGTGTCTCATTTCCTGTTTTCATCATCACATGCAACTCGAATAGACACTTGAAGAATCTTTGTTCTACATTGAATGGGAGATTAAGAGCTAAAATTTGAGATTTATTTGGGTTTATAGTGTGGAATAGATGTTACAGTTCCTAAGTGACAGGTAGCAACCACTAAACAAACTTGCCACTCCTTGAACAGTCATCACCACCAGCTAACAAAACTTCATCTGTTGAGGTTGCTTTGTCTGTTGGTAGCTGCCATTTTTGGCACTTTTTCATTTTCTGTACATAACAACTTTGTGTGTTAATCACTGTAACTGTGTTGACATTAGTGATTTAATAGTGAATCATTTGAAGATACATGGGGAGTAGATGTCACTTGTTTCTTCAATTAAAATTATAGCTTATATGCACTGCTCAAAAAATAAATTGTAATAAATTTACTGATAATTAAGAATTTTGATGGACATGAGTGTTTCATTATTCTGCCTGTTCAGTAGTGGAGACACTTATGTTGTAAATACCATTTATGCCCAGGCTTACAAAGTTACTAACTTGTTTGAAGTATTTATCCACCAAAACACAGTCGCGGGCATGGTAGGTGTTGTTTCTTTTATTTCCATTTAATCGTAATCATATTTATTGTTGGATTGTGACCAGAAAAGATGGTGGTGCACCTTGCTTACTAATAGAAACATTAACAAAGGTGAGAAAATCAGCAAGTGCTAGTCTTTGTTGCTCAATAGTATTCTGTAAGAAGGTTTTGATGCATTTCAGTGATGAAAAACAATGTTCTTCTTCTGATGTGATTATGATTATTATAGTTATTCTTTCAACAGTGTCACAAGTTCATTCAGTGTATCAGAAATATTATAAGCTGTTATGGAGTCTAGCAAGCACAGAGCTGCACACATACTTTTGAATCTTTCTCTTCCATAAATAAGAGAGCTCCATTTAAAGTTTCTTTGCTTCCAAAAAAGAATAACATTCAGTACCAGCTCTGAAAGAAGTTTCTGGAAAGCTGGAAGATTCTTTGGTGAATTTCTTTATAGAAAGAGAGAGGCTGCAGCTAAGTGTTCTCTAAACATGAATCTTTCTTTCACCCTGGAACTTACATCATCACATACGTCTTTTGCCTCCCGTAGTAGATCACATTTCACTTCTCCATCTTCTGTTCTCACTCTTTTGTGATACTTTTGTAATTCTGTTGATTTTTTCATTTACATATTCTCTGAAGTTTGTAATTTCATGCTCAAAAGCTGTCAACTGATTTTATGCAGAAGTTGGGTCAGTATCCTTTTCTGTAGCTGATTATACAAAATACCAATGTGGATCACAATACTATAAAAAAATAAGAGCTGTAAAATGAACCCTTCATCCTCAAAATAGTTACTAAGCCACAGGCATGCAGGATGGTATTTTCATCACATATCCCCATTGGTTATATTATTCATGCACTTGATAATATCTTCCCTATATTCGAAAACAGTATTGACATTCTTTGACTGGAAATGCAAAAGAATAAGCACAGAACTTGGCAGCTGTTTTCATAATCATACCTGCCAAGTTTTCCGGTTTTCCCAGAAGATTTCTGGATTTTGGGGTAGTCTTCCAGTTTTCCGGATAAACATAGTTTTTTTTTCCGGATTTTCAACTTCCGAGATTTTTCCTGCCCTCTGTATTCATATCGCATTTTAGTTTTGACTTTCGATAATAGCTGCTATTCTGAGATGCGAGTGTTTGAAATTTGATGGAAAGTCGACCGACAATATTATTGTGTGATTTAGTGTTTTCGTGATGAGTTCAACTAAGAAATGATGTTGTCAGTCTTTTAGGGATTCATATTCTGCTGAATTTCTGTGTATTATGCTATCGTGGAAAGAAGAATGATTCATGTTCTGTCCCATGTGTTTGTGTGATATAAACATTGCTTATGGAGGAAGAACTGAATTAACAAATCATATTAAATCCGTTAAACACGTCTCCAATACAAAAATAAAGGATAGCAGCAGGAAAATTGATTCATTTTGCAGGTTGATGGCTCTGTTACTGTTGAGAGTGAGAACTTGACAGATGATTCCAAATGGGCTCGCTTGATGAGCATTCGTGTTCCTAAGTACGATAGGTTATCCAGGCTAACGCTTTCTATTTTGAATTTACTGCACAGCAGTGCTGAGTGTGAGCGGGTGTTCGGCTTGATGAAGAAGACTCACAAACAGTTTAGGTCCTCTGTGTCAAATGAAACTGTGTGATACATATCTGTTTTGAAAACAAGAATCAGTGGTCCATGCTACATGAACAGTTTTCCTTCAGAATTTCTGAAGAAAGCAAAGAAAGCTACTCATCTTCATCTCTCCTCTGCAACCTGTGGTGGGATATAGCCAGTGTTTTGTGAACTTGAGAAAATTTTGTAAATAAGTGTAAATAAATGTTCAGTTTAGTAGTTTTGACACTGTCATTCGTATTGTGGCTTGCAAGATCAAGAGCAGAAAAGCTCATTTTTGTGTAGTGTGTAAACTGTTCCCAATGTTTAAGTGACAAAAAATTAACACTCATGAGCAAGTAACTTGTGTAAATACCTAATTCAGAGTTCGAAAATGGTTATCTTAAAATGTAGCCTACGTTATATGTTTTAACATTATCTGTAATCTCTTTCCTCGCTATGTTTGAACACCTTGCGACGCATGCACATGTTAAATTTTTGCGATTTGGGATCTTCTGGATTTCTTTTTTTTAAAGTTGGCAGGTATGCATAGTATTTCGTTGAGAATTGCTATTCTTTGTGGAGGTGCTGAAAAGAATCTGCAAAGTCCCTGAAGTGTAGTGAAAAATATTAATAAATTTTTATTTATTGAAGCAGCTTGAAGCATAAACAGATGCAACTGCCGGGCACAATATTGAATGTATGAGGCATTGGAAAATTTTCTTTAACAAGAAATCATATCCTGCATGACAAGCTACTCGTGACTGCTGCACCATCATACATTTTTGTTGTTAGTTTGTATACACAGTTCTTCAAACGGTGATTTATCTGTTGTGTTATGTATGTTGCCAGAGAATGAGTGTCATGATTTTCTAGTGTTGTGAAGTCCCAAACTCTTTCAATTGTTCGTGCATTAATGATGTACCTGGATATTAGTACTATCTAGAAAACAAAGGCTGCATCACTTTTTTGTCAGCTGTTACAGAAACAAACTCTGCACCTTTAATTTCTTTTCAAGTTTCTTCTTGGCAGTCTTGAAGCATGCAATGGAAGACTTCATACTACATGGTTTCAAGGTGCCTTTGAAAATTGTTGATTTTTCTAAATGCAATTTTAATGCCAAGTCTAATTGTGCACTAAAATTAATCAAGGCCAAAAAAAAAAAAAAAAAGGCCAGATTTGGAAGATGTTTCAGTCTCATTGTACCCTCTGAGGGCAAGTTCCAGTGCACCACAAAAACAGATATGTAATAATTAGATTTAGTATGTACCTAGTATCGGCGTCTTTTTCTTAGTGTAATGCCACTGACCTTCTGTACCTGCTTTCAAATGGATAGATATATTTATACCGCCTATAGTAGCCAGATTCAAAATGTTATTGAAATGAACTGAAGAAAATTCACGTTTCCTAATTTTATCATGGAAGTGTTTAATATCCATGAAAGTTCTTATCCAAATAATAAACAAGGAAAATAAAACAAGACATTTTTGAAATCACAACCATACAGCCCTCACTGTTACTGTACAATTTGCAGTAGACTTTTTTTACTGAATTGACGACTTTTCATTTTAACTGTCTGTGAAATTCATAGAGTAGGAGTCGGCCTAACTAGCCTCTTGATTTCTAATTTTTCTTCAAAGTTGGGTAGACTAAAAGGTTCAGAAAGCAAGGAAATTACCAGATTCATTATTTAATGTGTTCAGGTGTCACTCGAGCTTCAAAATTCAATTCAGTTGCAGACACAACACCCAGGAAATATTTACATTGCTCGTAGGTACAGGCTGCTAAGCACTCTGCATACCCTGTCCCATCCCGAGATACCTTAGTCCACATTTGCAAGTACAGTGCAACCCCAAGTCACTGTTGGCACATTTCCATCAGACTCGGCTGTGTTCTGCACTACCTCCCCACTTGTATATGAGGCTCAAAAAGCAAACACATTTTAACAAAATGTTTCATGGGGGTAGCACAAACCTCCAAATGTATATAGGAGCGGCCCTGGACCAAATTATAGTGTTTCTGATTGTAAATGCTATTATTAAAAATGTGCCCATCACAGGATGCTTCCATTACTTAAATGAGGTTACCAATATTTCTTTGTCTCCCCAGGTTCACAGAGTTAGTTTCTGAACAACGAAATGCTACAAAAGAAAATGTTCAGCGCAAACAAGCTCGCACAGAAGGAGAACGTGATGATTCTGATGCAGAAGCAAGTGCAAGTGAATCTGAGGATGAGGATGATACTGATGTACCATACAATCCTAAGAATTTGCCACTGGGATGGGATGGAAAGGTGAGTAATTTCTAATTGGCATTCAAACATTTGAACAAGTTAGTCTTCTGCCGTTAATCCCTTTTCTGGAATTGAACTGTCTTCTGGAAGCTGCTGTTACATAATTTTTGGTAACTGTACAATAGTCAAACAATTCCCTGCAGTAATACCCAGTAAAATTGGCCATCAATTCCTATGAAATGGAAAATCCAACAATAAATGTCAGAAAATAAAAATTATCTTGCCATAGCAAAGAATCAAACTAGTGCAGAATGTCATTTACTGTAAAAGAATCCAAACATGAGCTTAGTTCAATGAAAAATAGGAAACCAACTGTAGTGTATGATATACACAATGAACAGGTCCCACAAATACCAATTGTGACCAGCAATCAGATCTGCATCATCATGTTTCAGACATGAGGCTTGTCAAGCAGCGAAATTGCGTGATGTGTGCACCATAGTCAAAACAATGTGGTGTAGACATGGTATCAGTTCCAGTTGATAGGTCGTGTATGCTGCACAGGCTGTAAAAGATCGACAGGTGTACATTATGATAAATATCTACGACTTTTCAGTCAAAGGGATGATGGGCTAAGTGTTCCAGAACTTAATTCCATGTTAGAAGAGGCTATAGGATGTCATTTATCACATCAAAATGTCAGGAAAAATCTGCATGATGCAAATCTCCATTCTTGACAACCATGGCGAGCACCATGTCATATAACCACCGTCATGGACTCTGACCAGAATGAACTCCCCAGGATTGGTGTTACTTATGGATGAAACTCAGGTCTGTTTGTATCTAGATAATCACAGGCAATGTGTTTGGAGAAACCCGGTAGTATCAGAATCAGACACATCCAAAACTGTGTCCCACATGTGCAAGAAAATGATGGTGGAGTTATGTTCTGGGATGTCAGTACATGGGGCCATAGTACACCTCTCATGGTTGTTGAGGACAGTCTCACTGTTCTGCAATACAAGGATGATATTCTGCAATTAATAACGAGACTGTACTACCAACATTTTAGTCGCAATTCTTCTTGATGGATTTTAACCCACTTGCTTGTCACACTGTCCTTGTGAAAAGTTCTTTCAGCATACTCTAGCATCATCAGAATGGAGTGACCTGCCTGCCATTGTGAAGATTAGGGTAATTTGGACCTTGGCTGGCTTGATCTCATTTATAATATCCCATGGTGGATTAAAGCGAGCATCCCGTGCCATGAATTTTGAAATAAGGGTGATGCAAAACTTTTGTTGATTGGTGTATAAGGAATGGAAAGTCCAAATTGTAATACCAACAGTAGTATGAAAATGCTACTCACCATAAAAATGACATATTAAGCTGCAGACAGGCACAGGCACACTTACTTGTGCGAATGTGTGTTTTCTCATTTGTGAAGAAGGCTTTGGCCAAAATCTCAATGTGTAATATTCTTTTTGTGGTGTCTGTCTGCAACTCATTGTGTCATCCTTACAGTAAGTAGCAATTTGTCCTTTTCATAACATTATTGGCGTATAACAAGTGACACAGCTCTGCAAGAACATTTATTATTTCTAACCTGTTTCTGCATCATAATATGACATCAAATCTTTTACAGCCAAAAGCAGTAAATATGTGACTTGAAGAATGTGTAGAGGTTGTAGACTTGTATTACAGAAAGTTATCCATTTGAACTTTTGTTAGCATTATGTGTCAAGTATATTACAATTTTAAAGTGTTGTATAATTTAATTTCAGCCCATTCCTTACTGGCTGTACAAGCTTCATGGATTGAACATCAGTTATAATTGTGAAATATGTGGCAATTTTACCTACAAGGGACCAAAAGCATTCCAGAGACACTTCGCCGTAAGTAAAGATTTAGTTTATAGAAATAAAAAAAATATTCTTGTTTAACAAAATGCATGGTCACATTATTATTTGTTTACAGGAGTGGCGCCATGCACACGGTATGAGATGTCTTGGAATTCCAAACACAGCTCATTTTGCAAATGTCACACAGATTGAAGATGCTTTGGCATGTAAGTATTTTCCTGTTATTATTTCCATCCATCACTCCATAAACATATCTCAACACATAGCTTGATAATTATTTGTCAATAGAAATCTATTTGATTATTGTCAGCTTGGCTTCTCTACCCTATCCTTCAATATTCATGTTTCTTCTTTGAGCATAAACGGTGCAAAGTGATACATGTTAATATTGCACGATTTTATTTTCCCAGTGAATGGTGATTGATTGTAAAATTTATGATTTCACATAGAGTGCGCCACATACCATTCTTAAATGAACACCTGAGGCACATTTTTACAACACTGCATAATAGATTCCTTAGTTAAGGGATAACGTGTGTACCTCTTTCTTGTTACCTCAGCTGCCCCTGATTACTTCGTATGAAGCTACATGAAAGAAAAACTTTTTCTGCTGTATACCATGCAGCATTGATCAACATAAAATCACAAATTTGAGGAGGAGTTGATGTAACTGAGCAGTCAAAGCAATGGATTGGAATGGCTGATAGAGATGTCGATATACATCTTGATTTAAGTTTTCCGTGATTTCCCTAAATTGCTTACGGAAAATGTCAGAATGCTTCCTTTCAGACGTCATAGCATTTTCCTTTCCCATCCATCCTTATTCGAATGTATGCTCTGTCTCTAATGACTCATTATCATTTCTAACTTTTACATACAGGATGTAGTTTATTTCTGAATAATAGGCATGAAATGTTTCAAGTATTGTGTAGTGAAATACCAGCCTCATGAAATGAATGTAATGTTTTATCAAAACTAATAATTGTTTGAAAGTATAATATGAATGGATAAAAAATTTACTCACTTAGCAGTGGCAGATTAAAAGTCATGAAAATTTGTGAACTTTCAGAGCCAGTGACTCCTTTTGCTGCTAGAAGGGTTAAAGGGAAAGGAAGAGGAATGAAGGGAAAGGACTGACGGGGAGGGAAGAGTTACAGAAAAGTCACCCAGGAGCCAGGTTATGGGTGACTTACCGGATGGGAGAAGGAAAGACTTGTCATTGGAGTGTGTGTCGGACAAGGTTTGAAAACCTGAGAACTTAAAAATGGAATATTGTGCAGTAAGCAAGACAGAGTGATTCTTGAGTTTCTCCCGGCGTATTTGATAATCAAAATATCCACGGGTGTACTGCCGGTCTATAGTGTCCAACGGGCACAATATTTCGGCGATCAAACATGTCGCCATCATCAGGTGAACTGACGGACTGAGCTCCTGTGAACGTGCCGGCACGGAGATCCGTACGCTATGGCTGCCATAGCGTACGGATCTCCGTGCCGGCACGTTCACAGGAGCTCAGTCCGTCAGTTCACCTGATGATGGCGACATGTTTGATCGCCGAAATATTGTGCCCGTTGGACACTATAGACCGGCAGTACACCCGTGGATATTTTGATTAAGACAGAGTGAGTCAATAAGAGCAAAAAACTAAATGTATTATCCATGGCAGACAAGTGAGGAGGGTGGGAAGAAATAGGAAAATTAACAATAATTTTGGCCAGGTGGGTGGTGAGAATGAAGCAAAGCCAGTTCCCAGCTGCAAGGTTCTGAGAAGTTGGCGTTAGGAGGCAGAATCATGATGGCATGTGTGATGAAACAGGCACAGAGGCCATGACTGTCAAGTTGGAGAACAGGGGTCTACAGTTTGATAGTACTGCAGGTACTGCTCACAGTGACTATGTAAAAAAAAGAAATATGCTCACTTCTTTTGTTTCATAAATATTCATTTTATTTAAATTTTATCCTTTTTTTGATCATGAAGTAATTGCTTACAGGTTCAAAGAAACTGCATTCTTTGTTGCAAAATCCTTAATGCACAAATAAGTAGACTGATGCAGTTCACTGATGCAAGGTATGTAGTGTAGAACACATGAACCATTGATAAGTAAATAATATCATTCGCATGTGTTGCACTTATTATCATGACTGCATTGTTGGGCAAGTGAGCATTTGAGAAATAATAACCCATGAGACAACATATTAATCTGAACAGAGGTCCTGCTGCCAAATACCAGGCATACTGCCTTAGCTCAAAAAATGGGCCCCATCTCTCTTTTTTGGGTGGGAATGGAAGATGGGGGAGAATTCCAATAACGAATGGTGTGGAGCGGGTCGCAGTCTGTGCATCTCTGTGTAGTGTGTGTTCTGAAACAGGACATTGTGTGTTACCCACATACATACACCCTCTGTCTATACCCATTCACCTGAAGTGATAACTTGGGACAGTCATACTAATATAGGTGGCTGAACAGTGTTTACGTAGTAGCTGGTATGTGAGATGAGTCATTTTGCAGTTGGCTCTTCCTTTGACAGTATGGGTTTTGCCAGTTACAGTGCTGGTGTAGGGAATAGTAGAAGTGTGTTTCAGGCAAGTCTTACAGGGAGGTCTGTTACAAGGATAGGAGGTATAGAGTAGGGAAATGGATGTGGAAGGAGCATAGATCTGACCAGGATAATGCAGAGATTTTGGAGGGGGGGGGGGGGGGGGGGGTGACAAATATGTGGGATGGCCAAAAGATCGGAAAGGATTGACATCATTTCAAGGCTTAATTTTAGGAAGTCCTAGTCGTGTCTAAGTAGCTGACATATAAGAAGGACTCACTGGCCCTGCAAGCTCTCACTTTTCCTCATGCTTTGTGTTTTCTCCTGCCGCTGTTAGGTGAGTAGATTTTCTTCTTATGCATTCATATTAAATTTGAAGTTTTATAATTTGTAGTATTTACATTTAAATATTTGGTTGTCAGGAATATTCCACCTTTGCTGCTAATATGTAAGATTTAATTTAACTAGTATTTTCCATGGTACCCAAGTATGCAAAAAATATTCGCTAGCACTAACCTATTTGTCTGAGCTAAAACTTAACAAACAGTTTATATGGTCCAGAGCGTGTAATATTTTCATTTATTTTTCAACTTTCTTCCATCTACTTACAAGATGTGGGAAAAAGTCCTATTCACCAACATTTAAGTACATCAAACACTTTATGAGAAACACACATGGCATTTGCATAATGTTACTTACTTCTTATAGAACAAAATGTACTGAAGTTAAGAATAGTACCATCTGAAGTTGACAATTTTAATACAATGGGAAACAGCAGAAGTATTCATTTTAAAAACAGAAATACAAATGTAGCCTTATGGCAGAGAAAGGCACAGATAAGTAGCAAGAAAAATAATTGGCTGCCTCACTGGTGAACTAAAGGTGCCAGTAAATATAACAATTTTGCAAATAAGTTAAAGTTGTTGCAAAGTAAGAACTCCTTCCTTTCCATGGAGGAAATTTTGTAGATTTTCTTTTTTTTGGGGGGGGGGGGGGGGGGGGGTGCGTGGTTGAAATAACAAGAAGCAAGTTTAATAGTTATGTATGGATATACAACAAAGGAAGTTAACCAACGGTGAATCGGAGGCTAATAACCTTGGCCGCAATTACTTGTTCTTGATTCTCACAAGGGAAACTCCCCATCACAACCCCCCCCCCCCCCCCCCCCCCTTCAGATCTAGTGGTAAGATGGCCTAGTGGACAGCCCACCAAAAACTGAACACAGATAAAGCATGAAAACGGGAAGAAGGTGTACTGAACAGTGAAAAAAAGAAGCAAAATAGACACAGCAAATGGCCAGAATGCAAGAAGTGCAACATCAAGCAAATCTAAATAGCCATGGCAGTGTGTTATGTGGTCATGGTGTTGCACTGCAAAGGGGAAGAGCCTTATCAAAATAATAATTAATATTAACGAAGGTTAAGGCCAGGAGGGTTTTGGGACAGTAGGATATATTGTAGGGAGAGATCCCACCTGTGCAGTTCAGAAAAGCTGGTGTTGGTGGGAAGGATCCATATGGCACAGGCTGTGAAGCCACCATTGCAATGAAGGATATCGTGTTGGGCAGCGTGCTCAGCAACAGGGTGGTCCACTTGTTTCTTGGCCACAGCTTTTCAGTGGCCATTCATGTGGACAGACAGCTGGTTGGTTGTCATGCCCACATAAAATGCAGCACAGTGGTTGCAACTTAGCTTGTAGATCACATGACTGGTTTCACAAGTAGCCCTGCCTTTGATGGGATAGATGGTGATTGTGACCGAAATGGAGTAGTTGGTGGTGGGAGGATGGATAGGGCAGGTCTTGCATCTAAGTCTATTATGGGGATATGAGCCATGAGGTAAAGGGTCGGGAGCAGGGCTTGTGTAGGGATGGCCGAGTATATTGTATAGGTTTGGTCGGTGGCGGAAGTACCGTGGTGGAGTGGGTGGGAAGAAAGTGGGAAGCACATTTCTCATTTCAGGGCAGGTCGAGAGATAGTCAAAACCCTGCCAGAGACTTTAATTCAGTTGCTACAGTTCTGGGTGGTACTGAGTTACAAGGGGAATGCTTCTCTGTGACCCGACGGTGAGATTTTAGAAGGTGGTGGGAGACTGGAAAGATAGAGTATGGGAGATTTGTTTTTGTACAATGTTGGAAGGTTACAGTGGACCATTGGAATATTTTGAGAGGAACTGCTTGTCACTGCAGATGCGACAAACACCGGCGGCAAGGCTGTATGGAAAGGGCTTCTTGGTATGGAACAAGTGGCAGTTGTTGATGTGGAGGCATTTCTGGTGGTTAGTAGGTTTTATATGGACAGAAGTGCTGATGTAGCCATCTTCGAGGTGGCTTGTAGGGTTGAATAGGACCAGTTGAAGCAAATGGGGGAGAAGCTGTTGAGGTTCTGGAAGAATGTGGATAGGTTGTCCTCTCCCTGAATCCAAATCCCAAAGATATCACAGTGAATCTGAACCAGGTTAGGGGGTTTAGGATTTTGGGTTCTTAGGAAGGATTCCTGTAGATGTCCCATGAATAGGTGGACATAGGATGGGGCCATATGGGTGCCCATAGCTGTTCCCCAGATTTATTTGTAGGTAATGCCTTCAAAGGAGAATTACTGTGGATGAGGATATAGTTGGTCATGGCGACTAGGAAAGTGGTAGTGTTCAATAGCAGTAAGGCCATGGGCATTAGGGATGTTATTGTAAAGGCTGATGGCATCAATAGTGATGAGCTGGGCGCTGTGTGGGAAAGGGATAGGAACTGTGGAGAGTCAGCGGAGGAAATGGTTGATATCTTGTATATAGGAGTATAGGTTCTGGGTAATTGATAGAAGTTGTTGGTCCACGAGAGCAGAGAGAAACTCAGTGGAGGCACAGTAACTGACTACAGTGGGGCATCCTGGGTGGTTGGGTTTATGGACTTTAGGAACCATATAGAAAGTAGGAGTGCCAGGAGAGTTTTTTTGTGCCTACCTGTGGCTCAGTATCTCCTCTATATGCTGAGTAGCTACTTTCCTTTTCATAATATTGTTACATTCTGTCCTGGATTTTCCATTGTTTGGTTTTTGCCTTGCGGTTTTTCTTCGATCCTAACCCAGTGCTGTTTTCCTTTGTTATTATTTTCTAATGCGTTACTGTACTCAGTGTCCATCTTTCTTTCTCTTCTTCCCTGTATTTCTCTTGTCACCTTATGAACCATACTGCACACTCTATGTATGAGCCACACACACTGTACCAACTGTCTCGCCCACACATGACAGACGGCTACAAGACCATGCTGATTGTTGATGCAGCATCTTGTGATCTTGTGTCCCACATTACTCCCGCCGATATCAATTATCTTATAACTACAAATTGATCACTCTCCCTGTTTCACTCTCCCATATATATATATGCGAATGGACAGTTTGTTGCTGGTCATTCCCACATAGAAAGCGTCACAGTGTAGGCAGGTCAGTTGGTAAATCACGTGGGTGCTTTCACACGTGGCTCTGCCTTTGATCGTGTACACCTTCCGGGTTACAGGACTGGAGTAGGTGGTGGTGGGAGGGTGCATATGACAGGTTTTACACCGGGGGCGGTTACAAGGGTAGGAGCCAGAGGGTAGAGAAGGTGGTTTGGGGATTTCATAGGGATGAACCAAGAGGTTACGAAGGTTAGGTGGATGGTGGAAAGACACTCTTGGTGGAGTGGGGAGGATTTCATGAAGGATGGATCTCATTTCGGGGCAGGATTTTAGGAAGTCGTATCCCTGCTGGAGAGCCACATTCAGAGTCTGATCGAGTCCCGGGAAGTATCCTGTCACAAGTGGGGCACTTTTGGGGTTCTTCTGTGACAGGTTCTGGGGATGAGGAAGTGGCTCTGGTTATCTGCTTCTGTACCAGGTCGGGAGGGTAGCTGCGGGATGTGAAAGCTGTTTTCAGGTTGTTGGTGTAATGGTCGAGGGATTCAGGGCTGGAGCAGATTCGTTTGCTACGAAGGCCTAGGCTGTAGGGAAGGGACCGTTTGATATGGGATGGGTGGCAGCTGTCATAATGGAGGTACTGTTGCTTGTTGGTGGGTTTGATGTGGACGGATGTGTGAAGCTGGCCATTGGACAGATGGAGGTCAACGTCTAGGAAAGTGGCATGGGATTTGGAGTAGGACCAGGTGAATCTGATGGAACCAAAGGAGTTGAGGTTGGAGAGGAAATTCTGGAGTTGTTCTTCACTGTGAGTCCAGATCATGAAGATGTCATCAATAAATCTGTACCAAACTTTGGGTTGGCAGGCTTGGGTAACCAAGAAGGCTTCCTCTAAGCGACCTATAAATAGGTTGGCATACGAGGGGGCCATCCTGGTACCCATGGCTGTTCCCTTTAATTGTTGGTATGTCTGGCCTTCAAAAGTGAAGAAATTGTGGGTCAGGATGAAGCTGGCTAAGGTGACGAGGAAAGAGGTTTTAGGTAGGGTGGCAGATGATTGGCGTGAAAGGAAGTGCTCCATTGCAGCGAGGCCCTGGACGTGCGGGTTATTTGTGTATAGGGAAGTGGCATCAATGGTTACAGGGATGGTTTCCGGGGGTAACAGACTGGGTAAGGATTCCAGGCGTTCGAGAAAGTGGTCGGAATCTTTGTTTTAATATATATATATTAAAAACAAAGATTCCAAGACTTACCAAGCGGGAAAGCGCCGGTAAATAGGCACAATGAATAAAAGACACACACAGAATTTCGAGCTTTCGCAACCGGCGGCTGCTTCATGAGGAAAGAGGGAAGGAAAAGGAAAGATGAAAGGATGTGGGTTTTAAGGGAGAGGGTAAGGAGTCATTCCAATACCGGGAGCGGAAAGACTTACCTTAGGGGGAAAAAAGGATAGGTATATACTCGCGCGCCCACACACACACACACACACACACACACACACACACACACACACACACCCGTGCGCGCACACATATGGATGGGTGTGTGTGTGTGTGTGTGTGTGTGTGTGTGTGTGTGTGTGTGTGTGTGTGTGTGTGTGCTTATTTATGTAACTTTTGCAATTTTTATGCCATCATGGGTCCTTGCTCCTTCCATCTGCATCAATTCAGAAAGGTTTGCTTATCCCTAGTGAGAATCCTGTCCCACATGCTATTTGTGATGTTGCTTCGCTCGTCAAATCCCCCCCCCCCCCCCCCCCCCCCCCAAATGCCCTTACCCTCAAATTACCAATCTCCTTCCACACTGACCTCCATCTGTTCAGATTGCACCTATCCTTACCCTCACCAACATAGTACTGCAAAAAACCCAAACCACCTCCTCTCCATCCGCAAAATTCTCCTGCTATGCAATCCCAAATTCCTGGAAACTCTTGCCCTCCAGGAACTACAGCAACAAGTATGTCACCTCAAAAACTTGTCCACCCTGCTCACTTCCTACTCCCCCCTTAGAGTACCACTGTCCACCACCTCTACAATAACCTCCAAACCTCCCCCACAAAGCCTTTATTGCAGACCCGCTACGTTTATCCCACCCTCCAAAACTCCCTTCCTCCACCTCGCAGAATCCAGAACCTAAACAGACCCAAAATATAGTCGTGAACCTTTCCTCTAGAAGCCGTAGCCCTACAGAAATATCAGTCCTTTACGAAGGCCTCCCATTTTTCCCCACTTACAAATGTAATAATTCAGGACTTGTTAAACATCTTCCCTTCTCCCGGTCCCTACAGTCAAAGCACTTTTTTGCCACCCACCCTACCAATGAGACTTGACCAGAGACCAATATTGAACCCTGCCTGTGATCCACCCCCATTGCCCTCAAATCACCCCCTGTTAACTTTCCAGAATTTCTTAATCTCGAACCTTGCCTCACCATCATTCCCAAAATCCCTCAACATGCAAACTAACCTTACATTTGCAGAAAGAATCCCAATCCAATATCTAAAAGCTGATCCCAACCTAATAATCCTGGCTACTAACAAAGGCTCCACCACTGTTATGTTTAACCACAAGGATTACTTGGCAGAAGGACTCCGCCAGCTGTCAAATGCATCTACCTACAAATTTTGCCACAGTGACCCCATTCCAGAAATCTAGCAGGATCTCTAGTCACTCCTCCGATCCCTAGGCCCATCACGGAACCTCTCCCTGGAGTCCCTCTCTCTATCTCTTAACATTCCCCACGCTCCTAACATCTATATGCTTCCTAAAGTCCATAAACCCAACGAGCCAAAATGCCCCATTGTGGCCGGTTACTATGCATCCAATGAGAGAATCTCTGCTCTCGTAGACGAACACCTTCAGCCTATTATCTGGAACCTCTCTCTTATTTAAAAGATACCAACTCTTTCTTCCACTGACTCTCCAAGTTCCTGTCCCTTTACGACATGGTCCCCTGCTCGTCACTATTGATGCCACCTCCCTTTACACTACACCCCTAATGCCTAAAGTCTTACCACTATTGAACACTACCTTTCCGAAGTCCCGCCGAATTCCAAACCAACAATCTCCTTCCTAGTCGCCATGATTTAACTGTACCCTCACCCACAATACTTTCTCCTTTGAAGCCATTATCTACAAACTAATCTGGGATATCGCTATGGGCACCCACTTGGCAACATCCTATGTCCACCTATCCATGTGCCATCTAGAGTAATCCTTCCTAAACACCCAGAATCCTAAGATTCATTGATGACATTTTTACGATCTGGACTGAAGGTGAGGACACCCTATCCACATTCCTCCAGAACCTCAGCAGCATCTCCCCCCATTTGCTTCACCTGGTCCTGCACGACCCAACAATCCACCTTCCTAGATGTTGCCCTACAGCTCGAAGATGACCACATCAGTACCTCTGACAATATCAAACCTACTAACCGCCAGCAATACCTACACTTCGACAGCTGCCACTTGTTCCATACCAAGAAGCCCCTTCCATACAACCTAACCATGGTCGTCGCATCTACAGAGATGTGCTGTTGCTCTCAAAATGTACCGAGTGTCTCTCTGAAGCCTCCACAGATTGTAATTATCCTCCAAACATTGTATAAAAACAAATCTCCTTTGCCTTATCTTTCCACTCTCCCAGCACCTCCCAAAGTCTCACCATCTGGCCACTCAAGAGCATTCCCCTCGTAACTCAGGACCACTGGAGCAACTGAATTACATTCTCCTCCAGAGTTTTGACTACTTCTCGTCATGCCCTGAAATGAGAAATGTCCTGCTCCTATCCTTCTCACCCTTCCCACAATGATATTCTGCCATCCACTGAACCTACACAATATACTTGTCCATCCCTACACAACCCCTTCTCTGAACCCCTTACCTCATGACTCAAATCCCTGTAATAGACCTAGATGCAAGACCTGTCCCCTCCATCTTCCCATCACCACCTACTCCAGTCCGTTCACAAACATTACCTATCCCATCAATGACAGGGCTATCTGTGAAACCAGTCATGCGATCTACAAGCCAAGCAACCACTGTGCTGTATTCTATGTAGCTGTGACAATCAACAAGCTGGCTGTCTGCACGAATGGCCACTGACAAACTGTGGCCAAGAAACAAGTGGAACACCCTGTTGCTGAACACGCTGCCCAACATGACGTTCTTCAATTCAGGAACTGCTTCACAGCCTGTGCGATATGGATCCTTCCCACCAACACCAGCTTTTCTGAATTGCGCAGTTGGGAACTTTCCCAGCAATATATCCTACAACCCCGTAACCCTCCTGGCCTCAACTTTCGTTAGTCATTGTCCTCACCCATCCAGCCCCTTCCCTGTTCCCATTTCAGTACTACACAGCCCTCATCCCACCAACGCATCCAGTCTTTTTACTTCTCTCTTTTCCCGCAACCCCCCATCCCTTACCCTCCACATGTCCTCCCTCCCAACTCCCCCTAGCTACCTTACGCTCTATCCACTTCGTCACTGCGTGCTCCCCAGGAACATTTCATTGTCCCTCACCCCTTCCCTACTATCCCTCCCCCTTTTCTGTCCCAGCCTCCTCCTTAACCACCCCCCCCTCCCCCCGCCCTCAATTGGCACTCCCATCACATGCTGCTGCTGCTGCTGCTGCTCCTCCTGCTCGTGGTGTGGCTGCAACTCAGCATCTCCGCTATATGATGAATACCTACTCCACTTTTCTATTTGTTCTCACTGGACTCGCATTCGGGAGGACGACGGTTCAATCCCGTCTCCGGCCATCCTGATTTAGGTTTTCCGTGATTTCCCTAAATCGCTTCAGGCAAATGCTGGGATGGTTCCTTTGAAAGGGCACGGCCGATTTCCTTCCCCATCCTTCCCTCACCCGAGTTTGCGCTCCGTCTCTGATGACCTCGTTGTCGACAGGACGTTAAACTCTAAGATCCTCCCTCCTCTATTTGTTCTATTGCTATTATTATTATTATTATTATTATTATTATTAGTAGTAGTAGTAGTAGTAGTATTGTGTAATTTATAAACCAGTACTAATAAATGTTACAGGGGCACACTGCACTTGGGCAGTCATTATGTCCAGTTGTTTTCCATTGATCATTTGCTTATACTAGTACACATTTGGTCTTTCCTCAGTCAGCCGCAGATAGGATGAGAGAGGTTAAAATCCTGTCTGACCTAATCATAAGTCACTTTAGAGGTATTCAAAGATGCTTCATTCTCTCAACCCTCTCTGATTGAAGGAATGCTCTTTCTTCTTCTTCTTCTTCTTCTTCTCCTCTCTCTCTCTCTCTCTCTCTCTCTCTCTCTCTCTCAACTCGAGAAAACAGAAATATGTTTGTCATTGTATTTTGTCATGTGTAGTACTTCTGGCAATGTTTCCTTCAGTAGTTTTCTTTACTATAGATACTGTGTGATGATCAAAAATTCAGCAAACATTTTCAATGTATGTAAGTGATTGTAGCTGAAGGTTTTTTGAAGTTGTTTTATAGTTTCAAGTGGTTGTTTTATTTATATTTTCAGTGTGGGAGAAGCTTAAAACACAGAAGCAGAGTGAGCGCTGGCAACCTGAACAGGAAGAGGAATATGAAGATTCACTTGGAAATGTTGTTAACAAGAAAACCTTTGAGGATTTAAAAAGACAAGGCCTCCTCTGATATGGTTTATTATCATTGTGTGTGCATGTGTTTGGCATGTATGTGCAAGGTTTTAAATATTGATGGAAAATATAATGTTAGAAAGAAAGCATGGTGGACTTACTGTTGTTTGTGAAAACTGTCGGTTTTTATCAACATGAAATTCCATGTTCTAGCTCAGCATTTAGTTGAGACCTACTGAGTACTGTGTTAAATTTTGTCAAATAAGTGTCACAGCTTTTGTTTTTAAATGTAGCTCAGCTGTCAACCTATGCATTATTGCGATTTCCTTTTTATATTCTCCACTGTACAAAATATTTTTTGTTTGTGTGTACCCTTTAATGTAATGTGCAATTTGCAGTCTTTGCCCTATATGACATGTCTTTACATTGCTGTACAGTAATTTCTTCTGGCTTTCACATAAATACTGTTCTTACAATAATACTGTGTTATTTTGTTATTTAAATGTGAGAAGGAAGACCTGTTGGTTGAAAATAAGATGTAATATTATAGGCACAATTAGTGTGGTTAGATTTGTCATTCCTGAGTTTATGGATTGTTACAAGCTGGCTAATAAGGTGGAAGATATTTCAATTTTTTCCAGAGAATCTGCTCAAGTATGTAGGAAGTTTTCCATGGAATATAATATAATTTTCTGGTTGAAAGGTTTTTGGCTCCAAAATAATCCTGAGATGGAAACAACAAAAGTTTTATACTTGTCATTGAAAGAGTGTAAATGTTTTCGATGGCAGCTAAAACCATCTTATATACGAAGACAACAATGATGGTGAAGAGGAAGATAGTTCAGATGACTGTTTTCAGGGATTTTACATGTCAGCTTGGTTTTGTAAACTAGGGATGTTTTTAGTCTGACTTTACAGTAATACTGGTAAAAATGTTGTTTTTTTTTTTTTAAATGCTGAAAAATTAAGGTGCACCTTACAGCGTGCAGCATGTTATAGGCCATAAAATACAATAAGTTGTTTGTATGCTGAGACTGAAATAGAAAAATGGTTTCTTCCCATCATTCATTAGATGTAAATCCACCTGGATACTGAAACCAGCGTTGTGGATAGTGGATCTTTAATGTAAAACACAACTTTTATTTCTGTTGTTGGCTTACTTTATCATCTTGCAGCCATGGTTATTATCTGACTGACAGGTGGGCTCTGTAGCTTTTTTATGAACTTTCATGGCATAATTCCTTATGCGAATTTTATGTATTGAAATAGATTGATATATTTCAGTTGAAGCACAGCATGTTATCTCTGAAACAAGAAAATTACATTACAGGCATAGTCTCTCGAGCTATCAGAACCTTTATCATTCTTTCCTATCCACATTTGTGATTCTTTTCAATTTCTATATATCATCCAGGTGTTCTGTCGGGTTACTGTGTCCATTTTATGCACAATGGACGACCAACTAAGCCTTCTTCATGGCTGAATACCCGGAAGCATACTGTACAGGTGCTGACAGATTGAGTACGGAAGTCCTTTATTTTCAATAAAAGAAAAGGGAAATTTTTTTTAAATGCGTGACCTGTGGATGGCAATTGATCTTCACAAAGCCGTGCATGGGCCCTGGGCTGGCGACACATCAGATTTTTCCAGTATATGCCGCTATCCCACGGCTTGTTCACATGCTCAACGAACAAACAACCTTTCTGCCGACGGGGTGAAGCTTAGGGAAGCGCCACTTGCCCAGGCAGAGCTTCAACAGCAGCCAATCAGAGAGGTCCAGGGGATCACGTATGAGTGCCCACCGCACCGAGCTGCGCGAACGAGGCGTGTGGATTGCCCTATTTTACTGACAGGCCCCCAACGAGATCAGACGCATTGGCTGGTTGCCTCCGTGCAGTTTTCAAGCCCCCGCTCAATCTGTTTGTGCCTTAGGGCCGCTAAACTCACATAATGTACCCCGGCTAGGTCAATCAGTAAATGTTTTCTCAATAAATGGGAAGCAGTTTGCTGACCGGAGTTGAAAAATTAACACTTGTTCTTTTTTAGACCCCACTTCCACCTCAGCCACATCCTGACATGCACAACTGTTGTCAGTGAAGTGGGATCTGACCCACCATGCGGTCTAACAAGTATTGAAATTACGGCTAGATGCCGGGACATTTTCTTTGACCTGGAGGCTATGCAGTAAATTAACTTCTTGTGATGCTGGAAGCACCGATACGACACTGCATTTTTACATGCAGCTGTCCCTGTTGCCGTCGCGTCGGTCCTGGTGGTCTGTATTATTTCTGCATTAACGCACGCGATACAGTGACATTGCCGTGCGTTACCCATCACATCGCCAGCCGAGCCACAGTCAACCGGATGCCACTGTATCAGATGCTGCCGGGGCTGCACTTCTCACCGCCACTGTAGCGGCGCTGCGCAGCCTGCAGCCAATGTCCGGCTGCCATTTCATGTGCCTACGCTGTCTTTGCCACGCCACCAGCGTCACCTCCTCCAGCATAATGAAGTAGTGTAAGTCGCGAGCAATTGCAGTAGCCTTGCCTCGCTATCTTTGTAGCAATTCCTTGAGTTGTTTGTGAAGTCATTTTGTAAACATGCCTGACACCCATTCAAATAAGCAAGTAGGAGCTGCTGCTGAAATTCCTGGCGCAGACCCTGTCACTATGTTAGAAGAACAGATAAGACAGTTAACTGTGCAAAAAATGGAATTGCAATAGCAGTGCAATGAGCTTTCGGCGAAAAGCAACAAAGAAATTACAATTGAACAAGCAGCTGCAATCACTAGTCGCGCATCTGCAGTTAGCACAATTCCGCCTATGTCCACTCTTGTTGGCAGTTTCCCTGCCGTAAATTTCATCCTGTCTTTCGCCGGTAAAACTAACGAAAATGTAATGACATTTTTGCAGTGTGTCAAAGATGTAAGTAGGACTTGTGGCTGGCCTGATAGTTTCCTTTTGAGTGTGCTGAAGCTGAAACTAGCAGGAGACGCTCGAACATAATGTTGAGTCAGTCGACGCTCTGCGAGATGCTATCACTATTGAAGCCTTGGCTAAAGGGTTAGCAGAGCGCTATTCCGATAAGAGAGGTGTCAGTTATTATCGGGATTTGCTGTCTACCTTACGACAGAAATCCAATGAAGATTTAGAAGTATTTGCTGATTGAATCCGCATGGTATCATATCGCACTTATGTGCTTAGCAACTGCCAGGCCCGTAATGAAGTTTTAATAGAGGAAGCGGAAGCAAGGGCTGTAGATGTGTTCATTCGAGGGATTAACCCGCAAACTGGGACAGAAGTGAAAATGGCTTCCCCTACTACATTGCATGAAGCTGTGCGAATTGCACTGATATGTGAGGAAGCAGGGAGATTTGTTTCTAACCAATCGCGAAGTAACGAATCACGGCTCGCTTTTCTTAATCATGCAAAATGTCAGTGCTGCTGGAAGTTTAATCATACTGCCGCGTACCGTGGTGTGGCAGATGCCTCAAGATCGAGCATACTAATGCCACATGCCCCCAAAACAATGTAACCAGACAAAGGCAGCAAAATGTTCCACAGACAAACAGGCAACGGGGTAGTTACCAACAGGGAAATGGTTGAGGAGGCAGGCTCAGCCACCAACCCTCGCCCCCAATAAAAGTAATGAAACCGGTTTATAAAAAACAGCAGAAAGATGAGGTGGCAAATGTTTTGCTAGGGGGTAAACCCTGGGGTAGAACAATTAGTGTTAGTAGAAAAGGGAGCACAAATTAGTGTGCTGTTTGTCCCCTATCACGAGGTTGAAACCGCCCCGCTATCACATTGCTGGATTGAGTGAAGGAATGATCATTCCTCCTGGGTCATCTTTTGTTAGTTTTCAGGTAAGTAAAAAAACATATGGTTTTAATATGTTGGTTGTACGGAAACGTAGGCGGGACTTTGATATCATTCTAGGCAATGATTCCCTCAATGAGTACCAAGGGGTAATCGATTATAGGACGCACACCGTCCGATTTGGTGAGGAAACTCACTTTTTCGGTGGTGTTCGGACCGAAAGCACGCGAAGAAACTGTGAGGGACTGCCACTCTCACAGGATCCGACAGAACCGCGCACATGGCCCATTAAATCATTATACTCTGTTACCATTGAGAGTGGGACAGGCAAGGTTCTATGGATTGATATCAAAGCTCCATTGCCTACTAGTTCAATCGTTTTTGTGGATCCGCTCCGTCGGACAGGTTACAAGTTCATGTGAAGAGAGGTTTATTATGTGCTGTAGAGAGAAAAGGGAAAAAGTTTTGTGTACCTGTATGTGTCGATAATTTTGGTTTGAGAAAGAAGGAGATTCCACGTGGAACAGTTTTAGCAAGTGGTCAGGAAATAGGAGATGATGATTTTTCAGTGATAAATGAAGGTAAGAGTCAAAATAGGAAGCAGTTCCCTATTAGAGGTATGCGTACCCTGATACCCTCTTTGCAAAAGCAATTAGATGAAAAGTTAGAGCATTTGAGTAAAGCAGAGCAGAGGCTAATATGGCCCGTATTGGAAAGAATTTGCATGGTTATTTGAGGAAAGGCAATATTTGCCTGTTACTGACCTCATACAGCACGAGATTCCCACCGGGGATGCTAGACCTATATCTCAAAAGAGGATCCCTTATCATTTACAACCAATAGTGGAAGACACAGTTCAACAACAGCTAGCAGCAGGGATTATTCAACCCTCTGCCAGCCCCTGGTCGTCCGCAATCATTCTGGTTCGTAAGAAATCAATCAATGGTGAGAAGAGTTATAGTCTCTGTGTTGATATGAGAGTGGTGAATAAAGTAACAACACCTGATACTTATCCTTTGCCTCGTATTGACGAAACCCTCGATCAATTAGGAAACTGCAAGTATTTCATCACTTTAGATACGTGATCGGGGTATCATCAGATACCTATAGCTCCCAAGGACAGTCCTAAAACTGCCTTTATTGTGCCTTCGGGTTTGTATGAATTTTTATGCATGCCATTTGGCCTCAGGAATGCTCCTGCAACCTTTCAAAGATATGCTGATTTATTGTTATATGGTTTAAAGCCCACCATATGTTTAGTTTATTTAGACGATATTATTGTATTTTCTAGAACTATTGAAGAACATGCAGAAAGGTTGAGGTGTGTTTTGTCACGTTTGCAGAGTGCCCATTTAAGTCTGAAGATAGAAAAATCTTCATTTGCACAGTCACAAGTCCAGTACTTGGGACATGTCGTTAGTGCTGAAGGTGTCAAACCAGGTCCTCGGTTGACCGAGGCTGTGAGAGATTTTCCCTTCCCAACCAATATAAAAGAGTTACAGTCACTGCTTGGCCTATATAATTACTATTGCCGGTTTGTGAAAGATTATGCCACCATAGCTAAGCCATTAACCAAGTTGTTGAAAAAAGGTGCAGTTTTCGAGTGGTCAGAAGAATGTGAAGTAGCTGTAAAGAAGATTAAAGAAGTACGAACAAGCTCACCTCTGTTAGTCTACCCAGATTTTGAAAAACCTTTTATTCTTGCAACCGATGCCTCAGATTTTGCTCTGGGTGCAGTCCTTAGCCAAGAATATGACGGAGAGGAAAGACCTCCCGCCAGATGAATCGGGCTGAAATAAAAAATAGTACTACTGAAAAGGAATTGCTTGCACTTATGTTTGGGGCAAACTATTTTAAATGTTATTTGTATGGTAGAAAATTCACTGTAATAACAGATCATATGGCATTAATTTAGATGTTGAATCTGAAAGATCCTAGCAGTCGTTTAACTAGATGGGCTTTAATACTTGCCGAATATGACTACGAGGTTAAGCATAAACCTGGTAGACTGCATTCTAATGCTGATTCCCTGAGTCATAAAGTAAGGGTGGTTCAAACAAATGATGTTTTGATTGAGGAACTGAAAGAGGCGCAAAGCCGAGATGTTGAATGTCATAGGTATGTTACCAGTGTAGATTTCATTACTGAAGATGGTATTTTATACCAGAAGACTCAGAGTGGTAATAGAGTTGTAATTCCTAAGGAATTGCAGTCCAGAATAATAGCTCCATGTCATGATAGTTTGCAAGCATGCCATAATGGACAAAGAGCAACAAATGCTAGGATAGCTGCACGGTATTGGTGGAAAAACAGAAAGACAGATTTTCAAAAGTATATTCAAAATTGTTTGCCTTGTGCTCAAAGAGCACCCCGTCCTAGGACCAAAATACCTTTACAAAGCCTTCCAGAGGCGAGGAGAACATTTCAGAATATTGCCCTGGATATCGTAGGTCCTTTTCCACAAAGCAATCAAAACAATAAATATATCCTGTCCATTAAGGACCACTTTTCACGAAACCTTGTTTTGGTACCTCTCGCTGATGTGACAGCAGAGACAGTTGCTAGAGAATTTGTCAATCACATGGTTTTGCCTTTTGGCAGCCCTGACGCTGTTCTAACAGACCAAGGGACGAACTTTATGTCGGCTTTGTTCATTCAAGTGTGCAAGCTTCTAGGAATCAAAAAGTGGAGAACCGCCCCCTTTCATCCAAAGGCAAATGGCGGCCTGGAGCGTGTCCACCGGACAATTAATAAAATGTTAAGTTACAATGGAAACAGAACGCACTCAGATTGGGACCGCTATATCAATATAGTCGCTTCGGCCTATAATAGCCATGTCCATGAGTCAACAGGCTATAGTCCTTATGAGATAGTTTTTGGCAAACCTATGAACTCACCTTTTGAATTGGACAAATTGCCCCCAGGTGTGGACATAACTGAAGTCAAGAAGTTAGCTCACTGTTTCAAGTCAATTTGGAAACAAGTTCAAACCAATAATTCCAAAGCCACCAAAAAACAATTACAGCGGAGTAATAAGAATGCAATAATGCCCCTTTACAAGCCTGGAGATTTAATCTTGTTGCATAACCCAACAGTAAGATGAGGAAGAACAAAGAAGTTTGCACCTCAATATGAGGGACCATACCCTATCATTCGGTTAACCTCTCCAGTAAATGCTGAAATCCAGTTGCCAGATCGGTTAGTGATAGTACATTTGGATCATCTGAATCCCTTTTATGCAAAAGCACCTTTCATTCCGACAGTTTTGCCTAATCCATCGCCTAGTAGTGTATCAACTATACCAGGACCCACAGTGACTAAAGTGAAGAAAAAGAAGGTAAAACCTTTACCTGTCTGACCTAGATATTCCTTAAGGAACAAGCATCCTTATAAATTGAGGTCAAGAGACTAGGTTTGTATCTTGTTTTGTAGTGTATCAAGTGTAGCTGTTAACACATATACATTTGAAGTTTCATGTAATACTTGTTCAGTTGCATGCGCTGCTGCAGCCTTAAATGTAGCTTACTAATATGCAAGTGCAAAGTGTAGAGTAAGTAGTGAGCTAGCAAAGTGCTGGAAGTATGGTTTGGAACAGCAGTATAATTATATTTGATGAGGAGATATCTGCTCAAATAGTATGATAAGTTGTCGCAAGGGCTCCTAACCACTTCCTGAATGGAAAAAGTATGTCTGCCGACGTATGCAACACAAATTGCTATCTTTTAAGAGGAACTTTTATTGATTTCCTAGCAGAAGCTAGTGAAAACTTTTCCCAGGTTACAAACCAAGTTAATATTCAATGTAAATTCTTCAATACTATCTGATGAAAAAGTAACTTATTTAGTCAAAGTTCACATAGAAAGATCGTTGTCTATGCGCTGAGGTATACTGGCACTACTATGTAATTGGTAGAGGACACAATCATCAATCATTTGTAATGTAATGCATCTCAGTTCATATAGTGCTCAATAATATTTTTCTGCTATCTTGGAAAACAGGGATTAAAAGTTTTTGTGTTCCACCGTTAAAGAGACTATTGGTATTCGCAGTTGCAAGTTAAAGGAAGTAGTGCCACTCTTGGGCGTCTTTGGGCATACTCCTTCACCATACACATTCAGGAATTGGCGGATATACATAGCTTAGTGTAGCCAGCCACTACAATGTGCATTTCTGTATCCAACCTGGCTATGTATGGAAGGGAGCTGGGCTCGGAATCGTCTGATAGAGAGCACTTCTTTAAGAAGAATAGAATCAGAATCGTAGTTAGAGTTGAAGTATTGAGTATCACAACTTCACTAGTTTGGCATAGTCAAACACTAGTGTACTAAAGTCATTCACCCACATAGTGACAAATAGCAGGCCACGCTGCACAAAACATAACTAAGCATACGAAGAAGCGCACAGCTGCCTGATAGAGCGTCCTTGCTGGAGGTGCCAGAGCAGCGCATTCCATTAGATCCGCAGCCGCACGCTCACCCACACACCAGTACACCCTACATCGAATGAATCACTGCGCCACATTTTGTCGTTTGTTACGTCATCTAATGAACCACACATGTCCTAGTTGATGAATTATACTACACCAAGTATCTTATACGTAACCAAACGCAAATTACGTAAAACACACTAGTAAACGAAATTATTCCTATCTTATCTAGCGCCTTGCAACTAATTCATATTTGCTGTCTTCTACAATGTAGATAATAATGTTTCTTAGCTAATGAAGAATAGAGCACTATTAGCTTTCATACAAGTAATCATTATAGAAGGATAACTCAGAGAATTATTCACTGTTTACATACGACACACCTATAAAATTATGTCTTACAACAGCAGCTCACCGAGCAGTCACCACAGGTAAGTCATGGATCGTCGAGATGTCGCCGTGGTGCTACAGTACGTGCTCAGGTAAGTCTCCAGGATTAGGGAGATACGTGATAGAAAGAGGATAGGGCATGACACACCTACTGACAAGACAGAGGCAGAGTTAATGACAGCTGGTCTGCATAATTACTCATGCAAGTCTATTCTTAGAGTCAAGCTCAATAGGGTATGCATACTTTATCATAACAGAGTAAGTTGATTTAAAGAAAGAACCATTTATTAGAGTGTGTGGCAGGAGTGGTACCAAACAAGTGAGAGAATCTCATCATTTCACTGCATGATTTTATTACAATTTAACACCTCATTGAATTACATTTGACTCACATCACCACAGTACAACTCGCTCCTATTTGCTATTACCATCATTTACGCACTTTGTACTGATCACACTACCTTGCATTACAAGTAATGTTTTCACACACCCAGTAATGGATGTCCTTAGTATTCATAGCCATGGATCTTTCTGTGATTTCCCTAAATCGTTTCAGGCAAATGCCGGGATGGTTCCTTTCAAAAGTCACGGCCGCTTTCCTTCCCAATCCTTTCCTAACCCGAGCTTGCGCTCCGTCTCTAATGACCTCGTTGTCGACGGGACGTTAAACACTAACCACCACCACCACCACCATAGCCATGGATCATGACAGTCTCCTTTCAAGTGACGTAATTCGTCCGGAATTAACTCATAGCAGATTGCACATCTATTAGTCCTGAGACAACTATACTGCCTTCCAGTCGCTTTGCAATGCTTGCTCACTAATCTAAGTCATAAGCGAATTTATGCTGTGTGTTTCATTTTATTGTTTTGTATTATTTTATTGTGCTGCTAATTGCATTATGCCTCGTGTCAGTTTATTATGTTGTATGTATGCATTTTTTTTGGTCATTTTATGTTGTATACCTTCAGTTTGCATATGCAGGGAACACGGTGCCATGTCTCAACCCCCCCCCCCCCCCCCCTCATTGTATTAAGGGATAGTTTCTTACTATTATCTTCCCTTTATGAATCAAATAACACCTAAGCCACGCCGGTCATTCTGCTACCTTGCATAACAAGGAGCAGCTCCGCGATAAAAACTAATACACCTGTTTGTCCGCGGGAATGTTTCGCTGCCACTACAGCAATGGAAGACTATCTGACACAGTCACTGACGTGTCGGATTGATAGGTTGGACTCAGTAAATTATGGGAACTACTCAGGAATGGGCCCAAGCACTATGTAGTAATCGGCCAAGGGTAAAGGAATGCCTGCTGAGTTGGCCTAAATCACAACTGGCTAGTTCAGTGAGAGATGGATTAGCACTCACAGTGGACAAAGAGTAATAGGGACAACTATTTTGTTTGCTCAATTTTTTCACGCTGCTGACAACACATGACATGCTGGTATCCGTGGGGCCGAATCGGTGGATACCTGCAGTCGCCTGTGATTGCAGTTAATATTTGAAGCCCTCCCCTTTTATTACTTACTCTACTGCTGAGCCCTCCAATCTATCCTGTCTTTCTTCTTTAGTTGATGAGTATGCAGTGGTACTGTAAATTACTTCAACAATACCGGTCCTATCCATTTTTCTCGTCGAGGTATCGTTCCTCCCTTGTTGCAATGTCCATGTTTAAGCTATTCTCCGACGATCTGTTGTGATGTGAGAATCGTGTCTCTGCTATCTAGCTAAGCGAAGAATCAGTGTCCTTGAACAGTAGGCGAAAACCTGTGTTGGAAATTTTTAAAGACGTAACCATGGGCATTACTTGGTTGTTTCTAAGGAGAGCTTTGTCCTTCCATTAAAGTACTTGAATACAATCATTGAGCTCGCATTTTCACTTTTCCTTGCTGCTCATGACTTTTCGTGACACTAAACACAAGTGCGATGTGTAATTTGCATCTTAGCAACGATACGATGCGTACTTGGAAGAGCCACCACACAGTTATTAGTGCCAACATAAATTATCTCTCAGCGTAACTCTCTAAACTAAGAACGCCAATACTCAGTCGTGTAAGAGGGAAGTTTTATTCCCTGCTCGTACTACTGTGAAGCAGTGCAGCGCAGCGCGCAACACACGTGTGCGTGCGGGCACGAGCTGCCTGATCAGCAGCCACGCGCGTACTTAATGTAACCGGTAAACTTTACTGTTCAGCTACGCTTCACCTCTCAGAATCTTTATGCACAGAATGGGCAGTAAGTCACTCTGAGCTTTAAAATGCTATACATTATTACAATGTTGTTCCGCCTTTTCTTGTATTACAGTCATTACTGCATTATTTCGCTGCCTTCTTAGAACCCGAGTATTATGCCAGGTGTCGACCCATTTTCTTCTCCAACAGTCACGTCAGTGAATCTGAAGTTTTCGTAAGAGTAAAGAGCCGAAGTATCTGTCTTGTTAAGTTGCTGTTCGAAATTTGCCTGAAGCAGTCAGGGTGTAGTAACCACTTCAGTCATGCTGTCATGCTATTAATTGCTTAATGCCTTGATATCATAACGAGTGTGGTCCTTGGTCACAAATGCTTGCTATTTCATCTTTTTCTGCCATGCTCCGCCTTACTTTTACCTGATGCCAGGAAACATTTTGTTATCCTCATAAATATGCACTGGTTTGCTTAATCCATGAATCTCGACCACTCAATAGCAGCAGTAGCAAGTCCTCCTTCAAGTTAGTTACTATTCAGCCCATCTGGCAATCGCAACCTTGTACACCAGAATCTCTTTCACGGTTGCTATCATCGGTTTTTCCTCTCATTACCTGTGGTGCTTCTATGATGATGAAGTCCCATCTCGCTTTGGCAACCCATAGCGAAGAATAGCCACATATTGTCAGACATAGTGTATGAACTACATGTTATCGCTTCATGAGCACCCGCACAACGTTCCTTACACATTCACAGACACCTCATCCACATGATACGTATACACAGTCATACTCACCCCACCCTGGAAGGGAGAGTATAAACTCTGCTACAGGAGATGTATTAAAAGGGTTCAGCTGCACTTGTTTTGCTTGCATTTCTGGCGGTTAAACCCTCTATCTGGTTATCGCTTTTGCATCTACTCACTTTATTTGGAGAGAATTCTTCATTAAATACTTCTCACAGGAAAAACCTGTTACAGTTTGCGCACAAAACGCTTTTCAACATAGTGCGCAATGTGTTGTCTAGGGTAGCTGCAGCGATCTGAACAATCACCCCGGAAATAAAAACTCTGTAGATAAAGGGCCTACGGAATTTTCTGAAAATTGTTATCACTTACAAAATGTAATTACTGCCATTCTCCACCTGTGTATAACCTTCTCTGTAAAGGAAACAAGCAGTCATGTACTTTAATGCATGGTTAAGTACTTCCATCAACACGCTTAACCGTTTATCTGCATCTAGCGGCTAAGAAACCTTCTACCTCAACAGATTGACTCTCATTGACATCACACCAATATTCTGGGTGAAGACTCATAAATATCTATATATAAAACAAAAACACACACAAATAACATGTAGGCACTGCTGATCCCTTTCAGTCACACTTCTTACATAGCCGCGGGCTTATTCCGCTGACTAATTAACTCAGTCAGATTGTGAAATTGCCGTGTCAGTCTTCTACATGTTATCGCTGACTAAAGGTACTTGTCAGCAATGCTGACAACCCTCTTTTGGTTGCTTGCTATTGTATAAAGACCCGTGACCACTCACTTACTGGCCAGTTCAGTATTAACATTGAAGTTGCATCCGCCTCATCGGAACATACTACTCTGACTCCGTTGCACTGTTAATATTAACCAAACATTATTACACACTGCTGTGATATATTTTGTCGTCATTACTACATACAGTCTCATAGAGATATTCTCACGCCTTCTCTCTCTTCTGAATGCAGGACACTACTACGCTCTGTCGTTTCATCAGCCACTTCGGCGGTGTCACTCATAATCTATTGGAGTTGCTGAATAAGTACCAGGATAATATCGACCAGACATTACACCATGAGATGCTGTGCTTTATTGATTCTTTTTAGTGGAGCTGTCAGTCTCCCACCCTTTAGTAATCATCCGTCATCGTCAGACATCATGTTTGAACGTTTAAACAACTTGCTATATACCCCCCATCAAGCGGTAATACGTGCTGATATACAACTAACCTCCATTAAGGAAAAGAGCTAGCTTTACAACAACTTATCAATCACCTCTTGGTCTGTGAACCTTTACTTGAACAATCAGGGCAGACTTCCACCTTACGCACTCTGTGGGATTTAAAACAAGCACTGCTAAACACTCAAGAACAACTACGAAGCATCTCCGACACTGTGCCTCTAACTCGGGTTGAGAGAGCCTGGTTCAATGCCGGAGGTGCCGATACTCAAAACTATCTTTGGTACCTCCGATCATGCTGACGCTAACAGCTGACACCAAACCCTTCGCCAAGTAACTTTTACTACCAACCAAAATCGGGACGTACTGGTCCACCAGCAATTACGCCTCGCCTATATTTAAGACAGTTTATTAGCTGCTACTAGGCAAATTCGTGTCACGGCAACTGACCTTGTGCACCACTACGAAACATTCAGGAATGATATCCAACGGGACCTTGAGTTTTTACATCATACCATAACTAATGTGACCTACACTTTGGAGATAGTGAGATTGCTACAGATCTTACTATACAACACTCATGCCATTCAGCTACATATTATCACCTTCCATACTATTACTCTTCTAGGACTACAGCATAAGCTTAGCCCTATGTTAATGTGTGCAGAAATGTTCCTGCAAACTCTGGCTAATGTTTCGTTAAATCTGGCATCACCAATGCAAATGCTTTACCCCGTATGGGAATTTTCACTACCCCATTATTATGCGGCAGCTACAGTACATCTTGTGCGAACTTCTCAAGGACTGTAAATAAAACAGAAAGAGACTTCCACATGGGAAAAATATATTAAAAACAAAGATTCCAAGACTTACCAAGCGGGAAAGCGCCGGCAGACAGGCACATGAACAAAACACACAAACACACACACAGAATTACGAGCTTTCGCAACTGGCAGTTGCTTCGTCAGGAAAGAGGGAAGGAGAGGGAAAAATGAAAGGATGTGGGTTTTAAGGGAGAGGGTAAGGAGTCATTCCAATCCCGGGAGCGGAAAGACTTCCCTTGGGGAAAAAAAGGACAGGTGTACACTTGCACACACACACACATCCACCCGCACATACACAGACACAAGCAGACATATTAAAAGGCCAAGTCTTGGAATCTTTGTTTTTAATATACTTCTCAAGGACTGTGCGCACAGAATTTTCTACCTATCACATGTGCCAACTAAGAGTTTGAATGCTACCGATTACACACCTTTCTGGTTACTTGGGTTGCCCTATGAAAGGAAGTGACTTGGCAAACTAATGATATCTTAGCTATTAGCAAAGATCGCCAAAGACATTCTGTCATGCAGCTGATTGATCTCCAACAGTGCCTTCACACTAATTACTATATGTGTTCAAACTTATCCATTCATACTGGAACTAAGGGCTGTGAGGTGGCCTTGTTTTTAGAGGAAACAAACACCCCCTTTCCTCGTATGTTGTCAACCTTGTGTGAGCCTTGGTTTAAATCAGTAGGGGATAGTTTATTATATTTTGTACCTCAAACGTCTACAATTGCTTTAATATGCTATGACCATGTTTTCGTGTCTGGAACATATCGCTTCGCACTGGAAAACAGTGGATTACTGTTAAACATGTCCACCTACTGTCAAACTGTCAGCACACCTAACACAAGTGAAAAATTTGAGCCTCGGACCCCTTTTACTTTATTTACCTGAGGTACGCGTGGTGCTACCATCACTCAATAGTATACCCAGGCTAGTCAACGAGCCTGGTGCTCGATTACTTCAGTCAATTGACGAATTACTAGCTCACGAAAAGGGCCAAACTGCCCTCGATCAAGCTGTTGCTCACATAGCTACCTGGGAACACAGAAAAAATTGTATACGGTTACTCTGCCTAGTGCCCTGATTGTTCCAACCCTGATTGTCGCAGGAGCTGTTCTCTGGTGCCTTTATAAGAAAGGATATTGTAAACACATTAAGTCAACACAAAAAAACTGTCCCCGAGGCACCGCCCGAGGGTGAATTTTGACAAGAGTAATGTCAGGCATGGTCTACCATTGCGAAATACACTCTTTAACTGAAATAAAGTTTGTATTGTCTAATGCTCATTTACTATTATTGTCAACATGTATCAATGTATCTAATCATGTAAACTATTGGGAAAGATAGCTACTGTTCTAGCATTGTTATCAGGTAGGGTAGTGTAATTATCTTTTGGGGTCTAATATTTTGGTAAAGATACTATAGATGATTACTGAATGTAGGAAACCTTAGTTTATTTGCTGCTGAAGCTCACTCCTGCAAACTTTACTGATGCAATCCCTGGGGGAGTGTTTCAGTACCTGCCTACTACAATGTCCCTCCTTCCCGCCGTCCCCACCTGAGGGAACGACAGTGTATACAACGCTGCGCGGCGCCCTGTGCTGCCTCGCTCTCCGTCAGTGGTACATGGGTCACCCCATAACAGCGCTGCATCTGACCCAAAGATTCTCACTCTGTTTACTTTTCAGTGATTGTCTATATTATATGTGGAAGATATACCATCAACAGTTAGAACTTTATGTTTAACCAACTGCAATCAGTGTCCCTACACAGAAGCAAATGCCTTTTATGTTACATTATGAACATGTTTTAACTTTCTATTATCTGTATATGAAGCAATTTTTTAGGTTGTTAGTTTTTCAATAAGTCTTTAATTATTATTTTGGAGCTATTGACCATAGAAACTACCTCTCAGTTTGAGAATTTCAATGTTTTATCTAATTATTTACTATCTTCATATTCTGTTTATGTTAACTATGTTTGTCAATTGAATACTTTTATTTTGTGGAATTAACTAATTTGTTACAATTACTACATTCATATTTTAGTTTGTATTCTGAAACTGATTCCACTATGTAGCAATGAGTTTAACATTTGCCAAACAACACAAACAATTACACATTTCTAGAGGCGCCTGTAACCTTTAAAAGATCAGTGCTGATTCAGTTCGGCCAGCATCTACACTTCTGCTACACCGAGTTTAGCGTTGAAAGTATATATGATTAACAGAATCTGTAATACTTCATTCCACTGTTATGGAACTTTTGACATACTTTTAACTTTTTGTGCTAAGATTTGCATTCTGATATAGTAATGATGACAGGAAATTATCATATTGAATTATGTGTGATAAGATCAGTGTCTCTAAATGTTTTACGATTTTGCTCACCAAACTCACAACAATCTTCCTGTATAAAATCGTTCTTTTTTTATGTTGTTGTAAAACCACTTCAGTATACATAGATGTTTTTGTAAAACTGAGATTCACCCCACCCCCATTTTGGCAAATATTAGCACACCCGACCAAGAGAGCAATTTTTTTTTTTTTTTTTTTTTTTTTTTTTTTTTTTTTTTTTTTTTTTTTTTTTTTTTATCAACAAGCAACAACTAATTTTCACCATAAAACCTCGCTCCTGTGGAAGGGGAAGGAGATGTACAGGTGCTGACAGATTGAGTACGGGAGTTCTTTATTTTCAATAAAAGAAAAGGGATTTTTTTTTTTTAATGCCGATGGCAATGGATCTTCACAAAGCCGAGCACGGGTCTGGGTTAGCGACACATCAGATTTTTTCCGGTATGTGCCGCTATCTCACGGCTTGTTCACATGCTCAACGAACAAACAACGTTTCTGTTGACGGGGTGGCGCGTAGGGAAGTGTCACTTGCCTAGGCAGAGCTCCTACAGCAACCAATCAGAAAGGTCCAGGAGATCACATGTGAGTGCCCACCGCACCGAGCTGCGTGAACCAGACATGTGGATTGCCCTCTTCTACTGACAGGCCCCCGACGAGATCAGACACACTTTTTGAGCCCCGGCTCAATCTTTTTGTGCCTTAGGCCGCTAAACTCACATAATGTACCGTGGCTAGGTCATCAGTAAATGTTTTCTCAATAAACGGGAGGCAGTTTGCCGACTGGAGTTGAAAAATTAACATTTGTTCTTTTTTAGACCCCACTTCCACCTCAGCCACATCCTGACATGCACAATACTATGAATCAGTCATGCCAAGAAAACCTCAGAGACAGCTCTTAATTGTTAAGCTTCTATTATATGTACCTTATATCTTGGTGTGGCTTCTTTTTTCATTACTTGCACTTTCTTGTGTTGAATGTATATGCTCTTTCAGATGAAACACTTGTTCCAAAGGATCAAGAATTAACATTTGTTTTTTCTCATCATTTCTGTCTTGAATTTTAGATAGTGATTGCCCTGGTTCCATTACAGACATTGTTAATTTTCCATGTTTCCATTTACAAACTTGCAACCTTATCCTTAGCCCCAAGCACCTGCGACTTTTAGGGAGCACAAGTGATCTTTCTTGAAGTTTCTGATGTTGATATCTACATTTTACTAAGACTTAGTCCATGGGTCTACAGTATGTAGAAGTTAATGAGTACCATAGCTAGTAGAAGAGAAAGTGTGCAAACTGCCCGCACGTAAATATGGGCAGCGTAGGATAGATATTGTGTCTGCATATTATGAGCAGCACTGTCGCTTGAAATTCAAGTTGACATGAGTTTGCTGTATAGAAGGTGTATGTTGCTAGTGTCTGTACTTATTTTGGGAGTATGTTTATGGTGTTGTGAGTGAACATTGCAGAGTTGAAGGATGTGATGATAAAATGGTTGTATTTAAAGCAGAAGAAGAAGAAGAAATGACTGTGTGTTTTGTTCCAGTGTGTACATCTGGTTACAGAGAAAGTAGAGATAAAAATTTTTTGGGCCTCCAAAAAACAAAGTAAAATTTCACGAATGTGTGAGAGCAGTACCTCAGAAAGTCAGAGGTCTGACTAACAATTGTTTTGTGTGAGATTCACATTTCATTGAGGAACTTAACACAGAAACAGACTTGTTTGTTATTGGCCACAAATAAGTTGAAATTCCAAGACAGTGATGTTGTTCCTCTTTATTTCCCAGTTTACTGAGATACCTATAGAAAATATTACACAAAAGGAAAACACTCGCTAAAGAGAAAACAGGGCAAAGAAAACATTGAACAAGAAGTTACATTGTATTTGAATTTCTGCTGTCGAAGAAAATGTACAGAATGAATCAGTAATGGACACAACAATAATTTTATGAAAGAGAACATTGAAATGTAACAAACTGGAAGTTTTGAGATTCATAATAAATTAAGAACAGTAAATGGCAAAATTAGTGTCTGCAAAAATAGCACTAAGTGAAAGGTTATTACCTAGTCAAATCTTCTAGATCATTCTTGACTTGGTAGGAAACAGAAAAAAATGTTAGATACTATGAGAAAGAAGTGCCAGCTGAATAAGTAAGGTAATGGTGTATGATGACAAGTTTCTTCCAGACAGCAAGCTCTTAAAATTAAGTTGCCCAAAGGCTACAGACATTTTTTGAAGCATGGATTGTTATGTCTTCCTTCCTGAACACATCTCCAAAATTTAGTAAAGGGTCCCAGATGGTCATATGGAATCAATACACAAGCTGTGGAACCAAATAAGGACTACTTTTAGGAAGAACAAAATGAAAACGAATGCTTAGATGTGCTGATTTTAGATGAAGTTAAGCTCCTAGATGGACTGCATTTCATTTGCCACATCTTAACTTGCACCCTCTTAGATCCGAGGTCGATTCAGTTAAAGAGTGTTAGATTAACTCTGCAGTTGTTCAGTAACTCAGCAGCCAACAGTATAAAATTCTTCAGGAAAACTGAAGTGATTGAATTCAAAGGCAGTGAATCGAAGGAATCATTCACTAGGTGGATGAGCGAGGTGGCGCAGTGGTTAGCACACTGGACTCGCATTCGGGAGGACAACGGTTCAATCCCGTCTCCAGCCATTCTGATTTAGGTTTTCCGTGATTTCCCTAAATCGTTTCGGGCAAATGCCGGGATGGTTCCTTTGAAAGGGCACGGCCAATTTCCTTCCCAATCCTTCCCTAACCCGAGTTTGCGCTCTGTCTCTAATGACCTCATTGTCGACGGGACGTTAAACTCTAACCACCACCACCACTAGGTGGATGAACAACTTAGTAGACGCAAGTAACTCATCCTTTCCTAAGGCTCACAAGAAGTTAATGAAATAGTGAAACATTCTTCCCAGTAAAGGTAACTGCTTTGCTTCTGAAAGAAATCTCTAGTCTCTGACACTAACCTTTGAAAGTATGTTAGGAATATCTTAGAACTGTGGGAAAGAGGTTTCAGCTATGTCCTGATACCAAAGTTTAATTGGAATTCACTTGAACATCATTTGGGTATCATTAGGTCTCTTGAGTTGCAATAGTCATCTGTCAGTAGTGGACTTGCTCAGCTTGCACGTGTTACAGTGTGTTTACATTCCTGTTAAATTTCCATTATCTTTCAGTGGAAACTGTAAACATAAATGTGAATTTTCATTGATGTCATTTGTAAGGTAGATGTGGACATTAGCTAGAGATTTGGAACAAAAGGGCAGAAACATAGTTCTGGAACTGGAAGACATAATTAAAGGAAAGGAGTCTTGAAAGCTAATCAGCAAAAAATGTTTAATTTATCATCTGATGAGTTACATTTTGCATGAAGCAAGAAGAGTCACAAAATGAGCAAAGTGTTTGTGCCTATTAAGTAGGAATTCATCAGACATTTCACTCTCTTTGGTTATGTCTATTAGAGATTATGTCTCTTCTGCAACAAAGAAATTGCTCACATACCCATCAAAAGGTGTCTTCAGTGTTCTTATCCAGGTGGAAAATATTGTTGCGGTACAGCTCCATGACAGTTTATAGGGTGACATTTTTTATTAATGTTTAAATAGTTTGCACCACATTAGTTTTGAACTATTGTATGTTAGGATGCTGCGAAGATCATGTGATGGACATCATTCCCAAGCTGATTCTGTATCGCATGAAATGCTGGTCAGGTGTTAAAGGATCTGTGAAAGGATCTGAAGTATTCAAAAACTTTGAAGACTGCCCGGAACCTATCAGAACTAGCTGAAAATATTTCATGACTGAATCAGTTCCTGTGCTGCATCTCCACAGTAACGCGTACTTCCGTAGGTCACAAGCAGAGTAACTGACATCTTGTGGCAGAACTGGTGAACTAGGGGAATCAGCACACTTTCTCTTCTACTTCTCAGAACTATTGGAGTACAGTGGCAGTGGCGTCATACAACTATTTTTACTGTGTTTGTTGTTCAAAAGCTGACATTGTTATAAGCAAGTGTACTGTACTGTTTATGAAACAGTAGGAAGTCCAGGATGGAATAACAACAATATTATGAAAAGAATGGATTGCTACTCACAAAATGTGGTGAGTACTAGTTATGTAATGAAGTTTTTTCTTCAGTGCATGAAATAGATGAATTCTCAAATCCAGAGTGAGATTTTCACTCTGCAGTGGAGTGTGTGCTGATATGAAACTTCTTGGCAGATTAAAACTGTGTGCCGGACCGAGACTCGAACTCGGGACCTTTGCCTTTCGGGGGCAAGAGCTCTACCAATGTTATTTCAGGATACAATGTTTTCAATACAAAGTAATAGTTATATACCACATTATTTTTGTGAAAAAGTAATGTGCAGAGTGGAAGAAAACCAGTGTGTAGTCCACTGTAAAGTACTGAACGTGACAGAGACATGCATAGTGTTCTGGACTTGCATTTGAAAGAGCAGTTTTGAGCTCTGTCCTGTCATTTTATTTAGTTTTTCAGTTGTGTCCCTACATTGATTCTTACGAATACTGGACGATTTCTTTGAAAACTACTTGGCTGGCACCCTTCCCCATTCTTGCTCTACTTTAGTTCGCATTCAGTCTCTAATGACCTCATTCTTGCAGAGAATTGAATCAAAATCTTTCCTTCGGAAGAAGCTCTTTTAGAGCGAAAGGAAAATAGTCCCAGCTGTCTGACCGACAATTTCCATTAAAAAATATTATTTTGCATGCAGATTTACTTCTGTTATGCCAAGATGTGTCTTTTGCTAAAATGATATGTTAGTGGCTCCCACTCAAGTACAAATATTCTGGAGTGCTGAAAGTAGGCAGTCAAGTGGTTTTTCAATCAATTACTATATTTTGAGCCATGTCTATTTTTATATTATGCGTTTCTGTTCATTCCTACAATTCTGCCATCTTGTGAAACATCCATAGAAAATGTTTTACAATGCCCGTATGCCAAGACAATGAAATGGTAATTTATTTGATATGGTTTTTGATTTATTAATTTGCTTAGTCCACTCATTTGTGTAACTGCTGGCTTGTTGCGTAACCTGGGGCATATTGTGATCTGTAACAACATCTGTCATTGTCAACATAGGAGAGACCAAGAGGCGAAATCAGAAGTGTTATCTGACACAGTGTACATGCAGTCTAAACACAAATGCAACTCCTCGTGATCCCACCATACTCAATTCGCTCCCTGGAATCGACTGTGTCAATCGCCCGGCTGGCATTGCTGAAGACAGCGGTTACCGCATCCGCAGAACTTTTGATGGTCAGGTTCAGATGTACGCTACAAATATTTATCACCTTCTCTAAGCACATGGTTGCTAACACACCACAGTGAGAATTCGTTGCTCAGCATGTATCCTATACATGAGAATGCTGAAGGAAGGCATTTGAGCAGAGGAGGGGCCCCTACTCCAGCAATGTAAAGTAGTAAAACAGCTAGCAACACCAAATGCTGTTTATGTAGCAATGGTTACTATTATTTATACAAACATTGGAAGGAACCCCCTTCTCAGCCACACAGAGAGAGAGAGAAGAGCACGATTTGCTTAGTTTCGCAATACTTTCAGAAATCTGTCAGGTGGCTGACATCCTCACTGAAGGGGCAGGTGGAAATCGAGATCCAAGTATAAAACTCAATGTTTCCTAGAACAAAGGGTATATCTGCATCAGTCACACAGACACCCAGTCTGTGACTGTCAATCGCCGATGTAGAGCTTTAAATTTATATGCCTCGCCTCCTCGCAGTTGGCATGTTTTACATGTCATGCACTTTCAGTCTTTTGTGCAGTTCTGTGCACCTCCTATGTATTTCTTGTATAGTTGTTCAAGGATAGGAAATGCATATATCTTAACGTTCGATGTTGGTTCCTTCAGATTTTCTTTACCTGGAAGCTCCTTTATAGTCGAGCCCAATACAGGTGTCCCTACCGTAGGATGCTTAGCCACATCAATTCTGGGTATTAACCTTACAGGAGGCAGCTGTTGACCTCTCATGATACTTGCAGGTGATACACAGACCACTCGGTCACAACAGAATAACACACAAAAGTGATGTCAGATGTGGGGTGGTTCTACTGTTGAGGTGCTTACTGTAGCTGTGATAGGGCAATAGTCCTTTGTTGAACTTGTGGAAGCAGTCAGCCTGAAGTCATACTACAACAGATGGCTTGTGATCCTATTCTTCTTGAACTACACTTATGCTACTGAGTGATCGAACAAAGGTGACACTAGGACGGGGGAAGAGAGAAGACAATTACCTGAGCCGAGGTTCCTGAGCCAGATATCTGCTGTTATATGGAGCCTGCCCTCTGACATACACCATTCTTATCTCATGCTACTGACACCAACTGCTGCCAAGCCTCATCACCAATGCTGCCATTCCCTTCAACGACATCTCTGCCATCACACTATTATAGCAGGTCAACACAATGAGTAAATAAATGTCACACATGGAAGCAGCAGATACTGATGCCATAGAACAGTCTAGGCACTTATCCCAATTAGAAAAGGGCTGAAACTAATTCCCCAATATTTTGATGCCAGTAAAGATAAATTAATCAAATTCCTGGACAATTTTGATAGCTATTGCAATTAGTTTCATAAACAGAGCATTATTTTTTCCTGAAGTTTGTCAAAACTAGAATCATTGGCTCAGTCCAGGACTTAACCACTGTTTTGGCATGAAGTCATAAGCACATTTTTGTAAAATTATGCTTGTAAAAGAACTTTGAACTACTATGCGACCAAGATGTTTTCAAGCAGGGAGGAGAAAAATGAATATTTGCAGCCCCAATTCAGAGAGGCAATTGCAGGGTGATGCTATTGTCCAAGTTGAAAGGTAGCTTTCATGGAATATACAATGAGAGAAGAAAGACAATAGTGCTTGCTAGAGGGGAATGCATTGTGCTTGACGAAACAGTAGAGATTGCACATACTGAGGAATCTGAAATCAACCAGTAAGGAAAAAGAACTATGGCTAAAAAGTGAGTTTCACCAAGTCTGATAGTAACAACGGAGTCAAATGCCACACCTGTGAGAAATTGAGGCATTCCACGAGAGACTCCTAAAGCTTCAACAGATGTGCTAAGTGCAACCAAAGTAACTATAGTACATGAGACTGTAGGTGTGAAAAATGAGTAAGCGCAATTGATTCAATACCACTGTACAAACAGTCCCAGAGGGGATATGAAGAGAGGTTCAAGGAGTAACAAGAATTGAGGGAGGGACTTGGAAGAAGATACAAGGGAATTCTTTGGGAACCATAAAGAGAGAGATGGACTACGATCCATTTGCCGCATACTGGGGCACACTGTTATCTGCATGAAATCTGTACCAGTGGTATGTTACACATTTAATGGACCAGGATAACTAGCATAACACTGCATAGAGTGCATCTCATTGGCACTCAGGCGGAAGCCAAAAGAACCAGGAAACAGGAAAAAGGCGTAAGTGAGCTGTCTGCTTACACCAACACAGGTAGATTGTTCACAATAGACTGATATAAAGTTTATAATGGAAAGAAACATTCCACGTGGGAAAAATATATTAAAAAACAAAGATGCTGTGACTTAGCGTATGTCAATGTCTGCCTGTGTCTGTATATGTACAGATGGATGTGGGCGTGCTTGCGTGCGCGCGCGCGCGCTAGTGTCCTTTTTTCCCCCTAAGGTAAGTCTTTCCACTGCCAGGATTGGAATGACTCCTTACCCTCTCCCTTAAAACCCACATCCTTTCGTCTTTCCCTCTCCTTCCCTCTTTCCTGATGAAGCAACCTTGAGTTGCGAAACCTTGAAATTTGTGTGTGTTTTTTATTGTGTCTATCTACCACCGCTTTCTCATTTGGTAAGTCACAGCATTTTTGTTTTTTAATATTAAAAAAAAGTTTGATAGAGCAGGTGTTGTATAACCCAGAAGAGATTATATTAATTAAAGGGACAGTACACCAAGTGACAAATATCAGTGGAACAGTGTATTTAAAATTAAAAATTTGCAAACCTTCAACATCGCAGCGCGTCAGCAATCGTTGGTTAATATAATAAAAATTTGCGGTGGCCTAGAAGTGACCAGAATTTCATGTTGGGGGAGAACAGTTAAGTCAGGGGTTAACAGGCAGAGATTTCTTTAAGAAATGCAAGGTAGTCATTAATTACACAAATTAGAGCTTGTAGATAAGAAATAGAGGGGTCAAGTTACATACAGAAGTAGAACCAAACATGCAATGCCAGTGGGCAAGGACAAGAGAAAAGCAGTAAATGAGCAAAATAATCAAGTGTTACAATCAAGTAAAAACAAGTAACGTTAAGCAACAGAACTGCTGGAATGCAGTCGAGCTAGTCAGAGAAAGTGTGGATGTGAAACTTGTGTGAGGCCCAAGAGAGGTGAAAATAGTGTGCATTAAAGTTAGAGCAAGATGTTTATGTGAAGCTATAGCTTCAGAACCAGAATTACATAAAAGTGTATATCTTCCTAAAATGTTAGTAACCATAGTATCAAACGTGACCTCTCAAGTAGTCGCAGTAAAGAGTGCAAGTGGGGTGGAAGCAGTGTCGAGGAAAATTGTGCACAAAGAATTGTGTATATGGAATGTAGAGAAAATGTCCTAAGAGAGGAAATCACACATTGCCAGATTAAAGGAAGACACGAGGACTGAACATTATATTCCTAGGAAATCCAGTCAATCATAGAGTTGTGCATTGCTTACAGTGACATATTTCATTTACCAGATCTTTTAACCCACACAATTACCATCGCATGTGAGATAATGTTATTACCAGAGGCCAAGGGAGGTATAATCTGTTCTAGACTCTACCAAATACCACAAGCTCAGATGTGAGCATTGCAGCAAGTGGTAAACAAATTTTTAGAAGACTGTATAATAGTTCCAAGCACTAGTGAATGAAATTCACCACATATTATGAAGAAAATGGATGCTTGTGGTAAGCAGAAATGGCCACTAGTGGCTGTTTACCGCCACTTAAATGGTTTTTCTCGTCCATGCATACATGAAATTCTAGATAGTTTGGGCAAGGCAAAGTTTTTCTCAACCTTAGATTTAGCCAAAGGATTCTACCAGGTGTTACTAGATGAGGACTGATGAAAAACTATTTTTATGACACCACCGGGGAATTATAAGTACTAGTGATTGTCCATGGAATTAAAGACTGCCACCAGTACATTTCAGAAATTTATTAATTTTGTCACGATGGATTTGCAGGGTGATAAATTGTTTGTTTACTTAGACAATGTTGTCATTCCCTGATCTTCATTTGTGGAGTATAATGCCAGGTTAGCAGAAGCATTAGAAAGATTGTGACACCATAATTTGAAATCACTGTTCTTAAGCAATGAGACCACTTACTTGAGACACACATTATCCGCAGATGGTTTGAAACCAATCCCAACAGTGATTAGCACTATAATAAGAGTAACTACAGCCACGGAACACAAAACAATTAAAGTCTTTTCTCAAATTAATCAGATAAGCCACTGACCTGGACAGCAAGTGTGACTGCCCCACCCAATGAAGTTTATACTGGAGCTTGAAGAACTTGATTACATGAATGTATACAAAAGTGGCAAAAATAACAAAGTAGCTGTCAGCCTGTAACACATAAGAGAAATACAAACACAAAATAATGAACACACTGTTCTGAAGATGCACTTGCAAAATCAGAGGTAACTGAAGAAATGAAACAAAGAATTCTGAAGCAGTTCCATGGCTTTCCACAAGGCAGTCAGCAAGAAATAAGTCGCACATATGAATGCTTAAAGAAATACAAAATGTGGCCAGGAATGAAGCTAGATGTTGCACAGTACATTCAAAAGTGCAAGAGCTGCCAAAAGAACAAAGTCAGTTAGCACAAAATAAAGGTTCTGCTAGAAATAATGACAACTACTGCAAAAGTATTCTAGATTGTGATATTGATGTTGTAGGTCCTCTCAATCAAATGAAAAAGGCAACTCCTAGCATTCCAGGATACATTGACAAAATTCCTTGCAGAACCAACCAAAGAACAAGACACCATAACACTAGCATGTATCTTAGGGGAGAGTATTATTTTAAAATTCGGAATCCTGTCTGTTTTATTAAGTGACCAAGGGAGTAACTTAATGAGTGACACCATAAAGAGTATCTACAGCACACGTTGATACCTTAACTGTATTTGTGTTCAATGCCACACATATGCAGTGACAAGATACCAGGTGCCTTGCAGAAAAATCCTGCCGGAATAATATACAATTATGACACTTTTGTACGGGAATTAAAAGAAAAAATGCACCAATGTGCTTGAAAGTTCAGCAAGCAATGTAAATTAAAAAGTAAGGAATATTATGATCAAACACAAAATATGAACCCGTTTTTAGCCAGAAATAAAATTTTATTGTAAGATGAAAATGTACGAAGGGTTATATTGAAGAACTAGATAGTTTTTGGATATGACCTTTTTATTCACCTTTAGAAAAATAAGTACATGAGCAGTTATATTACTACAGCATTGCCAAAATGTGGGACATTTTGAGAAATTTTGTTCATCACCAGGTCTTCACTACGATGATCGACACGAGGTACAAATATACAGTGTAACTTGAAAAATTATGAGCTACGTGAACTTTGTTGACCTTAAAAAAAAAAGAGTGAAATTGAGTGATTTAAAACACTTGGCTGTGGGATTTTAAACGTAAACTCAAACATTTGGACACCTAACACACAATATAATAAGACACAAGAAGCCCTAATTTGGCTTGTAAGGAACAGTCAGAATTTTCAAAGCCGAATTGGTCTGTTAGTGCAATGCGAAGTGAGACGCCAACAGTGTGTGCTAAAATTCATAGGAGAAATTAGTAAGGTATTATTTGGCATACTGGTTGAGCAAGATGCTGATGTTTTAAAATGAAAATTATATCTGGTGGAAGAAAAACAGAGTCAATGACTAAAACTAATGAAGGAACAGGTCACAGTAGTTAAGTCAATGATAACCACCTTTAATGACATAGCAGTAGTCTGAATGAAATAAGGAAATATCATTAGATTAGATTAGATTAGATTAGATTAATACTTGTTCCATAGATCATGAATACGACACTTCGTAATGATGTGGAACGTGTCAGGTTAATAAAAGATGTCTGTACAAGAAATTACATTACACAAAATATTGCATGACACTAATGATTAAGTTTTTTTTTTTTGTTTTTTTTTTTTTTACTTACTTTATATCTAAAAATTCAGCCAATGAGTAGAAGGAGTTGTCATCTAGAAATTCTTTTAATTTATTTTTAAATGTTAGTTGGCTATCTGTCAGGCTTTTGATGCTGTTTGGTAGGTGCCCAAAGACTTTTGTGGCAGCATAATTTACCCCTTTCTGTGCCAAAGTCAGATTTAACCCTGCATAGTGAAGATCATCCTTTCTCCTGGTGTTATAGGTATGCACACTGCTATTACTTTTGAATTGGGTTGGATTATTATCAACAAATTTCATAAGGGAATATATATACTGTGAGGTTACTGTGAGGATCCCTAGATCCTTAAATAGATGTCTGCAGGATGACCGTGGGTGGGCTCCAGCAATTATTCTGATTACACGTTTTTGTGCAATGAATACTTTTCTACTCAACGATGAATTACCCCAGAATATGATGCCATACGAAAGCAGTGAATGAAAGTAGGCATAGTAAGCTAATTTACTGAGATTCTTATCACCAAAATTTGCAATAACCCTAATAGCATACGTAGCTGAACTCAGACGTTTCAGCAGACCATCAATGTGTTGCTTCCAGTTTAACCTCTCATCAATGGACACACCTAAAAATTTTGAAAATTCTACCTTAGCTACAGACTTCTGTTCAAATTCTATATTTATTACTGGAGTTTTGCCATTTACTGTACGGAACTGTATATACTGTGTTTTATCAAAATTTAAAGAGAGTCCGTTTGCTGAGAACCACTTAATAATTTTGTGAAAAACATCATTTACAATTACATCACTTAGTTCTTGGTTTTTGGATGTTATTACTATACTTGTATCATCAGCAAAAAGAACTAACTTTGCATCTTCATAAATGTGGAATGGTAAGTCATTAATGTATATCAAGAACAGTAAAGGACCTAAGACCGAACCCTGTGGGACCCCGTGCTTGATAGCACCCCAGTTTTCATATCAGGGATGGAAAAGCTTCACCGATACATTAGCGAATACAGGAACAATACCAGCAACATGAGACAGCATTTAGCTGTACTGATTGAAATAACTGAACAGATGAGTCAGTTAAACACATTATTTAGCAAACCAGAGCATGAGTTAGTATTCTCTGCACTAGTAAACACTCAAAAGAGAGTTTTAGAATCACATATAATTAATCAGTACCAGTCACATTATTTACAGTTGATAAGAAATTATTTGAGATACAAGAAATGCCCCAAACTAAAAGATGTATTTGGTCCATTGTGAAGTTTCTGCTTTCCTACTTAATGGCAGCCCACAAGTTTGGCAGTCAACTGCTTTCTTGTATAATTCGTCATTTTCCTGTGATCTGATCATAAGTATGTTGGTGTGGTAAACCACTTCAACTTAAATTGCAAGTTGTTCAAGCCCAGAGAGCAGCCATCTTGCATGATTGAGTCATATGTGCATACTACTTGAGGTGCTGCTTTATGTCATATGTGTCTTTCTGTAAAAGGGGTATATGAAGCAGTGAGGTTGTCCTCAAGAGGTCTTTATGGGAGCAAGGAGGCACCGCAAGTCAGCATGCACTACAAAGATGTCACATTTGTGGCAACAGATATTCTTAAATTTTAAGTATTTATTTTCTCTGTCAAGAGTTCAATATGTAACTGTTCCTGCGTAGAGCAGGCAACCAAATGCTTTGTTAATCGCTTGCACAAAGTAAACAAGTTGGGACATCTAGGATCGAAATGCTGTTTATGACCATCTTTGTTCAACTGGGAGAGAAGTTTGGAGAAGTTCTAAACACAGCAGTACTATTGATTTACTCCTCGAGAGAATACGTTGCTGATGCTGACTGGCTAAACCTGATGAATGAAGGGGTCCAACAACTTTGTGTTTAGCAACACCTTCATCATCAAGATCGCATTTCTTTAGGCTGTAAACATTAACAGATGTATGTTCATTCTACTTCTGAAATTTAGGTACATCCTGAAGACTTACAGGGAAATTTATGCCATCAAAGCCGTAATAATCATGAATACTGCCACCCACATGTTATGTGCTTGGATTCATGGCTATTTTCTTGTAATTATTATCAAAAGCCAAGATTAACCAGACAAATCAAAGCTCATCTTCAAGATTTTGGATATCAATAATGGCTTTTTCTTAGCTTCATCCTTGGGAAGAGGGATGTAGGACCTCCTCACCCATTTAATGGGTCAAACTGTGAGTGGGCCTCAGGGTGCCGTATATGGCTGAGTGCCCTCCCAGACTCTTTTTTTCTGCAATTTATACTGCTGCTCATTAATTTCAGTACACCCTGGTATTTTAGACTTACAACACAGATCAAATGTTATTTCTCACTAAATACAATTATATTCAGTTTCACAAATATAATACAATCTTAATCATTATATTTTACTTTCATCCAAGTATCTTCCTTTGGATTTAATGAGTGCGTCACAAATTTGAGGCATGCGGTCAATCTACATGATTCCACACATCCTTAACAATAATCCAGAGATGTTCCTTGCTGGATGTATTAACGTCCCTGATACATCTCTCCACTTCATCCCAGACCATTTCAATGGAATTACAAACTGGGCTTTGGGACAGTCATCCCATATCATTCAGTGCCTTTTTGTTTTTCCTTTGATGCAGTGTAGTTCGTACAGCATGCCGACCGATGTTTTAGGTCATTATCCTGTTGTAAGGTGAACCTTTCCCTACTAAGCACAATCAACTTCATATTGCTTGGTACTGAAATATGTGGTAGTACTGCTTCTGATCCATACATCCTTCTATTTTCACAATGTCGCCAACTCTCTCTCCCTGCAAAACATCCCCAAACCATAATAGAACCTCCACAGTTTTTAACTGTAGGCAGAACACACTGCTGGGTTACCCTTTCCCCTACAAATCGACGAGCAAATATTCTCCTTCTAAACATCCTTTGAAGCCGACTTCAGTCAGTCTCCTTTTTACTGTTGCAACAGATATTGTTGTCGTGTTCATTTCTACCTATTTTGCGTGAATTTGGGGCCTGTTTTGAATCTATTTTTCTTACTGGTAATTCAGTTATATTTATCATCACTTTTAGTTGTTTAACGAGGTCGTACTGGCCTGGTATGTTCTTATTGCTCCCCCTACAGACATACTATACTGTTTCGCAATTTGACGAATAGATACACCTGCTTGGATAAGTGCTACAATTGCAGCACATTTTCCTGTGGGTATCTCCACACGTGGAGCCATACTAGAAATGTGCACACTTCTATGTCACGTAGAAACTGACGTGTAGGAACCACATGTTATGTATCGTAATAATACTTGCCGTTCGCTGCTGACGTCACATCACTACAGGGAACAACACAGCTGCACCAAATGCGTTGTCCATCAGCAAATAGGTGAACAAACCTATCAGACAGGTACATAATGTTTATGTACACAACATTGTTTGTTGAATACTGTTGTATCTCGATGACCACAAACAAAAATCATGACATGTGTACAACTGTTGTACTATTCTTTTGTTTCCTCAACTGTACCCACAGTATTAGACCTTATCTACAGAGAACTAGATGTCATTCATTGGGTGTATTGAAATTAATGAGAGGTGTGTATGGAATTGGCCTTGTATGACGATCAAGATAAAACTTCAGAACCTCTCATCAATTGAGGTACTCCATGCCATCACACCATTTTCCCCCAAAATATAGTTAATGTTTTTTTTTTTTCCTCGCCATTGCCTTCTTCTTCTTGGCGATATGTGAGTTTGCATCATAAAACTACAACACACTTAATGGCTGGTTGAGATGAGTCATTAACAGTTTTGTGAAGCTCACTTTTTGAAATGGGTAGACACACATTTAGGAAATGGATCTGATTCAGTACCCTACTGTACTATTAGTAATATGGGCATATGACATCCTTTCTTCAAATGTATCTCATGTCACAGAGTAGGTTAAAACTGGTATGTGACTAACCTGCTGTCTCTCTTCGTTTACACGATGGGCAAGAAAGTTGCTGCTAGCTGGACAATTATAAATAGGTCTGAGATGAGATGACGATGATCCAGGACAAGGTGCTCAGGATGGCCCAGGGCACAGCAATGATGACAGTCTGGGGTGCAGTGATGACAATGGCTGAGATGTAGTTGTAGTGCCAAGCTCCCATTGTAACAGTTCAAATATTTCTGTGATGAAAATAATTAAAGAGGTAAGTACGAGGGGCATTTTAAAAGTCCATGCAAAGCCCAAGAGATGGGACCACTGACGCATATCGAGGTCATGTTTAGTTAGTAGCATCTTTAGAAATAATGCACACCAAGTTTCAGCCATATTGGTCTATTTCTTTGTGTTTGGCCTTCGTGTGAATCAAGAAAGTCGAGTGATTGTCAAAAAATAAATGAAGAATAATTTTGTGTGGTGATTAAACATTACTTTATGAAAGGCAAAACGCCTCAGGAGACTAAAGAGAAGCTTGATAAACATTATGGTGACTCGGCAGCTTCAATTAGAACAGTTTATAAGTGGTTTTAAAATTTTTGGAGTGGCCATATGGGCACAAGTGATGCTGAACATTCTGGATGCCCTGTGAAGGTTACGACTCCAGAAATCATTGATAAAATCCTTTATATGGTGATGGATGACAGAGGAGTTAAGGTGTGTGAGATTGCTAGAGCAGTGGGCATCTTGAATGAATGGGTACATAATATTTTGCGTAAACATTTGGACATGAGAAAGCTATCCGCAAGATGGGTTCTGTGATTGCTCACGCTTGATCAAAAACGGAATTGTGTGTAGTGTTGCAAGGATGGTTTGCAGCTGTTCAGGAAGAATCCACAGGACTTTAAGCGTTGTTTCGTCACTGGGTGTGAGTGAAACGTGGATACATTGCTATACTCCTGAGACACAACAATCTAAACAATGGGCTACCATGGGAGAATCTGCACCAAAAAAGGCAAAGACCAGTCCTTCAGCCGGAGAGAATATGGCGTCTGTCTTTTGGGATTCACAAGGGATGATCCTTGTCAACTACCTGTAAAAGGGTAAAACTATTACAGGTGCATAGTATTCATTTTTGTTTGACTGTTTGTAAACTGAGCTGCAAGAAAAACCCCGGCAATTGGAACGGAAAAAAGTCCTTTTCCATCATGACAATGCACCAGCACACACCTCAGCAGTTGTGGCCACAAAATTACTGGAAATTGGATTCCAACTCATTTCACATCCACCCTATTCTCCAGACTTGGCTCCCTCAGACTACTATTTGTTCCTCAATTTAAAGAAATGGCTGGCGGGACAAAGATTTTATTGAAACAAGGAGGTGATTGCATCAACTATAGCTATTTTGTAGACTTGAACAGTTCCTATTATTTGGAAGGGATCAACAAATTAGAAAAGTACTGGACGAAGTGCATAAGTCTAAAAGGAGACTATGTTGAAAAATAAAAAAGGTTTACTCCAAACACGTAAGTAGTTTTTATTTTTTTCATGGCCTTTTCAAACGCCCCTTGTATTGTGCAATAATTCCCAAAAGTGCAGTAGATATAGTGTGGTACATCATATACATGTGGAGCAGCCGGTAGTGGTGCTGTGAGCCCACTGGCATTTGCACGTGTCTCTGGCGTGCCCCAGCTCTAGACAGCCTGTGCGTATGGCGAGAGGTGAGAGAGTTTTTCAGGTAGGGTTAAGTGATCTATGACAGTGTAATTACTTGTTTCCTTACGCAATTGGATTGAAACATGCTGCAATTGTTTAAATATCCTACACACTGCACTCAAATTCCTGAGGAATTCCTTAAACACACTATATTCCATAACAACCTTGTATCCCCTAAACTGTCTAAATAACAGTATTCCATACGCTGGAGTCAGTCTCCTGACAAATTCTTTAGATAAATGAGTAAACCATATTACAGACATTTCCTTGCATCCCATAAATTGTTTAAATACACAATATTTTACACATTGTCTAATTTGTTTAAACAATGTTCCATACACTGCAATTGATTTGCTGGCAAATTCTTTAGATAAATAATTAAACAAAAATGGATACATGATCAAAAACTAAGATGACACTCCAATGAGCCACTACACCATAGATTACAGGAACAGAGCAAGATGAAGCAAAGAAGGTAGTGTATCTGCCCCATGCTGGTTCTATTTTTGCAAGAATCAGTAGGATCTTCCATAAATACAATATCAAGTGTGTTTTCTGCCCATCCAGCGAGACTGTGGGGCTGGTGGGAGTGCTAAAGATGACCTGCGATTATGGAAACCAGGGATTTATTTTATACCTTGTCAATGTGGCATGTCCTACATTGGCCAGAGTACAGGAACAGTGGATATCAGGTGCAAAGAACATCAGAGGCACACCCGATTAAGACAGGTAATGAAGTCATCCATTGCTGAACACTCTTCTGGAACTAGATCACATCATGAATTATGATGAAACCAAGATTCTAGCACAGACACCCAGATTCTGGGACAGTGTTATAAGGAAATCGATTGAGATAAAAGTACCTCATGAACCATGACAACATGGGGTACCTGCTAAGTAGAGCCTGTGATCCTTTTCTGGAACCTAGTGAGATGCTGCAGTGGTTAGCATACTGGACTCTCATTCGGGAGGACGATGGTTCAACCCCACTTCCAACCATCCTGATTTAGTTTTTTCCGTGATTTCCCTAAATCGCTCCAGGCAAATGCCAGGATGGTTCCTTTGAAAGGGCATGGCTGACTTCCTTTCCCATCCTTCCCTAATCCAATGAGACCAATGACCTCACTGTTTGGTGTCTTCCCCCAAACAACCCAAACCAACCCCCTGTTCTGGAATTGTTAAAGGAGCAATGGGGACAGCTGCAGCAGTCTAAAAATAGAAGACCGGAAGGGATAGATATGGAAAACGATCACCAGATAGGTGCAGTGGACTGAAGATTCAATGTGCTTGCCTTCTCTATATTCTATAGTTGATACAGTTGAACCCCTGCATTGCTACATTGCACATCTGTTTACAAAATGAATCTATCAAACCGTATGGTCGGATATACTTGTCAATGCTCTGCAATCACAATTCTCCACATCAAATCTGTCCCCCTCCTTATGGTTAGAAATATGTAATTTTTACAGAATTGTAGTCTGATCACTTCCCACACACATCTGATAATATGTTGGAACATGAACCACAGCAACTTTACCTTCCAACAGCTTAACATTCCCAACAAGTAGCTCAATTGTCATTTACAAGTGTGTAGCATCTGAAAAATTTATGATATAACCACACTCACCACCAGGTGGGTGTCATTTCACACAGCCTACCATACTTAGCTTGCCAATAGCAAAACCTTCCGGCAGCAATGGCATAATCATCATTCATCGAGGAATAAAGGACATAATTACAATTAAAAAGCCCTCTCATCTTTTATTTATGTTATGTACATACTTGCACGGTAGTTGGCATTTGCCAGAGCAGGAAGAACTGATAGCCCTAGCCAAGTCACAGACCCATGCTAATTCCCTCAAAATCCCTTCACATTCTGATGCACTGTTCCATAGTTAGAAGACTGTCTAGTCATCCACCCACCCATGACTAGGGAGAGCTATCACAATGAGTAAAATGAGTGTGCTATCACAATGACCAAAATAGCATGCCAACTTATAGGAGGAAATTCGCAACTATGCAGAGAATGTGCGGACTGCAAAAAGGAATTCAGAAGCCTAACACCTACAATTCATCGGTATCGAGTGAGAGTTTATAAATATGCCCCTGTACATATCGTAATCTCCTTTATCTTATTCATATTCCTGTGATTACTATGCTAGAATTACGAGAGTGTAATGGTGTCAGAGACTTCTTTGACAGCAAAGTCAGTCTCTCCCTCTCCCCCTCTCCCTCTCCCTCTCCCTTATTAATTTTGTAACATCCAACGGAGTAAAATTATGAACTATAAAAACATCCCTAACATCGTCTGGTAGGGAACTCAATAAGATTTTACTGTGACTCTCTCCTCCAATATATCAGCAAGAGATACCATCTTCATGTTAACATCGACTATATGGGACAATCCCATCAAATATACATGTACTGGTCTACTGGAGCAGGTGGCTAGTGATCTACATCGCTACTGCAGACCTGTGTAAAGCTTTGTCCCTTGTACTGGGAGAAGACGATATCCCACAGACTATCAATCACAATAGAGGGTTCTTGTGTTGTTGTTTTGTAAGCAGTTTGATACATTGTTTTACTCTGTAACCCATTGAAGCAGTGTATGACTAAAGCTGTTTACACAGCCATGCATTTTATTTTTCTATCGTGACTTTGAGATCCGTATCAGGTGCTAAACCAACATTAACACATTTTGATCCATTGGCGCTCACAGAAAGCTGAACATTGCATGTTGTAAACTCAGCTGCTCCTACAGCACACATTATTGTTGAAATAAATGACAGATGCAATTTTCTTATTGACAAAAATGTAAAAGACATCACAACATATAGAAACTGGAAGAGGTTGCTGCATTGTGGAGTGTTTCCAAACAGCTGTCCAAAGTTGATGACCTCTCTATTTAACTACATCTTCCACAGTGATTGTGTATAACATGTCATGGTGGTCTGTTTTTGAAGAGATCAAGACCATTGATCCCTCCCACTTGTGGTGCATATTGCACTGAGGCACGTAATCTATGTTTTGGTATCCTAGATGGTGGTCCAAATCTTTGCACACAGCACATCTCACTTTTATGACTTACAGTGCGTAACCACACATGGAACAAGGGGATATTCTGCTGGACTTAAACCCATAGAGCAAGGATAGTATAATCATCAGTTGTCAATTCCACAAGTGGAGGATGGAATGATTTTCATACACCCCAGTGAGAATGTAAATACTCTCATCCCGCTACATTTTTGTCATACTTTCATCATTTTTTTGTATTTTCTATCAGTTTTCGTAATTTCACCTGGTTTCACGTAATTTTATAGCATTTTACCCAAATACTTTAGGTCCAAACCACAACTCTCATCGAGTTGTCACATAAACAAAACATTTCCTGCATTGATCTCGTGATGCTATAAGCCAATGACCATTGCATTGTGGTTCTCAATTTCTGTGTCATTGTATTATTGGTAAACCACCTTCCTCCATTACTTTGTGAGAGTCACATACATACAGGCATATTGTGAACCCTGTTACACTGTCTTCATCACATGAGGTATTCAAATACAGAGATATGTAAAGAGGCAGAATACTGCGCTGCAGTCAGCAACACCTATAAAAGGCAACAAGTGTCTGACGCAGTTGTTAGATTGGTTACTAGTGCTACAATGACAGACTATCAAGTTTTAAGTGAATTAGAACGTGGTGTTATAGTCAGTGCACGAGCGATGGGACACAGCATCTTAAGGGGTAGCGATGAAGTGGGGATTTTCCCATATGCCCATTTAACGAGTGTACTGTGAATATGAGGAATCCAGTAAAACGTTAAATCTCTGGCATAACTGCAGCTGGAAAAAGATCCTGCAAGAACAGGACTAACAATGACTGATGAGAATTGTTCAGTGCATCCCTTCCACAAATTGCTGTAGATTTCAATGCTGGGCCACCAACAGTGTCAGCATGAGAACCATTCAACGAAACATCATTGATATGGGCTTTCAGGGCAGAAGGCCCACTTGTGTACCCTTGATGAGTGCACAACACAAAGCTTATAACACTTCACCTGGGTCCGTGAACATCGTAATTGGACTGTTGATGACTGGAAACATGGTGCCTGGTCGGACGAGTCTCGTTTCATATTGTATGGAGCGGATGTATGTGTAAAGGTATGGAGACAAGCTCATGAATTGATGGACTGTGTGTCAGCAAGGAACTGTTCAAGATGGTGGAGGCTCTGTAACGGTGTGGGGCGTGTGCAGTCGGAATGATATGGGACCCCTGATAGGTCTAGATACGACTCTGACAGGTGACACGTATGTAAGCTATGTGTCTGATCATCTACATCCATTCATGTCCATTGTGCATTCTGACATACTTGGTCAATTCCAGCAGGACAGTGTGACACCCCACACATTCAGAACTGCTATAGAGTGGCTTTAGAAAGACTCAAGTTTAAGCACTTCTGCTGGCCACCAAACTCCCCAGACATAAACATTATTGAGCATATCTGGGATGCCTTGCAACATGCTGTTCATAAGAGAACTCCACCCCTCATACTCTTACAGATTTATGGATAGCTCTGCAGGATTTGTGGTGTCAATTCCCTCTGGTACTACTTCAGACATTGGTCGAGTCCACGCCACATCATGTTGCAGCACTTCTGCATGCTTGTGGAGACCTTACACAATGTTAGGCATGTGCATCGGTTTCTTTGGCTCTTTAATGTAGCAGTTCTGTGGAATGGAATGCTCTTAATACTCCAGTGCAGGAAATATATTCCCAGCACCTGACCTACATTTTTTTTCTACAAGTCTTTTATCCTACTGTCACTGTGGTGAGAACCTTTCAGAGGACACCCACTGTCACATCTTATTAAGGTTCAGAAATTATGCCCAGCCGCCATAGCTGAGCAGTTCTACACACTTCAGTCTGGAACCACACGACCGCTACTGTTGCAGGTTCGAATCCTGCCTCAGGCATAGTTGTGTGTGACGTTCTTAGGTTAGTTAGGTTTAAGTAGTTCTAAGTTCTAGGGGACTGATGACCTCAGATGTTAAGTCCCATAGTGCTCAGAGCCATTTGAACCATCAGAAATTATGCTATGATTGCATCAGTCCTACATAATGACCATCAGCAACGGGAAATGCATAAAACAAAGATATCTTGTGAAGAAATAGACAAACGCAGAGTAGTGGCATTTGAGATATGAAATTACACGCCATGCCGTACTGACTCTGTGAATAGAACACGGTGTCTTCCATAATCAACACCTGTCAAGCTAATATATCCACAGGGACTGCAGTATCTCTCAAACCCCTACCACTAACCCAGAACAACTGCAGTTATGAAAATGAAGACTCAATTTATGTCCAAGATATGGCTGGGAAATGGAGTACTTCACATACATCTTTGTTCATCTAGAGGAGGATGCTGAAATAGGTTTTCCGTCAGTTTGATGGTCATGATTCATCACACACACGTGGGAAGTCGTCTGCTGACTGCAGTGTGAAGAGGTTTGCTGTTAATGATTGAAGGTAGCTACCACTCTTAAGTTACACACACGACATGCAATTGTATATGGGTGAATACAGGTTATAGCACACAACTGATACACTCCTAGAGAAAAACAGAAAAAATGGTTTATAAATGACCTGCAACAATGTCTCCCTCTCTCTACAATGTATCATCATTCTACTGTCAGATCATACACCATTACAATTCATCATCACAACTGATTACTCCATCTACTTTCTGTCATCCTTTAACACAGATCGACGACAATTTAGAGGTAGATGGTTCTCTTTTCTGGGAAAGCATCCAAGGCAGTAGTCAACTTGTATGATCCCTGTTATCTAGACAGATATACTGCTGGGACTGTTCTGTAATGTGTTTGTTAGCTGACACTATGTGTTTGTGATTGCTGGAGAGTACAGAGGAGCACATTGTAAATACTGTTTGTTAGAGTTGAAAACACATAAATAGTTTTTCTCAGGGTCAAACACATGATCCATTTCGTAGTTGTATATTGTAGTCCCCCAAGATGGTAACACAATACTCTTTAGCTAAGAACACTTTACAAAAATCTCTAAGGTGGTTGCTGATGACTTTGGGGTCACACCCGGGCTTGTAATCTAACTTATGTAAATTTATTACTCTCCATTTGGTGGTCATCCAAGTTAAACAGTCTATTCCATCCATCTTATTGCTGTCCACTGAAAATTACTATTTTTCTGGTTCACAGTCCTTCGATGTCCATACAACTCTTGTTGTTACACACTTGTTCCAACGTACAACAATTTTCCTGCACCAATCAAGCATATTCTCTCTCAATTTCTCTGTGTTTTGGTGTAGTTTTCCTCAATTTACACGAATTTTCATAATTTCACCAATGTTACGTCTCTTCAGCTAATGTGATCATGACATCACTTCTGGACAAGTATTCTGAAATTGATTGTAAGTGTAATACAGTTGTCAACACCTAGTATAACTGCACATTCACGAACACTTGTGTTGGGAGTATTCTTCGATTTTTATGTGGAAATTTGAAAAGATTCAATATGATGAGTGTTTGCACTGGACGATTATGCTCCGCATGTAAATTGATCGATTGACTGCTCAGTGTTCACTGTTAACAGTCTCTCCAGCCTCTGAGCATCCAGAATGGCCAGTGGTGGTAGCAAAGTGAGGACGAGTGCACTGCTGGTGCGGACCATAGGAACTTCCACCATCGCAGGCATCTTGCTGTGACAACTGCTATGGAATGTATTGTGGTTTAAGTGTGTCATGTTTAGTGCTTCTCAGTATAGCCAGGTGGATTCTGTCATGCAGTGGTATTTGTCATTGTTACTACCCTACCACATAGTAAACACTTCCTCCTCCTCCTCCTTCTCCAGGGAGAACCAACTTAGAATTCTATAGTGCTTAAAAAATAATAATAATAAAGAAACCATTGAGCAGACTTGCAGTGGTCACGAATTCCACAAATTTGAAATTCCAGTTATCATTTTATACAGAACATTCCAATCGAGACATTAAATTCCCCATTAATCAATTTATTGTCTTTGATAGTGTACCACGACCACACATCTGTCCAACGCCTCCTGCAGATTGTTTAAAGGCAGGGCACAAGTGAGCTGAAATTATAAATTCTCAGTTATCTCCTATGTAATGGACTTCCTGCCAACCGACATAACTGTGTCACTATCCAGCAGTAGGATGTAGGGAAAAATTTGGAATGGGGAAGAGTGGGATTTGGAAACCGGGCAATTGCAGGATTGAATCTCAGAATTTCCTCCCACGTATACCAGTCCTAGTATCAAAAACAGGATGCAAAGAAAAACTGTCCCATAGAACAGTTATCAATGAAATTAATTAGTCGCTCAATTTGAGAGAGTGTAGGATCTATTTCCAAGACATCCACAGCCCACCATTTTCAGAAGGCTTGGGGGTTGCCTAGGCATCCGCTACTTTGTTCAGGTCAAAGGAGTAGCTAGTGTGATTTCTGGTGGCACAGTACAGATGCTACCTAGATCCACATGAATGCCTCTGCTCCATCTGCTACAGGTTTCCTTAACACCAGAAGTTTGAGAATGGAGGGATATACCAACTACCAATGCCAGGTCTGCATAAGGGCACAGGGGGCAGGGTAGGGGGATGGAAGGGAGGAGGGGCAGGGATTGTGGGGGAACATCTTGGTCTGTATGTGTTTGCACACATTGGTTCACACAAAAATAGGAAGTAACCAACTGAGACAGAGAGGAAGAGAGAACCAGAGACAAGCAGAAAGTAAGACTGGTATCAGAGGGATGTCAGCAGCTGATGCTTTTATTTGGGGAATAAGTGAGGTCCAGTGACTGCTCGGTGGTTTGCACTTGGTCAACGGTACAAGCCCAGTGTGTGGCTCCGGTAGCAAGGCCCCAACAGTGGTTTCAATGCAAGGCGCGGCCTCTGACAGTGCGGCACAGCCCTGCTGGCAGTACAGCTACTACAAACGGGCAGAGTTCCTCGTCTTACACTGCAGCTGCAGCACAAGTGCCTTTTTGGAGAAGAAAATGACTACTGTAATTCAGTGTGGTGAGCGTTTTTTTGCCAATTTCGTGATGGCATTCCCTGAGTGATCAGAAAAAAAGCAGTCTATTTGCACATTTAATTACCTTTTTTTATGTATTTTACAAGACTTGCATCTCCCAAAATTAAATAAATGACAGTGAATGATAAGTTTTTCCTACCAGATAAAAATTTGATTGAACCCCTGTGAATTGGTATGCTAATTAAATTTTATAAATAAATAGTATATTATTATTATTATTATTGTTATTATTATTTTGTCTTCTTCAATGTAATTGAATTTCCAGTTGTGAGATCCTTCCACTTCACCAGCTCAGTGACTTTTCACGACAATTTTTTTGGGGAGGGGCAGGGAGGGTATTGCTGAGGGACAAGTGGTGGCAGGAGTGACGTCCTGTGGTGGTAACATTCTGCAGTAGGTCATTTGACTCCTGCATGTCAAGGTTACCACACACAGAGCTTCTTCCCTCCAATTTTGAGAAAATTTTCCGGCAAGATAACACCTATAATTTCCAAAAATAAAGTATATGTCCTTGCACACCAACAACTCAGCATGAGCTGAATCTTTTTCCTGCCAGTTTCCAGATGAGGAGGTGAATGGAAGAGTGGGGGAAGGGAGGGGTGGGGGATTTCCCAGAGGGGATGGGGTTGGTTAACAAATTAATTTAATTAATTAGTTAATTAATTTGATATAAAAAGTGTGCTTGTATCAAAGAGGGGGATTTCAAAAATGTGAATCAAAGTTGACAGTCACAGGCAATATCGACAATTGTGGGATGGAGATGGTCAAATTAAAATGATGCCTCCCACAAAATAATCGCAACATAAATGCTATCTGACTTCTATGTTTCTAACTGACCTCTAGTTGGCAGTTCAATGCGACATTCATTGTCTCAAATACAAGTGCTGCAGGCCGGTTGGACTCAGTACAGTGAAGACTAAACCCATCACTGAATAATCGCTAATCTACCCAGGCAACAGATATGCTCATTGATGTACTGCTGACATGTAATATGGAGACTGCTCGTAAGCGCGTAACTGTTGAAACCAAACCAGTGCACCCTGGCAACAAGTTGAGTGAAGCACCCTGGCTGGCACAACCGACACTGCACACTCATATGGACCTCCACCAAATCCAGATAAATCCTCCCCTGCTTCTCTTCTCCGTCACCATCGCTCCATGAGGAGCACCGCGAAAAAACTGTAGTGTCCAGTCATTGAGCAGTGCATGTAAGTTGACCAGTGGTGTAATCATAATACCATGCAAGACCTCCCTCCTAGACATGGCATAAAGCATTCTCCCAATAGAGAAGCTTGCCACCAAAAACTATCTACGTCCACACAACATATTCTGATGTCAACACAAGTTCTCCTATTGTGCTGCAATATTTTATTGCCCGTGAGGGGTTCATCTCGTGTCAAAAATGTTTTGGCGGGCTTTGGGCTTACATGCTAGCCTGGCACTGGAGAGTCACGGAAAAATTTCTCCCAGCAGCAGACAATGCTCTTCTCTGCAGAGCGATACTTCAAGTAGACACCAGAGTGTCATAGATGACATCCTGAACTTGTAAATGACCAGTGCTGCCCAAGCCAGGCAGTACGTCCTGTAGCATAGCACAAGGTCCAGCACAATGCCCTGCAGCCTGCTGATCGCTCCCATGGCCTCCCGAGGGCTCAGTCGATCAAATAAGAAGGGTGCCTGATGCCACCTGTGTCCACAGTGCAGTCCTCTCTTCTGTGACTCCCCAGGTGAGATGGATATACCTTCCGAGAAAATGCTAATCTCGAGCCGCCTTGGCTTACACCTCAGCCATCTCTAAGCCATGTGTCCCTTCAGACAGCATGACTGAAGCATCTACAAGGCATATTCGCCAGTACAAGTAAAGAATCACACTTCAATTATCAACTGCTCCCAACTATCAATCCTAGTGGCGAAGAACTCCGTCATTCTGTATTATACTGAGTAAATGGAATGGCAATAATGCCTTTGTACTGATAATTTAATTAACAAAGATCAAAGACAGCCAGCCCAAAAGATTAGTTACCTTTCAAATTTAGGCATAGCATTTTTAACAGAAGATGAAAAACATTTTGTACTGCAAGATAAGTTTTATTGCCAAATCAAGGACACTGTAATGTTGAATGAATATATATCAGTTCTTAGTTGAGCTAAATGAATTTTTGGAAAATAGTATAACATATGTATGGTAATAACATTGCTTGTTCCGGTATAAAGATCAAATTATTTCCATTGAATGCTGTATATTAGATTAGTGGAAGTGGCATGCGAATTTTATAATATCATAGGGAAAAAATCTTTAAATGTAATGGTTATCAATAGGCCAATATGTGAGACACACACACACACACACACACACACACACACACACACACACACACACACACAATGTAAGAATCTTTCAGCCCTACAGTTCATGAGCATTCTGTACTACCTACACACAAGAAAATAAAGTGAGTATCACATTTTTTGTTAGATGGATGTCTTGCCAGAGCAATGCTATTTGTCTTGTGAGATTTTTTAACAGTCAGTAAGTATAAAGCTGTATTTAAGATAATTAGTTGACTAAATAAATCTTGGGTAAACAGCCTGGTATGAGTGTGCATAGGACACAATATTTCAGCAATAAACAACGTTGCCATCACCAGGTGCACTGATGTACTGACCGGTGCCATTAATATATAGAGCAATCCCCCTCCCACTCCTCCCTCAGGCGCTTCCTATGAGTCGGTGCGGTCCGCGCCCCACGCGCGGTCCAGGTAAAGCGTCCATTCTCCTGCTGTCTGGGCGCTGCGTCCTAGGTCTTCTCGTTCAGGAGGGTCTGCCGGTTATTCTTCCCTCCTCCCCTGACATACAAGTCGGTACACTATGGGAAATATCCTTTTTCTTCTTAATCTGGGTGATCGTGGGTTCCCGTGCCTTGCTAAGGATGTAACAGCTGTCACGATTTAGTTGGGCTCCCTTACTCTGATCTGCAGCTGTGGGATGTAGAGCCTTCTGAATTTGCTCTTCCTTGTAACCGTTCCTCCGAAACACAGTCTTCAAATGGTTCAATTCTTGTTGGTGACTGTCCCTGTCAGAGATGGTGTGAGCTCTGTGTACAAGAGTTTTGAGCACGCCATTCTTTTGTACTGGGTGGTTGCAGCTATCCGCATGTAGGTACAAATTGGTGTGCGTCTTCTTCCTATACACGCTGTGGCCCAAAGTACCGTCAGGTCATCTTTTAATCAAAACATCTAGGAAAGGGAGCAACCCATTCATTTCGATCTCCATGGTGAACTTAATATTCTCATGTCTGGAGTTGAGATGTGTGAGGAAGTCTGCCAGTTTATCTCTTCCATGTGGCCAGATAATGAAGCTATCATTCACATATCTAAAGAAACAGGTGGATTTTAGATGTTCTGATTCAAGAGCTTCCTCCTCAAAATGTTCCATGTCCGGAATCCTTGAGAAGCGCATCTAGCGGGGCCTACTTGGTGACAGCGCATACTGCAAGATTGACACCGATCCTACCAAGAGGGTTGAGAGGAAGACTCTGGCGCTTCTCAAGGATTCTGTCTTCCCTGACGAGATTACCAAGAAGCTATGCCCGAGGGCTGCTCCACAGCATGCATTATGACCAAACCAAAGTTCTGACACAGACTTCCAAATACTGGGACTGTCTCATCAAAGAAGCCATAGAGAACAGAGTATGGGAGCCACAACTAAATTGTGACAGCAGTTACATCCTTAGCAAGGCATGGGAACCCACGAACACCCAGATTACAAAGAAAGAGGATATTTCCCAGAGTTTACCGACTTCGGGGGAGGAGGGAAGAATAACGAGAGCGGAGAGCGGTGCCGGCAGACCCTTCCGAACGCGAAGAACCTAGGACGCAGTGCCCAGATGGTGGGAGAATGGATGCTGTACCTGGACCGAGCATGGGGCGTGGACCGCACCGACTCATAGGAAGCACCTAAGGGAGGAGCGGGAGGGGGATTGTCCTATATATACATGGCGCCGGCCCACCACCGGTCAGTACATCAGCGCACCTGATGATGGCAATGTAGTTGATTGCCGAAATATTGTGTCCTGTGCACACTCATACCAAGCTGTTCACCCAAGATTTATTTCGTCATGAAATACACCTGGAGAAATTGAAGAATCGCATCATAATTAAAGTTTACACACTTGCTTATGATACACCAGGGTCCCACATACCAGGGCCAATGGGCTATCCCCGTCCACTTATGTCTCAAGGAAATATAATGTAATTAGGTGTTTTTATTTCTAGAAAACGATTTAAAGTTTTATATTACACAGGTTCTTAAAAGGGTTGGAACTGAAATATTTTATGATACAACAAGTCACCACTCATCTTCCAAAATATCAAAAATACACCTTACTCCAGGTCTAGGCTGCCCCCTAGTGGACACAATGAAACGCCACAGGCACTGCATAGGCTGCCGACAAAAGTAGCCCTTGTCCTTGCTTTTAATGATGATCATTCGGAAAGCCTTTCTACAGGAACACGGCAGTGAGATGTCAGGTAAAACGTCCGGAGAAACCCAATGCATAACACTAGTGACTCACTGTAGCCAGCTGAATTAAAACTCACATGAAAGAAAAGCTATTTATCTCAGTATTACGTAGCACAAGTTAAACTTTGTTCTTCAAAAGAAATGATGCCTGTGACAGGCTACAGAAACTTTAGTGGGTGGAGTTATAACAAGTACGAACGCCCTGATTGGATAGAAAGAAAATGCATGGTCACCAAGCTTTGATATAGGAAAATTGCAAACAGAATAATTGGCTTCTTCTCTTGCAAATGAAATATCATGTGGCTGGGGTCTCCCATCGGGTAGACCTGTCACCCTGTGCAAGTCTTTTTAGGTGATGCCACTTTGGAAACTTCTTCTCTTGCAGAAAACCGTTGACTGTTAGAGTAAGGTGACTCGTGCTGTGCTGAGACGATTGCGAGAGTCATTATGTGAACACTTGTTTACAGACTCGTCTTAACCCATACGGAGTTAAACTGAAAAGTCTTCTAGTATGGAGAATCACACCAAGCACTGACAGTTAACACCTGCGAGCGATTTCAGGGTAACGATATACACACTGTTCTAGCCAAATAGTGTGTACCATGCCAATTAGCTTAGCCATGGAATAAATAGGAATCTCGGCTTCACTGAAGACAGGAAATATATCAGACTGGTGTTTAACAGTTGAGAGAGATATAGAATAGATTCTCAGCTTCACAGCTCATGTCGACAGCCACCACTGCCGCCGCCAATGCAAGATAATCACAAATGCTGATGCTGCGCTAGCAAGTGATATTCAATTGACACACACAACTGCAGTCGTTTCTGCCTCTCCTTTTCCTGTGATTAAAAAACATATTCACAATTACTGGGCTTAATTGAAGCAGAAACACAAGATTTTCTGATCAAACGAAAAGGAATGATCAGTTGCTGTAGAGTTATGAATTATTTTAATTGTTTACTTCTTTTTGATTGCTCTTTTGCCGACCTCCATTCAGTTTGGGCATTTTCATTGTGCATTTTAGCGTAATTGATATATCTGGCCCCAATTGTATTTAAATAGTTTGTTTTTATATCACCAGCTGTTGTGGCCGAGCGGTTCTAGGCGCTTCAGTCCAGAACTGTGCGACCACTAAGGTAGCATGTTCGAATCCTGTCTCGGGCATGGATGTGTGTGATGTCCTTAGGTTAGTTAGGTTTAAGTAGTTCTAAGTTCTAGGGGACTGAGGACCTCAAATGTTAAGTCTCATAGTGCTCAGAGCCATTTGAACCATTTTTGTATTTTTATCGACCCCCAGACATGGTCATCAACCATCTTACCATTGAAGAACCTAATAATAGTTAAGAATTTCGCTTCACAGTTCTGAGCACCCAGTATCAATATTTTAGCATCCTGTACATAATTTGCTAACATTGCTACATCATGAAGTCGTACTTAGAATAAAAATAAACCTTAATAATGAAAATCTAAGATTTCCATTTTTGCTAACATATAGTTACACCTGAAACCACACACCAATTTTGGTTAGTGATAATGTTTCCTTTACAGGGAGTGTAGTGAAACTGACATAAAGATCATTGTCTGATGACATCACTGTCCGTACTTCTGCACTCTTCTGAACTCTGCATGCGTGAGATAGTATCTTCCTACCTTGCAGGCCATAGGTTCAACACCAAATTCCTAAAACAGTCACATAGCATCCTTGCGCAACTGTGGTAGGAAGATAGATCAGAACCAGTCTCACACGTGTTCATGCCAAATGTAAAATTCAAGATGGCCACTGGGTTTTCTCCTGACTTCACTGTGGAAGTAGGTCACTTGTGTTAAGTGTAGACTACCCTGGCATACTGGTGCAGTCTCTATGATATTAGAATCTGGAATGTTAGGAACAAAGGGAAATGACAAGTCTTCTGGCATAGTTAATAAGTTTTTCTAAGCTTTTATTCAGTCTGACATGTACGGCTGTTTATAGCAGTCAAGTCACTTATTGCATTCCAGTATGTTCCCCTCTGGCATCATTATTGAAACAGTTGTCACCCAAAGTTTAAGTTTGGCCAGCACACATGTCATACAGCATTGTGCTATTTCAATTCAAAAATCATAGGCTCAATTTTCCCCTAAGTTCAAACAGCTGTCCTTCTGATGTCACACTTCAAAAAATTTGTTTTGGAGCTTACTTTAAAACTGTATGGTTATCACTATCATATGTACTAACATGTCCAAAGACCACTAGTGCTGTGTTTAAATAATACCCTCTGATATTAATGCTTAAATAATTCAGCTTCTCACCACTCTGACACAGCACCATTGAAACAATTCGACCCTGACCCTTTACCACCAGCTACCATAAGTTTCAGACCCAAGTGCTCACTTCTCCTACGTCTAAAATGGTGTGAAAATTAACAAAATTTGCTTGTCGTGGTTGTCAAACACTCGTCACTGTTACATGTAGTGGGGAAAGGAATAGGGGAGGTATTCACTTGTGTCTTTATTAAAACAAACACCACACAAAGCATAGCCATGTCCATGGGTATTGTGAAGTTTCATGTCAGCCACAACTGCAACTGTGTTATCTCCTCTACCAGGACCATAGGCCATAGCACGATGAGTGTCACTCAACAGCTGTTGACAAACTGGCGCCTGAATGTTGCAGAATGCACTATCCACCACTGTAGAGAGGTCACTTTCCCCAGTGTGGATGGATCTGGAGCAGCCAGGGCAAGCTGACATGCCTCACGTTTCACCCAATACAGGCTCTGTCCCCGCATAATTGGAGTGCTCTGTAAAGTAACCCAACTTCAGACACATTCCTAAGGCGACATTTCGCACTGAAACATGCTCTAATTTTTTAACTGCACGGTTTCTGACCTCTTTGTCATCTGGAATGCGACGCTGTTAATATTCCAATGTATGAAAGCACCTAACATAATCACTCAGCAAATTTCTCTTGTACAGAGCTGCTGACACTATGGTTGCATACTTTAAGAGGGTGAAACTATTACCTTGAAAACCAAGCACAGCATCCATTCTCTCTGAAACGAACCATTTATAACATTGCCAACAGTTCAAGGAATTCATGTTTTATTTTGGTTAGAAAATTATGATAGTTTCACATCATTCCTGTAAAATGATCATCAGTAATGATAAATGTACTTGACAAAATTACATCTTACAAGAGTAACAGTCCATTCCCTTTCTTATCCATGCCATTTAATAAAGAAAAACTGTCGCCAGTGTCAGCCGATAGATCACAGCACATCCTGTCTGCATGGTCCAGAAACTGCAGACCAGTAGAGCTCCCAAGCATTTGACCAAGGGGGGGGGGGGGGGGATGAACTTTCAGTATAGTGAAGCTATCGGTGTTGGTGGCTGGCACTCTCTGCAAGCTTCCTGACCAACGGCAATAAGTGGTATGTCGCCCCAATGAGACCCATCACCATCCCCATTATGAAGCATTAATGTTAGAGTTTACAGAACATACAGCTGCGAGAAGCAGCAGCAAAATCCACATCTCGTGTGAGAACCTTGAAGACAGAAGAAATCAGGAAGCATGCAGGAGCATGCACTTGTTACTTCATGGTTTTACATGTTTTCAAGTGAAGTGTAACGACACAGGGATGTTAGACGCTAACTGCACTAGGAGGCGGCCTGAGACGTAAGACCTTCGGTCAGTAAGTTGTAGGGTAGAATGATGCAGGAACATTTGTTTATCTAAATCAACACCACAAGCTGAAGATCAGTAAGCCATCCATGCCAACCAGCACAAAGTCGCACATCACAGCCGAAGCTGTTTAGTCACATGTGTGGTAGGATATGAATGCATTTATTTCCAGAATGAGATTTTCACTCTGCAGCGGAGTGTGTACATATATGAAACTTCCTGGCAGATTAAAACTGTGTGCCAGGCCGAGGCTCGAAATCGGGACCTTTCCCTTTCACGGCCAAGTGCTCTACCATCTGAGCTACCCAAGCCCGACGCACGACCTGTCCTCACAGCTTCAATTCTGCCAGTACCTCGTCTCCTACCTTCCAAACTTCACAGAAGCTCTTCTGAGAACCTTGCAGAACTAGTACTCCTGGAAGAAAGGATATTGCGGAGACATGGCTTAGCCACAGCCAAAGGCAAAGGCGAAGACAAAAGGTCCAGAGTTCGAGTCTCGGTCCAGCACACAGTTTTAATCTGCCAAGAAGGTTCAATGTGTTTATTTATTTGAATAACTGCAGTATCCATCGATATGTAGATGCAAGACCTCCGCGATTGTATATCAGACACATGTGACCATAGCAGACCCAACTTAGGGTAAATATGCCATTTTTCCTTTTTTTCTGAGAACCCTTCCAGCAAATCTTAGTCCTGTATTCATTTCTGCTATACTGTACAAATCCGAAGAACGATTCAAGTTCGCAATATGTAGAAAACGAGTTGCTGTTAAATGTACTTACTCCACCAGATACAAAACAAGTGCACTTTATAAATTCTGTTAAGTGGCTGTAGACTAAAAATAGTGAGTGCAATTTGTAAGTGTGGGTTGCCTACACCAGGGGCAGGTATGGACATGGGGCAAACCTATTGCTCTCCTTTGATTGCCAGGCACTTAACCTATTGTCCCCCCCTCCCCCCCCCCCCCCCCCCCGCCACCATCACCAACACCACCCTCCCATCACGCTGCTACAGGTGCACTTTCAGGTCTGAGTTATTGGAGTAGCCCCTCTCACTCTTATCAATTTCATTGACCACTTAATTAAACTGATCAATTAATTAACCTCTCACCCACTGGTAAGACCCCCTCTCCTCCCCAGAAAATGGCAGGAAGTTCAAATTCCATCAGGACAATGCAACACACCATGGCTACCTCCACTAACCTAAGAATGGCCCGGAAAAAAGGACACTTTGGCTACTTCCACTAACCTACAAAAATAGTTGGGAAAAAAGATGCGTGGGCTACCTACACTAACCTAAGTCATCCGACTGCTGCCTGTTCCTAGGAATTGGTGGGAAAAGATGTCAGCCTGTGCTGAACACAAGTCTTTATTGTCAGTATTTATCTAAACAATTAGTGGCAGTTCTGCCTTCAAGTGTGTGTATCCCGAAGTCCGGAGTCCAACTGACCTAGTATGCAGTACTGCCACCAGAGGGTTCTGTCGTCCCTTCCATGACGTAATCCAAGATGTTGATCTGGTGGTCGAGAGGAAGGGTCTCATAACAGCAAATTCAAGGATATATTGTTTATCAATAAAAAAATTCAGTTTGTGGGGGTTTGATTTCTCTTGCTCACCTTTCTGTGCTGTTTCGAAACACTGAGGTCTTGTAAGAAGCAATTACCTGGAGCCAACATGTTGCATAACTCAATGTCCGGCACTGTACTCTGGGTGTCTTAACCTAATGTTTTGGCCTTTGACAGAACTTAACCTGTTGTTCTGTTAAGTGCTTTTCCATGTTACCCCCCATTTCCTATAAGTATTGTGCCGCTTTTGATACCAAATTAAGTAATTAGGTATGCCCTCCCATCATTTTCTGGTACACTTTTCGAATTTAACATGCTTCTGAACGATATTTATGGCGCATTCTTCGTTGTCACCCACTCCCTAAAACTATTGTACAGCATTTTACATAAAAATTGTGCAAATTAACCTAGTGTTCTGCACTTCACCTTCTGATCTGCCTATTTTAACCCACTCACGCACACCCTCTCCTTAACTATTGTACTACTAACACCATGTTGATATAAACAATTTATGCAAATTAATTAAATCAATATTCTTCACATTTATAGGGTAATTTTTTTTTAAATTCACAACATCCTATTGATCAGTGAAATCGATGAAATGTAGTTTCAACAAAAGATCACTAATAAAAAAAAAGACATCCTGCCATGTTACGCCCGACGCCAAAGACTTCGCACATGTCCCCAGGAGTCAGAATGCACCAGCTGTCCCCACGAAGTACGACGTGGCCGTCAGCTGCCAAACCACATGTAGGTGTCAGTTCAGTTCCCACAAGGATGAGGAGGCGGCATCTGTTTCATACATGACACCCGAGAAATACGTGTCGAAACACGTGTTCACCTAAGCACCGTTGCTGGCTCAATGACACATAGCTGCAGTGCAGGTCTACCACCGAAAGAGATGTTTCAATGATTCCCAGAATAGCACAGGATGTATTCTTCCTGGCAGTCCTAATGGGACAGCCCATCTGTCACTGAAGTTACCCGTCAAACTACTGCTGATGCCAGTGTGGGAGCACTGTAAACCATTGTATTCTGCAGTTGAGACTTCCAGCCCCAAAATTATTTTGTACATATCGCTACATTGGACTGATAGTTAAACCCCACATAAGTTGTATACAGTTCATCTAATACATACAAGACTTACAAGAATATTTGGAGCCAGGAACATATTTACCAGAGTAACTACAATTCAATATTATGATTGCTCCTGCAGTCTAACACCAATGAATGTACCAGTAATGTCTCCTCTTGATGGTAGTGATTCTGGAAAGAATCTCACTATCTATAGGGCACATATTTTTCCACGTAAAAATATCTCTCATATCCTCGCGGTTATCGATGCACTGAATCTATATGTTCCTCATGATAGGACACACACTCATTTTCTCTGGTCATGCCACAACATAAGCCACAGTAACATTACACTGCAATATATACACATTTTACACAAACAGTGCAGTTTTCTTTTATACCTGAACAGCGTCCGAAAAAATTATGGTAAGCCTTCACTCACACCAGCTATGTGTCTCGATTCACCTCAGTCCTAGGAAATTATCTGACAAAATCTTCGAATCAGCGTTTCTGGAAGACGCTGCATCCTACCAAGATTCTCTCAAACAAGTACGAAGAACAGGCGTCAGGAACTGTGTGTGACAATGAATATCATACCCAAGGACATAATGCTTGGAAAGACATCAACGATGCTGGCTGGTGTACTGTGATCTCTTTTTTTTTCATTCTGCAGACGAGACTTTCAGCAGCAAAAACTATTTTACGCAGATCGCTATATTACAACGACAATTAAACCCTGCAAAATTCCCCTACATATCATCGAAAACGGGAAGACCCTGCTCAATTACACTGTTCTCCCACTGAAGACAGGAGCTTGAATATTAGAGAGTGAAATCGATCTCCAGCCCAGCAATATATGGTAATGTACCGTGTCGATGAAGTAAACATACAATTCGTATCCTGCGCCATACAAAACCACCCCTCTTACATCATTCCTACATATACCGCGAAGACAGACAGCATAAGCACATGCACCGTAGGTATACTTCTGGCACTAGATATATCCTGCGAGGTCGGGTAGTCATCCACTCCTAATGCATAACGAGAGTCAGAGTGCCCTCAGTTGATCAAAGTCACTCTCAGAGCAGTTGTGCAAAGTCTGGCTCGTTTCCCATTGGCACAAACGCACTACTGTTTCTGGTCCGGACCAGTTTGCTTTTCTACACACATCTCCATACTCTGGGATTACAAGAACACGTAATTTTGCATGGTTTGCTAGACTATAATACCATTTTCGCGATACATCTTGATATAAAGCACATATTAGTATCCTACCGATTGCTCACACAACTAAACTCCAAAAATATAGACTGGAAATTATTTCTCTAGAAACCCGAAACTTCAGTGAGGTGGAACGTACTGTAACCACTGAGTAATTAGAAACTTATCCCCTCTACAAAAACTTTTATGTGAGAACTCGAAAAAAAAAGAGGAAACTGATATTTACATTCGTGAATACTGATGTCGGTGATGCAACAGATTCCAAATCATCCCTATAATTTACAATGTCAGCTAAGGTGTTTCTCGTGTCTAGAGAACCAGCAAACGTGTCTTTCACCTGCTACATGCACACACCACAATTGATGTTCTCTCAACTAAATAAAGATGCGAAATGTGAAAAAGCAGACTATCGAGCAATTTACATGGGAGGGAATAATGGCCCAGTGGAAACACATGTCCATGTTGAATATTTTCATATTTCCACACTATCACGTAAGCTACCCAACACAAACTAAGTATTAGTTCGCTATTCGGCCGTCTAGAGGACGATATGATTAAGTCAGCTACATTACCACACTCCCAACAGACCTCTCTGCTTGGACAGCTCCTGCTGTTAACGGGAAATGTGAATCATTCCCGCCACAGGACACAGACGCTGCACGTCAAGCACGCATCGACAGAATCTTGCTACAATAAAAACGGGCCTCATATATACTTGATCGCTCTACTTAAATGAAATGTTACGATCACGACTTTCGACAATGAGCGGAGTATCGTAAATACAGCCTGCTGACGGCTGTGGCTCTGAAAATAGGAATATCTGTGCCATTCTTATGGCTTGACATACCCTTCCCTTTGCTATCACAGTATTCCACGCCAAAACCATACCTTCCTTACCACTGGACACAGTCATTTCTTTTGCACATTTCAGAACACAAACACAAACTTTATAACCCTGATGTTCAAGGGGAACCTATCCAGAACCCCCTATTACTGATAAAATACTTCGCCAATACACGACTGCCGGCGATACGAAATAATTGTGGGCGAGAATCAACGATGGGTAGACATGGCTCATACGTTTTTCTTGTGAGCGGTACCGTTGTGTCTTAGAAAGAGAGGCGTAATCGTCTTACAAACCACAAGTTTAAAAAAAAAAAAAAACATATTTCCATCACAAGCGATCTTGGTTTTTACAGGTGCACACAAGTGCCCATGTTAAAAGCTATACTGGCTTTATAAATCTACGTATGGCATTACCTCTGAATGAAATGGTTTTTTTTTTCCAGACAAATACCGTGACACTGAATATAGACGGTAATCTCTGGAGTGTACAGTTTCAAACCAACAGTGCAGTTACACGTCGTCGACGGTGCAACGTCGTAATAAAATTACTGAATTTGGAAAGTGATTCAGCTGAGGAGCATTGTATGAAACCAGTACTTAAACCTTCCTCGCACCGCCGCCGCTACAGTAAAGTTCCAAAGTGGTTTTAGGTAATCCCTATGCACCTTGGAATTGCCCCTCAGACTGCGATACCACCCCTGCAGTTTACTGGATGTGATCTATCCAATGGAAGCTGGAACCGAGTAGAAGTCAGAGAAGAATCTACCACCTTTTCAACTCATGTAGAAACAGGCTAAGCTGAGTTACTGTGACAGGACTGTGTTGTAACCATTCGATGGAAATGGGAAGTGGGAGAAGGACGAGGATGTTACTACTACACTGTGGTGTGCCCCCCAAACTACATACAAGTACTGCAGAGCCATTTCACGACTATCACCCAAACATTCTATCTTCGTTATTCTGTACCACGCAACAAATAAAACTTACGAACTATAAAAACTCGACTGACTTCATCCAGTAGAGAACACAATAAGACTTTCACCGCATCTCTCTCCTCTCATAAATCGAAAATAAATACCATCTGCTTTGTAGCAAAGAGCACATGTGATGATCCTATAAAATATACAGCTATTGATACATTGCACAGACTAGTGTAATGGTGCATCGCCTGTGCTCTAGGAGGATGACTGTATCCCACAAACTGTGCTATATGTCGAAGAGACCCTCCCTGCGACCCTGTGTCGTTGTCTGACACATTCTTTGTTTTCTTCTGTAACATACTTTGTACACTGCTATACATTTTAATTTATTCCACCACGACTTCGAATTCTGTGTCAGGATCTAAATTGATATTAACACATTATGATCCATTGCCTCTCACATAAAACTAGACATCGCACAGTGTAAATCATGTTGTTATTGCAGATACCATAACAAGCCACACACACTGGATGATTTTAAATAAAGAACAGCTACGACATAAGGAAACTTTAAGAGTCTGACGGCATTGTGGAGAGTTTACAAACCACAGTCCCAAGGTGATTGACGACATCTTCATTTAACTCATCTGTAACAAGGACGGAAGAACTGATGGCTCTACGTTCTTTTTATAGTATTCCTCACATTGCAATCATGTTCGCGATCTCTGTTTCGGTTCTAGCCATCCCCCCAAGGTGTTGCTTCTCCACCAAAACTCTTTCTCCAACTCAAACAAGCAATGTCAGTCAATCATTATGTGGAAACCAACAGCGTACCAGTAGATGGACTGGATGGAAAAGACACTGTCGATGTACTGTAATGATAAGTATCATAACTGATAGTGCGAACAATTTTAATAATTTTATAGTAATTTTCAACACAGACCAATGATGCGACAGTATTTTTCCCAATTTCACTATCACAGCTAAACGGCCCCTTCTCTACTTTGTGAGTATCATGCGAATGCGAATGTAGATAGATGACTGTGCAGTACCTCCATTCATTGTTAATACTCGAATATATACATCATAAAAGTATACCAGAAATACTTCTAGCACCTCAAACATAGTGTTTAATTTACAATCTATCTCTAAGTGGATGGGAGTTGCAAAGCATTCTCGCAGTCTTAGGTTAAAATTAGAGACTGAAAGACCCCCTCACACTGTCTTTGTTTGTCCAACCCGCTGCCGGCCATGGTGGCCGCGCGGTTCTAGGCGCTTCACTTGGTTGTATATGGGTCGAACACAGGCTATGTCACACAACTGATGCATCCTGACAGAACATCAGGGAAAAATGGTCCAATGACCTGCAACAACTTCTCCCACCCTCTCTAGAATGCATCACCCGTCTGCCATTAAATATACTACTTGCCATTAAAATTGCTACACCAAGAAGAAATGCAGATGATAAACGGGTATTCATTGGACAAATATATTATACTAGAACTGTCATGTGATTACGTTTTCATGCAGATTGGGTGCATAGATCCTGAGAAATCAGTACCCAGAAGAACCACCTCTGGCCATAATAACGGCCTTGTTACGCCTGGGCATTCAGTCAAAAAGAGCTTGAATGGCGTGGACAGGTACAGCTGTCCATGCATCTTCAACACGATACCACATTTCATCAAGTGTAGTGACTGGCACATTGTGACGAGCTTGGCCACCATTGACCAGACGTTTTCAATTGTTGAGAGATCTGGGAATTGTCCTGGCCAGGGCAGCAGTCGAACATTTTCTGTGTCCAGAAAGGCTCGTACAGGACCTGCAAAATGCGGTCGTGCATTATCCTGCTGAAATGTAGGGTTTCGCAGGGATCGAATGAAGGATAGAGCCGCGGGTCGTAACACATCTGAAATGTAACGTCCACAGTTCAAAGTGCAGTCATTGCGAACAAGACATGGCCGAGGCATGTAACCAATGCCACCCCACACCATTATGCCGGTCACATGCCAGTATGGCGATGACGAATACACGCTTCCAATGTGCGTTCACCGCGATGTCGCCAAACACGGATGCGACCATCATGATGCTGTAAACAGAACCTTGATTGATTTGAAAAAATGACGTTTTGCCATTCGTGCACCCCGGTTCGTCATTGAGTACACCATCGCAGGCACTCCTGTCTGTCATGCAGTGTCAAGGGTAACCACAGCCATGGTCTTCGAGCTGATAGTCCATGATGTTGCAAACGTCGTCGAACTGTTCGTGCAGACGGTTGATGTCTTGCGAACGTCCCCATCTGTTGACTCAGGGATTGAGACATGGCTGCACGATCCGTTGCAGCCATGCGGATAAGATTCCTGTCATCTCGACTGCTAGTGGTATGAGGCCACTGGGATCCAGCACGGTGCTCCGTATTACCCTCCTGAACCCACCGATTCCATATTCTGCTACCAGTTATTGGATCTCGACCAACGCGAGCAGCAATGTCGCGATACTATAAACCGCAATAGCGATAGGTTACAATCCGACCTTTATCAAAGTTGGAAACGTGATGGAACGCATTTCTCCTCCTCACACGAGGCATCACAACAACGTTTCACCAGGCAACGCCGGTCAACTGCTGTCTGCGATTGGAAACTTTCCTCATGGCAGCACGTTGCAGGTGTCGCCACCGACGCCTGCATTGTGTGAATGCTCTGAAAAGCTAACCATTTGCATATCACAGTATCTTCCCCCTGTCGGTTAAATTTCGCGTCTGTATCAACTCATCTTCGTGGTGTATCAATTTTAATGGCCAGTAGTGTAGTGCATCGTTACAGCTCCGTCTCACTCGATCACCCCGTTCACTCTATGTCATCCTTAACGCAGATTCATGTAAACTTCGGCAGATGGTTCTCTGTCTTCCTTAAAAGCGTCATATACAGTAGTCAACTCGCGTGTATCACTGTTACCTCAATAGACATACAGTAGAATGCTGCATCGTCGGAAAAAAGGGACTGTTTCCCTGGTTCCCTTCGCTTGCTGTAGCATACTTGTTCCCATGTACAAATTGCTCTGCGCCAACCAGAAGACACGCAAGTACTTCCTCAATTTCCCCGCATTTCCGTGTATGTCCCTTCAATTTATACGTATTTTTCGCAATTCTATCGATTTTATTTAGTTCTACCCGTGCGATCATGACATAACCTCTGGTTCCGTGTTCTAAAATTACTTGCAAATGTAGTACAGCTGCCAGCGCCTACCGCAAATGCACAGATCGCGAGGCATAGTGTAGCACTGTACTCAATTTTATCCAGTCGCCTCCACGCCGCATATTCCACATTTGCAGAGCGTCTGCTCTGTTTTCTATATGTCTGTGTATGTGTATGAGTCACGGATGGCTTTTAAGGAAGACAGAGGACTATCTGCCTCTAAGCTAACTTGGATCTGCGTTAAGGATGACATAGAGTGGATGGGGTAATCGATTGAGATGGAGCTGTAACGATGTACTAATTACGGGCGGACTGATGATGCATACAAGAGAGTGGGGGGGGGGGGGGAGGGGTAGAAGTTGTTGCAGGTCATTTGACCATTTTTTCCTGATGTACAAATTGCTCTGCGCCAACCAGAAGACACGCAAGTACTTCCTCAATTTCCCCGCATTTCCGTGTATGTCCCTTCAATTTATACGTATTTTTCGCAATTCTATCGATTTTATTTAGTTCTACCCGTGCGATCATGACATAACCTCTGGTTCCGTGTTCTAAAATTACTTGTAAATGTAGTACAGCTGCCAACGCCTACCGCAAATGCACAGATCGCGAGGCATAGTGTAGCACTGTACTCAATTTTATCCAGTCGCCTCCACGCCGCATATTCCACATTTGCAGAGCGTCTGCTCTGTTTTCTATATGTCTGTGTATGTGTATGAGTCACGGATGGCTTTTAAGGAAGACAGAGGACCATCTGCCTCTAAGCTAACTTGGATCTGCGTTAAGGATGACATAGAGTGGATGGGGTAATCGATTGAGATGGAGCTATAACGATGTACTAATTACGGGCGGACTGATGATGCATACTAGAGAGTGGGGGGGGGGGGGAGGGGTAGAAGTTGTTGCAGGTCATTTGACCATTTTTTCCTGATGTACAAATTGCTCTGCGCCAACCAGAAGACACGCAAGTACTTCCTCAATTTCCCCGCATTTCCGTGTATGTCCCTTCAATTTATACGTATTTTTCGCAATTCTATCGATTTTATTTAGTTCTACCCGTGCGATCATGACATAACCTCTGGTTCCGTGTTCTAAAATTACTTGTAAATTTAGTACAGCTGCCAACGCCTACCGCAAATGCACAGATCGCGAGGCATAGTGTAGCACTGTACTCAATTTTATCCAGTCGCCTCCACGCCGCATATTCCACATTTGCAGAGCGTCTGCTCTGTTTTCTATATGTCTGTGTATGTGTATGAGTCACGGATGGCTTTTAAGGAAGACAGAGGACCATCTGCCTCTAAGCTAACTTGGATCTGCGTTAAGGATGACATAGAGTGGATGGGGTAATCGATTGAGATGGAGCTGTAACGATGTACTAATTACGGACGGACTGATGATGCATACTAGAGAGTGGGGGGGGGGGAGGGGTAGAAGTTGTTGCAGGTCATTTGACCATTTTTTCCTGATGTACAAATTGCTCTGCGCCAACCAGAAGACACGCAAGTACTTCCTCAATTTCCCCGCATTTCCGTGTATGTCCCTTCAATTTATACGTATTTTTCGCAATTCTATCGATTTTATTTAGTTCTACCCGTGCGATCATGACATAACCTCTGGTTCCGTGTTCTAAAATTACTTGTAAATGTAGTACAGCTGCCAACGCCTACCGCAAATGCACAGATCGCGAGGCATAGTGTAGCACTGTACTCAATTTTATCCAGTCGCCTCCACGCCGCATATTCCACATTTGCAGAGCGTCTGCTCTGTTTTCTATATGTCTGTGTATGTGTATGAGTCACGGATGGCTTTTAAGGAAGACAGAGGACCATCTGCCTCTAAGCTAACTTGGATCTGCGTTAAGGATGACATAGAGTGGATGGGGTAATCGATTGAGATGGAGCTGTAACGATGTACTAATTACGGGCGGACTGATGATGCATACTAGAGAGTGGGGGGGGGGGGGGAGGGGTAGAAGTTGTTGCAGGTCATTTGACCATTTTTTCCTGATGTACAAATTGCTCTGCGCCAACCAGAAGACACGCAAGTACTTCCTCAATTTCCCCGCATTTCCGTGTATGTCCCTTCAATTTATACGTATTTTTCGCAATTCTATCGATTTTATTTAGTTCTACCCGTGCGATCATGACATAACCTCTGGTTCCGTGTTCTAAAATTACTTGTAAATGTAGTACAGCTGCCAACGCCTACCGCAAATGCACAGATCGCGAGGCATAGTGTAGCATTGTACTCAATTTTATCCAGTCGCCTCCACGCCGCATATTCCACATTTGCAGAGCGTCTGCTCTGTTTTCTATATGTCTGTGTATGTGTATGAGTCACGGATGGCTTTTAAGGAAGACAGAGGACCATCTGCCTCTAAGCTAACTTGGATCTGCGTTAAGGATGACATAGAGTGGATGGGGTAATCGATTGAGATGGAGCTGTAACGATGTACTAATTACGGGCGGACTGATGATGCATACTAGTGAGTGGGGGGGGGGGGGGGGAGGGGTAGAAGTTGTTGCAGGTCATTTGACCATTTTTTCCTGATGTACAAATTGCTCTGCGCCAACCAGAAGACACGCAAGTACTTCCTCAATTTCCCCGCATTTCCGTGTATGTCCCTTCAATTTATACGTATTTTTCGCAATTCTATCGATTTTATTTAGTTCTACCCGTGCGATCATGACATAACCTCTGGTTCCGTGTTCTAAAATTACTTGTAAATGTAGTACAGCTGCCAACGCCTACCGCAAATGCACAGATCGCGAGGCATAGTGTAGCACTGTACTCAATTTTATCCAGTCGCCTCCACGCCGCATATTCCACATTTGCAGAGCGTCTGCTCTGTTTTCTATATGTCTGTGTATGTGTATGAGGCACGGATGGCTTTTAAGGAAGACAGAGGACCATCTGCCTCTAAGCTAACTTGGATCTGCGTTAAGGATGACATAGAGTGGATGGGGTAATCGATTGAGATGGAGCTGTAACGATGTACTAATTACGGGCGGACTGATGATGCATACTAGAGAGTGGGGGGGGGGGGGAGGGGTAGAAGTTGTTGCAGGTCATTTGACCATTTTTTCCTGATGTACAAATTGCTCTGCGCCAACCAGAAGACACGCAAGTACTTCCTCAATTTCCCCGCATTTCCGTGTATGTCCCTTCAATTTATACGTATTTTTCGCAATTCTATCGATTTTATTTAGTTCTACCCGTGCGATCATGACATAACCTCTGGTTCCGTGTTCTAAAATTACTTGTAAATGTAGTACAGCTGCCAACGCCTACCGCAAATGCACAGATCGCGAGGCATAGTGTAGCACTGTACTCAATTTTATCCAGTCGCCTCCACGCCGCATATTCCACATTTGCAGAGCGTCTGCTCAGTTTTCTATGTGTCTGTGTATGTGTATGAGGCACGGATGGCTTTTAAGGAAGACAGAGGACCATCTGCCTCTAAGCTAACTTGGATCTGCGTTAAGGATGACATAGAGTGGATGGGGTAATCGATTGAGATGGAGCTGTAACGATGTACTAATTACGGGCGGACTGATGATGCATACTAGAGAGTGGGGGGGGGGGAGGGGTAGAAGTTGTTGCAGGTCATTTGACCATTTTTTCCTGATGTACAAATTGCTCTGCGCCAACCAGAAGACACGCAAGTACTTCCTCAATTTCCCCGCATTTCCGTGTATGTCCCTTCAATTTATACGTATTTTTCGCAATTCTATCGATTTTATTTAGTTCTACCCGTGCGATCATGACATAACCTCTGGTTCCGTGTTCTAAAATTACTTGTAAATGTAGTACAGCTGCCAACGCCTACCGCAAATGCACAGATCGCGAGGCATAGTGTAGCACTGTACTCAATTTTATCCAGTCGCCTCCACGCCGCATATTCCACATTTGCAGAGCGTCTGCTCTGTTTTCTATATGTCTGTGTATGTGTATGAGGCACGGATGGCTTTTAAGGAAGACAGAGGACCATCTGCCTCTAAGCTAACTTGGATCTGCGTTAAGGATGACATAGAGTGGATGGGGTAATCGATTGAGATGGAGCTGTAACGATGTACTAATTACGGGCGGACTGATGATGCATACTAGAGAGTGGGGGGGGGGGGAGGGGTAGAAGTTGTTGCAGGTCATTTGACCATTTTTTCCTGATGTACAAATTGCTCTGCGCCAACCAGAAGACACGCAAGTACTTCCTCAATTTCCCCGCATTTCCGTGTATGTCCCTTCAATTTATACGTATTTTTCGCAATTCTATCGATTTTATTTAGTTCTACCCGTGCGATCATGACATAACCTCTGGTTCCGTGTTCTAAAATTACTTGTAAATGTAGTACAGCTGCCAACGCCTACCGCAAATGCACAGATCGCGAGGCATAGTGTAGCACTGTACTCAATTTTATCCAGTCGCCTCCACGCCGCATATTCCACATTTGCAGAGCGTCTGCTCTGTTTTCTATATGTCTGTGTATGTGTATGAGTCACGGATGGCTTATAAGGAAGACAGAGGACCATCTGCCTCTAAGCTAACTTGGATCTGCGTTAAGGATGACATAGAGTGGATGGGGTAATCGATTGAGATGGAGCTGTAACGATGTACTAATTACGGGCGGACTGATGATGCATACTAGAGAGTGGGGGGGGGAGGGGTAGAAGTTGTTGCAGGTCATTTGACCATTTTTTCCTGATGTACAAATTGCTCTGCGCCAACCAGAAGACACGCAAGTACTTCCTCAATTTCCCCGCATTTCCGTGTATGTCCCTTCAATTTATACGTATTTTTCGCAATTCTATCGATTTTATTTAGTTCTACCCGTGCGATCATGACATAACATCTGGTTCCGTGTTCTAAAATTACTTGTAAATGTAGTACAGCTGCCAACGCCTACCGCAAATGCACAGATCGCGAGGCATAGTGTAGCACTGTACTCAATTTTATCCAGTCGCCTCCACGCCGCATATTCCACATTTGCAGAGCGTCTGCTCTGTTTTCTATATGTCTGTGTATGTGTATGAGTCACGGATTGCTTTTAAGGTAGACAGAGGACCATCTGCCTCTAAGCTAACTTGGATCTGCGTTAAGGATGACATAGAGTGGATGGGGTAATCGATTGAGATGGAGCTGTAACGATGTACTAATTACGGGCGGACTGATGATGCATACTAGAGAGTGGGGGGGGGGGAGGGGTAGAAGTTGTTGCAGGTCATTTGACCATTTTTTCCTGATGTACAAATTGCTCTGCGCCAACCAGAAGACACGCAAGTACTTCCTCAATTTCCCCGCATTTCCGTGTATGTCCCTTCAATTTATACGTATTTTTCGCAATTCTATCGATTTTATTTAGTTCTACCCGTGCGATCATGACATAACCTCTGGTTCCGTGTTCTAAAATTACTTGTAAATGTAGTACAGCTGCCAACGCCTACCGCAAATGCACAGATCGCGAGGCATAGTGTAGCACTGTACTCAATTTTATCCAGTCGCCTCCACGCCGCATATTCCACATTTGCAGAGCGTCTGCTCTGTTTTCTATAGGTCTGTGTATGTGTATGAGTCACGGATGGCTTTTAAGGAAGACAGAGGACCATCTGCCTCTAAGCTAACTTGGATCTGCGTTAAGGATGACATAGAGTGGATGGGGTAATCGATTGAGATGGAGCTGTAACGATGTACTAATTACGGGCGGACTGATGATGCATACTAGAGAGTGGGGGGGGGGGGGGGAGGGGTAGAAGTTGTTGCAGGTCATTTGACCATTTTTTCCTGATGTACAAATTGCTCTGCGCCAACCAGAAGACACGCAAGTACTTCCTCAATTTCCCCGCATTTCCGTGTATGTCCCTTCAATTTATACGTATTTTTCGCAATTCTATCGATTTTATTTAGTTCTACCCGTGCGATCATGACATAACCTCTGGTTCCGTGTTCTAAAATTACTTGTAAATGTAGTACAGCTGCCAACGCCTACCGCAAATGCACAGATCGCGAGGCATAGTGTAGCACTGTACTCAATTTTATCCAGTCGCCTCCACGCCGCATATTCCACATTTGCAGAGCGTCTGCTCTGTTTTCTATATGTCTGTGTATGTGTATGAGTCACGGATGGCTTTTAAGGAAGACAGAGGACCATCTGCCTCTAAGCTAACTTGGATCTGCGTTAAGGATGACATAGAGTGGATGGGGTAATCGATTGAGATGGAGCTGTAACGATGTACTAATTACGGGCGGACTGATGATGCATACTAGAGAGTGGGGGGGGGGGAGGGGTAGAAGTTGTTGCAGGTCATTTGACCATTTTTTCCTGATGTACAAATTGCTCTGCGCCAACCAGAAGACACGCAAGTACTTCCTCAATTTCCCCGCATTTCCGTGTATGTCCCTTCAATTTATACGTATTTTTCGCAATTCTATCGATTTTATTTAGTTCTACCCGTGCGATCATGACATAACCTCTGGTTCCGTGTTCTAAAATTACTTGTAAATGTAGTACAGCTGCCAACGCCTACCGCAAATGCACAGATCGCGAGGCATAGTGTAGCACTGTACTCAATTTTATCCAGTCGCCTCCACGCCGCATATTCCACATTTGCAGAGCGTCTGCTCAGTTTTCTATATGTCTGTGTATGTGTATGAGTCACGGATTGCTTTTAAGGAAGACAGAGGACCATCTGCCTCTAAGCTAACTTGGATCTGCGTTAAGGATGACATAGAGTGGATGGGGTAATCGATTGAGATGGAGCTGTAACGATGTACTAATTACGGGCGGACTGATGATGCATACTAGAGAGTGGGGGGGGGGGGAGGGGTAGAAGTTGTTGCAGGTCATTTGACCATTTTTTCCTGATGTACAAATTGCTCTGCGCCAACCAGAAGACACGCAAGTACTTCCTCAATTTCCCCGCATTTCCGTGTATGTCCCTTCAATTTATACGTATTTTTCGCAATTCTATCGATTTTATTTAGTTCTACCCGTGCGATCATGACATAACCTCTGGTTCCGTGTTCTAAAATTACTTGTAAATGTAGTACAGCTGCCAACGCCTACCGCAAATGCACAGATCGCGAGGCATAGTGTAGCACTGTACTCAATTTTATCCAGTCGCCTCCACGCCGCATATTCCACATTTGCAGAGCGTCTGCTCAGTTTTCTATGTGTCTGTGTATGTGTATGAGGCACGGATGGCTTTTAAGGAAGACAGAGGACCATCTGCCTCTAAGCTAACTTGGATCTGCGTTAAGGATGACATAGAGTGGATGGGGTAATCGATTGAGATGGAGCTGTAACGATGTACTAATTACGGGCGGACTGATGATGCATACTAGAGAGTGGGGGGGGGGGAGGGGTAGAAGTTGTTGCAGGTCATTTGACCATTTTTTCCTGATGTACAAATTGCTCTGCGCCAACCAGAAGACACGCAAGTACTTCCTCAATTTCCCCGTATTTCCGTGTATGTCCCTTCAATTTATACGTATTTTTCGCAATTCTATCGATTTTATTTAGTTCTACCCGTGCGATCATGACATAACCTCTGGTTCCGTGTTCTAAAATTACTTGTAAATGTAGTACAGCTGCCAACGCCTACCGCAAATGCACAGATCGCGAGGCATAGTGTAGCACTGTACTCAATTTTATCCAGTCGCCTCCACGCCGCATATTCCACATTTGCAGAGCGTCTGCTCTGTTTTCTATATGTCTGTGTATGTGTATGAGTCACGGATGGCTTTTAAGGAAGACAGAGGACCATCTGCCTCTAAGCTAACTTGGATCTGCGTTAAGGATGACATAGAGTGGATGGGGTAATCGATTGAGATGGAGCTGTAACGATGTACTAATTACGGGCGGACTGATGATGCATACTAGAGAGTGGGGGGGGGGGGGGGAGGGGTAGAAGTTGTTGCAGGTCATTTGACCATTTTTTCCTGATGTTCTGTCACGATGCAGCAATTGTATGACAAAGCCTGTGTTCGACTCGTATACAACCATGTGTTCTGTTTTTGACTTATAGCACTATCTACTTGTGATTATTAACAGTAAACCTCTCTGTCATCAGAGGACTCATGTGTGATGAAACTTGACACATTCCGCTAAACGAATGAAAATCTATGCGGTGTACTCCACTCCATTGTCGTATCGTAAGTGTAAAATCGATACTTCAGTTTCATCACTCAGTTAGCGATAGATGTTTGTGAGACACTGCAATCCCTTGTGTGTACATCTGCTTGATAGATGTGCTGTTTACAGAGTTAATGAAGGCATGACTTGTAATTTCACATGCTGGACGCCGCTGCTATGCATTTATCTGTTTCCTTGTAAGATTACGATAATTTTATATAGAATCGATCTGGGCATTGTATAATTTCTGAACCATGATCGGATGTGAACAGTGGACGCTATACATCCCTGGAAAGCTACGTTGTGCATGTATCCCACAGGACCACTGTTAAGTAGTTTTTTCGTTTTACATATTGTTACCATAGTTTATCATAGACAAACCTACAACTATGTGTGTCAAGCGCTGGAAATATATTTCTTCCATTCAAATATTAACAGTGCTGCATTCCACACGACTGATAGGTCGGAAACTGAAGCAATTTAATATTATAGCCTGTTTTAAGTTGAGAACCGTGTAGCCTTAGGAGTGTGTGGGTTTATATTCTCTTTTACCAATACCCTTCTGGTACTGACACCAGAAACTGGAATAATACTTTAAAAATGATAGCGTAGTTGATTTACGTAAAATGCTTCGAAATCCATACGTCTGAGGCTCCATCATGCATGAAAATCGCCCATTTGTTGTTTTTCTTAACCTTCTGCTATTACAGAACAAAACTTTCAAATCTACTACTAAACACCGATAAGCGGTGCGAACGACCTTGAGATTGCCATGCCTGGAGAAATCTTGTGCACTTGGTTGGGCGAGGACTTGGCTAGCTCCAATCATTCACAAGATGCGGAGTGCAGCCATCTACTTCTGGTCAGCTGCAGATTAAATCTGTAACGGCGCTGCAGAGTGGGTTGGTCAAACAAAGACAGTGTGAGGGGGTCTTTCAGTCTCTAATTTTAACCTAAGACTGCGAGAATGCTTTGCAACTCCCATCCACTTAGAGATAGATTGTAAATTAAACACTATGTTTGAGGTGCTAGAAGTATTTCTGGTATACTTTTATGATGTATATATTCGAGTATTAACAATGAATGGAGGTACTGCACAGTCATCTATCTACATTCGCATTCGCATGATACTCACAAAGTAGAGAAGGGGCCGTTTAGCTGTGATAGTGAAATTGGGAAAAATACTGTCGCATCATTGGTCTGTGTTGAAAATTACTATAAAATTATTAAAATTGTTCGCACTATCAGTTATGATACTTATCATTACAGTACATCGACAGTGTCTTTTCCATCCAGTCCATCTACTGGTACGCTGTTGGTTTCCACATAATGATTGACTGACATTGCTTGTTTGAGTTGGAGAAAGAGTTTTGGTGGAGAAGCAACACCTTGGGGGGATGGCTAGAACCGAAACAGAGATCGCGAACATGATTGCAATGTGAGGAATACTATAAAAAGAACGTAGAGCCATCAGTTCTTCCGTCCTTGTTACAGATGAGTTAAATGAAGATGTCGTCAATCACCTTGGGACTGTGGTTTGTAAACTCTCCACAATGCCGTCAGACTCTTAAAGTTTCCTTATGTCGTAGCTGTTCTTTATTTAAAATCATCCAGTGTGTGTGGCTTGTTATGGTATCTGCAATAACAACATGATTTACACTGTGCGATGTCTAGTTTTATGTGAGAGGCAATGGATCATAATGTGTTAATATCAATTTAGATCCTGACACAGAATTCGAAGTCGTGGTGGAATAAATTAAAATGTATAGCAGTGTACAAAGTATGTTACAGAAGAAAACAAAGAATGTGTCAGACAACGACACAGGGTCGCAGGGAGGGTCTCTTCGACATATAGCACAGTTTGTGGGATACAGTCATCCTCCTAGAGCACAGGCGATGCACCATTACACTAGTCTGTGCAATGTATCAATAGCTGTATATTTTATAGGATCATCACATGTGCTCTTTGCTACAAAGCAGATGGTATTTATTTTCGATTTATGAGAGGAGAGAGATGCGGTGAAAGTCTTATTGTGTTCTCTACTGGATGAAGTCAGTCGAGTTTTTATAGTTCGTAAGTTTTCTTTGTTGCGTGGTACAGAATAACGAAGATAGAATGTTGGGGTGATAGACGTGAAATGGCTCTGCAGTACTTGTATGTAGTTTGGGGGGCACACCACAGTGTAGTAGTAACATCCTCGTCCTTCTCCCACTTCCCATTTCCATCGAATGGTTACAACACAGTCCTGTCACAGTAACTCAGCTTAGCCTGTTTCTACATGAGTTGAAAAGGTGGTAGATTCTTCTCTGACTTCTACTCGGTGCCAGCTTCCATTGGAAAGATCACATCCAGTAAACTGCAGGGGTTCGAGCAGGCACACGGGGGGAGGGGTTTATTAGTTATTTGGTGCTCCAACGTTAGGCGGGTGATGGAGCCCCGTAGGGGAATAGCGGAAAGGTCGGGGAAGAAGGCCAGTGTTCACTCTGTCTGCTTGCCGGGGGGTCTCATCCGAGATGTGGAGGAGGCCCTACCGGCGGCGATTGAGAGCACTGGGTGCACCCGACTGCAAATTGTTGCTCATGTCGGAACCAATGACTCCTGCCGTCTGAGTTCAGAGGTCATCCTCAGTTCGTACAGGCGTTTGGCGGAGTTGGTGAAGGCGGAAAGGCTCGCTCGCGGGGTGGAATCAGAGCTAACTATTTGTAGTATCGTTCCCAGAACCGATCGCGGTCCTCTGGTTTGGAGCCGAGTGAAAGGCTTAAACCAGAGGCTCAGACGATTCTGCGGAGTGCTGGGGTGCAAATTTCTCGACCTCCGCTATCGGGTGGAGAAATGTAGGGTCCCCCTGAATAGGTCAGGCGTGCACTACACGCCGGAAGCGGCTACGAGGGTAGCGGAGTACGTGTGGAGTGCACATGGGGTTTTTTTAGGTTAGAGAATTCCCTCCCTAGGCCCGACAAGACGCCTCCTGAGACGCGGCAAGGCAGGAGTAGGCAAAATGCAACAAGGAATAACAATATTAATGTGCTAATAGTAAACTGCAGGAGCGTCTATAGAAAGGTCCCAGAACTGCTCTCATTAATAAACGGTCACAACGCCCATATAGTACTAGGAACAGAAAGTTGGCTGAAACCAGACGTAAACAGTAATGAAATCCTAAACTCGGATTGGAATGTATACCGCAGAGATAGTCTGGACAGTGAAGGGGGAGGCGTGTTTATAGCGATAAGAAGTGCAATAGTATCGAAGGAAATTGACGGAGATTCGAATTGTGAAATGATTTGGGTGAAGGTCACGGTTAAAGCAGGCTCAGACATGGTAATTGGAGTCTATATAGGCCCCCGGGCTCAGCAGCTATTGTGGCTCAGCACCTGAAGAATAATTTGGAAAATATTTCGAGTAGATTTCCCCACCATGTTATAGTTCTGGGTGGAGATTTTAATTTGCCGGATATAGACTGGGAGACTCAAACGTTCATAACGGGTGGCAGGAACAAAGAACCCAGTGAAAAATTTTTAAGTGCTTTATCTGAAAACTACCTTTAGCAGTTAAACAGAAAACCGACTCGTGGCGATAACATATTAGACCTTCTGGTGACAAACAGACCCGAACTATTTGAATCAGTTAATGCAGAACAGGGAATCAGCGATCATAAAGCGGTTACTGCATCGATGATTTCAGCCGTAAATAGAAATATTAAAAAAGGTAGGAAGATTTTTCTGTTTAGCAAAAGTGACAAAAAGCAGATTACAGAGTACCTGACGGCTCAACACAAAAGTTTTGTCTCAAGTGCAGATAGTGTTGAGGATCAGTGGACAAAGTTCAAAACCATGGTACAATATGCGTTAGATGAGTATGTGCCAAGCAAGATCGTAAGAGATGGGAAAGAGCCACCGTGGTACAACAACCGAGTTAGAAAACTGCTGCGGAAGCAAAGGGAACTTCACAGCAAACATAAACATAGCCAAAGCCTTGCAGACAAACAAAAATTACGCGAAGCGAAATGCAGTGTGAGGAGGGCTATGCGAGAGGCTTTCAATGAATTCGAAAGTAAAGTTCTATGTACTGACTTGGCAGAAAATCCTAAGAAATTTTGGTCTTATGTCAAAGCGGTAGGTGGATCAAAACAAAATGTCCAGACACTCTGTGACCAAAATGGTACTGAAACAGAGGATGACAGACTAAAGGCCGAAATACTAAATGTCTTCTTCCAAAGCTGTTTCACAGAGGAAGACTGCACTGTGCTTCCTTTTCTAGATTGTCGCACAGTTGACAAAATGGTAGATTTCGAAGTAGACGACAGAGGGATAGAGAAACAATTAAAATCGCTCAAAAGAGGAAAGGCCGCTGGTCCTGTTGGGATACCAGTTCGATTTTACACAGAGTACGCGAAGGAACTTGCCCCCCTTCTTGCAGCGGTGTACCGTAGGTCTCTAGAAGAGCGAAGCGTTCCAAAGGATTGGAAAAGGGCACAGGTCATCCCCATTTTCAAGAAGGGACGTCGAACAGATGTGCAGAACTATAGACCTATATCTCTAACGTCGATCAGTTGTAGAATTTTGGAACACGTATTATGTTCGAGTATAATGTCTTTTCTGGAGACTAGAAATCTACTCTGTAGGAATCAGCATGGGTTTCGAAAAAGACGGTCGTGTGAAACCCAGCTCGCGCTATTCGTCCACGAGACTCAGAGGGCCTTAGACACGGGTTCACAGGTAGATGCCGTGTTTCTTGACTTCCGCAAGGCGTTTGACACAGTTCCCCACAGTCGTTTAATGAACAAAGTAAGAGCATACGGACTATCAGATCAATTGTGTGATTGGATTGAGGAGTTCCTAGATAACAGAACGCAGCATGTCATTCTCAATGGAGAGAAGTCTTCCGAAGTAAGAGTGATTTCAGGTGTGCCGCAGGGGAGTGTCATAGGACCGTTGCTATTCACAATATACATAAATGACCTGGTGGATGACATCGGAAGTTCACTGAGGCTTTTTGCGGATGATGCTGTGGTGTATCGAGAGGTTGCAACAATGGAAAATTGTACTGAAATGCAGGAGGATCTGCAGCGAATTGACGCATGGTGCACGGAATGGGAATGGCAATTGAATCTCAATGTAGACAAGTGTAATGTGATGCGAATACATAGAAAGATAGGTCCCTTATCATTTAGCTACAAAATAGCAGGTCAGCAACTGGAAGCAGTTAATTCCATAAATTATCTTGGAGTACGTATTAGGAGTGATTTAAAATGGAATGATCATATATAGTTGATCGTCGGTAAAGCAGATGCCAGACTGAGATTCATTGGAAGAATCCTAAGGAAATGCAATCCGACAACAAAGGAAGTAGGTTACAGTACGCTTGTTCACCCAATGCTGGAATACTGCTCAGCAGTGTGGGATCCGCACCAGGTAGGGTTGATAGAAGAGATAGAGAAGATCCAACGGAGAGCAGCGCCCTTCGTTACGGGATCATTTAGTAATTGCGAAAGCGTTACGGAGATGATAGATAAACTCCAGTGGAAGACTCTGCAGGAGAGACGCTCAGTAGCTCGGTACGGGCTTTTGTTAAAGTTTCGAGAACATACCTTCACCGAAGAGTCAAGCAGTATATTGCTCCCTCCTACGTATATCTCGCGAAGAGATCATGAGGATAAAATCAGAGAGATTAGAGCCCACACAGAAGCATACCGACAATCCTTCTTTCCACGTACAATACGAGACTGGAATAGAAGGGAGAACCGATAGAGGTACTCAGGGTACCCTCCGCCACACACCGTCAGGTGGCTTGCGGAGTATGGATGTAGATGTAGATGTAGAGCAGTCCGAGGGGCAATTACAAGATGCATAGAGACTACCTAAAACCGCGTTGGTATTTTACTGTAGCAGATAGGTTTGAGATATGAGAGTGCCAGAAATATGATTCTCTAATGGCTGTAATCATTAAAGCACTTCTCGATAATATACAACACAGGTAGGTGGTTTAATGGAATGACTTGAATCCAAATCCCAGACAGCATTTCAACCCAAATCGTAGCACTAGAGATCTGAAAAGCTAGTGTATATTTCTTAAGACCTTAATCAGCACATCATCTACTACTGTTTGTGATCGTTCTCAATCAACCATCGCCTATAACCCAGTCGATATATCACCTAATCTTTGACATGGCATCGTGACAGAATGCTTTACAAATACTGGAGAAATATCTAGCGGCGGCGGTGTGAGAGAATTGTAAGTACCGGTTTCATACCACGCTCCTTAGCCGAATTACTTTCAAAATTCAGTAATTTTGTTACGAGTTTGCACTGGCGCCAACATGTAACTGCAGTGTTGATTTGATACTACACACTCCAGAGATCACCGTCTATATTCAGTGTCACAGTATTTGTCTGGAAAAAACCATTTCATTCAGAGGTAATGCCATATGTAGATTTATAAAGCCAGCATAGCTTTTAACATGGATATTTGTATGCACTTGTAGAACCAAGATAACTTTTGATGGTAGTACTGCTGTGTTTTTTAACATCTAGCGGTTTGTAAGACGATTACGCCTGTATTTCTAAGACACAGTGGTAAGAGTTGCAAGAATAATTTATGAGACAAGTCTAGCCATCGTTGATTCTTGGTCAGTATTATTTCGTATCTCCGGCAATCATTTATTGCCGAAGTATTATATTTATTAGTAGAAGATTCATGATAGGTTCCCCTTGAGCAACAGGCTTATAAAGTATGTGTTTGTGATCTGAAATGTACAAAGGAAATGACTATGTCCAGTGGTAAGGAAAGTATGATTTTGACTTGGAGTACTGTGATATGTCAGGTCATAAGGATGGCCCAGATATTCCTATTTTCAGAGCCACAGCCGTCAGCAGGCTTATTTCCGATACTCCGCTCATTGTCGAAAGTCGTTGAACAGAGATCGTGATTGTAACATTTAATTGAAGTAGAGCGATCAGATATATATGAGGCACGTATTTATCGTATCGCATTCTGTCGATGCGTGCTTGACGTGCAGCGTCTGTGTCCGGTGGCGGGAATGATTCACATTTCCCGTTAATGGCAGGAGCTGTCCAAACAGAGAGGTCTGTTGGGAGTGTAGTAATGTAGCTGACTTAATCATATCGTCCTCTAGACGGCCGAATAGTGAACTAATACTTAGTATGTGTTGGGTAGCTTTTGTAATCGTGTGGAAATCTGAGACATATGGACATGTATCTGCGCTCGGCCATCATTCCCTCCCATGTAAATTGCTCGGTTGACTGCTTCTTCACATTTCGCGTCTTTTTTTATTTGAGAGAACATTGATTGTAGTGTGAGCATCTAGCAGGTGAAACATAGGTGGAAGTCACGTTTGCTGGTTCTCTAGACATGAGAAATACCTTAGCTGACTTTGTAAATTATAGGAATGATTTGGAATCTCTTACATCACCGACATCAGTATTCGCGAGTGTAAATACCAGTTTCCTCTATTTTTTTGAGTTCTCACATAAAGGTCTTTGCAGAAGCGCTGGTTCGAGGACTTGTCAGATAATTTCCTTGGACTGAGGAGAATCGAGACATATAGCCGATGTGAGTGTAGCCATACCATAATTTTTTCGGCAACTGTATGGGTATAAAATATAACTGCACTGTTTGTGTAAAATGTGTATATATTGCAGTGTAATGTTACTGTGGCTTATGTTGTGGCATGACCAGAGAAAGCGAGTGTATGTCCTATCATGAGGAACATATACACTCCTGGAAATTGAAATAAGAACACCGTGAATTCATTGTCCCAGGAAGGGGAAACTTTATTGACACATTCCTGGGGTCAGATACATCACATGATCACACTGACAGAACCACAGACACATAGACACAGGCAACAGAGCATGCACAATGTCGGCACTAGTACAGTGTATATCCATCTTTCGCAGCAATGCAGGCTGCTATTCTCCCATAGAGACGATCGTAGAGATGCTGGATGTAGTCCTGTGGAACGGCTTGCCATGCCATTTCCACCTGGCGCCTCAGTTGGACCAGCGTTCGTGCTGGACGTGCAGACTGCATGAGACGACGCTTCATCCAGTCCCAAACATGCTCAATGAGGGACAGATCCGGAGATCTTGCTGGCCAGGGTAGTTGACTTACACCTTCTAGAGCACGTTGGGTGGCACGGGATACATGTGGACGTGCATTGTCCTGTTGGAACAGCAAGTTCCCTTGCCGGTCTAGGAATGGTAGAACGATGGGTTCGATGACGGTTTGGATGTACCGTGCACTATTCAGTGACCCCTCGACGATCACCAGAGGTGTACGGCCAGTGTAGGAGATCGCTCCCCACACCATGATGCCGGGTGTTGGCCCTGTGTACCTCGGTCGTATGCAGTCCTGATTGTGGCGCTCACCTGCACGGCGCCAATCACGCATACGACCATCATTGGCACCAAGGCAGAAGCGACTCTCATCGCTGAAGACGACACGTCTCCATTCGTCCCTCCATTCACGCCTGTCGCGACACCACTGGAGGCGGGCTGCACGATGTTGGGGCGTGAGCGAAAGACGGCCTAACGGTGTCCGGGACCGTAGCCCAGCTTCATGGAGACGGTTGCGAATGGTCCTCGCCGATACCCCAGGAGCAACAGTGTCCCCAATTTGCTTGGAAGTGGCGGTGCGGTCCCCTACGGCACTGCGTAGGATCCTACGGTCTTGGCGTGCATCCGTGCGTCGCTGCGGTCCGGTCCCAGGTCGACGGGCACGTGCACCTTCCGCTGACCACTGGCGACAACATCGATGTACTGTGGAGACCTCACGCCCCACGTGTTGAACAATTCGGCGGTACGTCCACCCGGCCTCCCGCATGCCCACTATATGCCCTCGCTCAAAGTCCGTCAACTGCACATACGGTTCACGTCCACGCTGTCGCGGCATGCTACCATTGTTAAAGACTGCGATGGAGCTCCGTATGCCACGGCAAACTGGCTGATACTGACGACGGCGGTGCACAAATGCTGCGCAGCTAGCGCCATTCGACGGCCAACACCGCGGTTCCTGGTGTGTCCGCTGTGCCGTGAGTGTGATCATTGCTTGTACAGCCCTCTCGCAGTGTCCGGAGCAAGTATGGTGGGTCTGACACACCGGTGTCAATGTGTTCTTTTTTCCATTTCCAGGAGTGTAGATTCAGTGCATCGATAACCACGATGTTATGAGAAAGATTTTTACGTGGAAAATTATGTGCCCTATAGATAGTGAGATTTGTTCCAGAACCATTGCCATCAAGAGGAGAGATTACCAGTACATTGATCGGCGTCAGACTGCAAAGGTAAATACACTCCTGGAAATTGAAATAAGAACACCGTGAATTCATTGTCCCAGGAAGGGGAAACTTTATTGACACATTCCTGGGGTCAGATACATCACATGATCACACTGACAGAACCACAGGCACATAGACACAGGCAACAGAGCATGCACAATGTCGGCACTAGTACAGTGTATATCCACCTTTCGCAGCAATGCAGGCTGCTATTCTCCCATGGAGACGATCGTAGAGATGCTGGATGTAGTCCTGTGGAACGGCTTGCCATGCCATTTCCACCTGGCGCCTCAGTTGGACCAGCGTTCGTGCTGGACGTGCAGACCGCGTGAGACGACGCTTCATCCAGTCCCAAACATGCTCAATGGGGGACAGATCCGGTGATCTTGCTGGCCAGGGTAGTTGACTTACACCTTCTAGAGCACGTTGGGTGGCACGGGATACATGCGGACGTGCATTGTCCTGTTGGAACAGCAAGTTCCCTTGCCGGTCTAGGAATGGTAGAACGATGGGTTCGATGACGGTTTGGATGTACCGTGCACTATTCAGTGTCCCCTCGACGATCACCAGAGGTGCATGGCCAGTGTAGGAGATCGCTCCCCACTCCATGATGCCGGGTGTTGGCCCTGTGTGCCTTGGTCATATGCAGTCCTGATTGTGGCGCTCACCTGCACGGCGCCAAACACGCATACGACCATCATTGGCACCAAGGCAGAAGCGACTCTCATCACTGAAGACGACACGTCTCCATTCGTCCCTCCATTGACGCCTGTCGCGACACCACTGGAGGCGGGCTGCACGATGTTGGGGCGTGAGCGGAAGACGGCCTAACGGTGTGCGGGACCGTAGCCCAGCTTCATGGAGACGGTTGCGAATGGTCCTCGCCGATACCCCAGGAGCAACAGTGTCCCTAATTTGCTGGGAAGTGTCGGTGCGGTCCCATACAGCACTGCGTAGGATCCTACGGTGTTGGCGTGCACCCGTGCGTCGCTGCGGTCCGGTCCCAGGTCGACGGGCACGTGCACCTTCCGCCGACCACTGGCGACAACATCGATGTACTGTGGAGCCATCACGCCCCACGTGTTGAGCAATTCGGCGGTACGTCCACCTGGCCTCCCGCATGCCCACTATACGCCCTCGCTCAAAGTCCGTCAACTGCACATACGGTTCACGTCCACGCTGACGCGGCATGCTACCAGTGTTAAAGACTGCGATGGAGCTCCGTATGCCACGGCAAACTGGCTGACACTGACGCCGGCGGTGCACAAATGCTGCGCAGCTAGCGCCATTCGACGGCCAACACCGCGGTTCCTGGTGTGTCCGCTGTGCCGTGCGTGTGATCATTGCTTGTACAGCTCTCTCGCAGTGTCCGGAGCAAGTATGGTGGGTCTGACACACCGGTGTCAATGTGTTCTTTTTTCCATTTCCAGGAGTGTATATTCCTGGCTCCCAATATTCTTGTAAGCCTTGTATGTATTAGATGAAGTGTAAACAACTTATGTGGGGTTTAATTATCAGTGCAATGTAGCGATATATAAAAAATAATTTTTGTGAACGAAGTCTCATCTGCAGAAGACAATGGTTAACAGTGCTCCCACACTGGCATCAGCAGCAGTTTGATGAGTAAATTCTGTGACAGACAGGCTTTCCCATTAGGACTGCTATGAAGAATGCACCCTGTGCTATTCTGGGAATCATTGCAGCATCTCTCTTGGCACTGGACCTGCATCGCAGCTATGCATCATCACATCAGCAATGGTACCTAGGTGAACACGTGCTTAGACAAGTATTTCTCATGTGTCATGTATGAAACAGATGCCGCCGCCTCATCCTTGAGGGAACTGAACTGACACTTACGCGCAGGTTGGCAGCTGATGGCTGTATCCCCACTTTGCGGTGTGTCTCGACTCCTGGAATCGTGTGCAGAGTCAGCAGGATCGGCATCAGGTGTCGAGTGGCAGAATGTGCTTTTTACTAGCAATCGTTTGTTTAAACGATATGCCATCGGTTTCACTGAGCAATAGGTTGCTACAAATTAAAAAAATTACCCTATACATGTGAAGAATATCGATTTCATTAATTCGCATAAATTTTTTATATCAATGTGGTGTTAGCGGTACAATAGTTAAGGGGAGGGTGTGCATGAATGGATGACATGGAGCAGAACAGCAGGGTAACTGCAGAAACTAGGTTAATTTGTACAATTTTATGGAAAACGCAGTACAGTAGTTTAAGTGGGTTGGTGGCAAAGAAGAATGCGCCAGAAATGGCGTTCCAAAGCGTGTTAAATTCAAAAAGTGTACCAGAAAATGGTGGGAGGACATAACTAATTACTTAATTTGGTATCAAAGACGGTACAATAGTTAAAGGAAATGGGACTGACATGGAAAACCATTTAACAGAACAGTAGGTTAAGTGCCAACAAAGGCCCAAGCATTAGGTTAAGACACCCAGAGTACAGTGCCAAACATTAGGTTATGCAACATGTTTGCTCCATGTAATTACTTCTTACAAGACCTACATGTTTCCAAACACCACAGAATGATGAGCAAGAAATATCCAACCCCCACAAACTGATTTTCTTATAAATAAACAATATACCCTTGAATTTCCTATTATGAGACCCTTCCTCTCCACCACCAGATCGCCAACTTGGATTAAGTCATAGAAGGGACGTCAGCACCCTGTGGGGGCAATACTGTGCACTAGTTCCGTTGGACCTGGATCTTGAGGTGAACACACGTGAAGGCAGAACTGCCTCTAATTATTTAGATAAAGACTGAAAATAAAGACTTTTGTCCAGTGCAGGATGAGTCCTTTTCCCACCAATTCCTAGGAAGAGGTGGCCGTTAGATGACTTAGGCTACTGGAGATAGCTCAAGTGACCTTTTTTCCCGCCATTGTCCTAGGTTAGTGGAGGTACCCAAAGTACCCTTTTTGCCGCCATTTTCTTAGGTTAGTGGAGGTAACCATGGTGTGTTGTATTGTCCTGATGGAATTTGAACTACCTGCCATTTTTTGGGGAGGAGAGGGGAGGGGGTTTACCAGTGGGTGAGAGGTTAGTTAATTGATCAATTTAATTAAGTAGTCAATCAAACTGATAAGAGTGAGAGGGGCTACTCCAATGACTCAGACATGAAAGTGCACCTGTAGCAGGGTGATGGGAGGGTGGTGCTGGTGGTGGTGGTGGTGGGGAGGGGGGGCCAATAGGTTAAGTGCCTGGCAATCAAAAGGAAGAATCCTTTTAGCAGCACAATAGGTTAAGGACCTGTCAATCAAAGGAGAACAATGGGTTAAGTACCTGTCAATCAAAGAAGAACAACATGTTAGCCCCTGAGTGCATACCTGCCCCTGATGTAGGCAACCTGCACTAACAAAATGCACCTATGCCCATCTTGTCCCCCTACTACAGTGATGGAGTTTGTGTAATCGATTTCCACATTAGTATACATGTATGTGTGGCATTGTAGCATACGAATTGCCATAAAGTATAGTTATTCTAACAGTTTTAAAAATGCTGTCATCTGCTTTCCAGCTTCTAGATGCACAGTGGGGACTTTTTATAATCCAATGGATACGTCACAGAAAATGGTTAAAAAATCTATATCATATGGAAGCATATGGTATAGGATGTGTTAGAAATATTGTTTCTTAGTGTGAAAAATATCTATCTGCACCAAGGAGTTTGCAATTATCAGCCTAATACTACATTCTTTTGTCAGGACGCTTTATAAATTCGGCGTGGTGGCTATAGAAACATAAAGAGTGTTGGAGTCTTTGTAATCGATTTTCACTTAGCCTACATGAAAGTTGACTATTGTAGCAAACGAATTGTCATTAAATATAGCTATCTGACCGGTTTTAAAAATTCTGCAATCTTATTTTTATTACGTAGCGGACATGTCACACAACAGTGTTACACAGTCTACATCACACTGATGCATATGACATGGAATCCATTACAAATACTGACTCTTAATGTCAAATATACCTAACAGCACTGAGGAGTTGCAAATAGCATGCTAAAGATATTTCTTTAGTCATTATACTTGATGAATTCATCTATAAACCGTGGCCACCTTGGTTGAAGTCATGTCACAGCACAGACGCAGAATTGGATAGCAGTCCTCTGTGTTGGAAGCAATACATTGTAACTGTTGTGGGAGCTATTTCCAGCATCACACTTGAGACTAATGTTATTTATAGTGCAGAAACCTTCCACTGCCACGTCCATCTGACCTGCTTTCACGTCTGCGATGCTAACCACTATTAACACTAAGAGCAGTTGTCATAAATGTCAAAAAAATAGAATCTCACCACATAAACTTTACATAAAGCTGGAAAGATCTTATGATGTGATCTGAAACACCTAAATTCCAATGTACTTTGGTGTGCAGGATATGGAATTAGTCTGAGGCATTCTAAAACCATACCTTCTGAAACATTTTACGTCTTCAGTCCAGGGATATTTAACTAATAAAACACGGTGTGTCATACAGGATGGCGAATGTCACATATCTCTATATACTTGTACATGAAGATTTAGCACATCAGAACAATAGCCCTAAAAATTGTTCATAAATTGTATGACAATGGCCATGACGTGACCCCATATGAAAGAGTGAGAGATATGTTCTGGAAGGTTAAATGGAATCCCATGGAAGGATCACGATGCAGTTTCCGCAAGACTGACTGGGGTAAAGCGATGTGAATATCAGGATGGAGGAAAGACACCAACAGTAGGAGTAACTCCAGAATCAAAAACTAAATGGTCATACACAGTGTAGTAGATACAGTGAATTTTCCTACAACTTTACGAAATTTTATTGTTTTTTCTCTGTAATTACAGTGGTATGAGTATCAGGAGTTGTAATGTGAAACGATCATGCAATGGACATGGAGAAATTCCTCAGCGCTGTGTAGGTGTACCAGATGTGATGCAAAAACAGTATAGTTCACATCCCCACTCCCCCGCCTCTCACCACCCCTCTCTTCCGTTCGTTTCTTCATGAGGCAGACTCTAATTTCAATAGCGAGTGCAACTTAATGTTTCAGTTTTGTGTTGAAATCAAGGAAATTGACATTGACAAAGGTGCAAATAGTTCAAATGGCTCTGAGCACTATGAGACTTAACTGCTGAGGTCATCAGTCCCCTAAAACTTAGAACTACTTAAACCTAACTAACATAAGGACATCACACACATCCATGCCTGAGGCAGGATTCGAATCTGCGATCGATGCGGTCGCGCGGTTCCAGACTGTAGCGCCTAGAACCGCTGCACCACTCTGGCCTGCCATTGGCAAAGGTTTTCCAATTGTTTGTATATCACATAAAGCAGTCACTGTCTATATACTCGCTTTTCTAAGGTAACAGTTTGTAGATTAGCAGAAGCATGAAGGTCTCGTACTTATATGTTGCAAATGGTTCTAGATGTGAGAGGACAGCCTTTTTTATTGATGATAGTTATGCCTTGCTACATAGTAAGGAACAGAGATAACTGTGATAGCTTTTCGATCAGAGATTACGTGCAAATCAGTGATAAATATCCATCAAGGTGTATGTGTCTCTTGGAAAAACCAGTCCGAGCAGTGGTGCATGATATCAGAAGGAAACGTCATCTCTTAGATGTGAATGTGATTGACGAAGACGTCTTTTGTCTCAGGAAGGAGTTGCCACGTTATAGATGCAAGAAAGGTTATCGTTCATGGCCATAGAATTGAATCTTGTGAGTGTAAATCATACATGAGTCTCAAAGAAATCCATATGTATGATCTGACACACCCAAACGCTTTGTGTGTAGCACATGGAAGGAGTCTGAGGCATTCTGAAACATCCTATTTGAAACTCACACCTTTTCAAGGCCTCCAAGCAATAGCACGATTGATGCCGCCAGCACCTAGTGTACAACTTCCTTTACAGATGCTTTGCATTATCTCTGGACACTTCCATTCACCAAACTAGTTTTTTTCGATTTAATAGTACTACCCATAAATAATTGTACAATGTTCATTGTTAATCATGTAATTAGATACTACCAGGATCTTTCTCTATGTTATAACTATTATCACACATTTTGTCTTCGGTTTTCTGCTATTGCTTAAAATTGTTCAGTGACGATTTACTCCTCTACACATCGACAATGACCGATATTTTATCTCTGCTGATCCTATGTGCTAAATTTTTTATCTAAATTGAGATGGGGACAATCACCGACCAGTGTAATGCACTATCTTCTATTTCTTAATTATTCTTAGAGACTAAACACTTAAAATTTTTCATTTAGGACCGTTTTAGAACGCCTCAAACTCATTCCCTGCACTGTACACACAAGACACTGTGATCTGGGTGTTTGAGAGCACATAATATGATTTGTTTCCAACTTATATAAGGTTTAATCACACAAAATTCCATTCTACAAATAAGCATGACAATCGCTTTCACATCTATGATGGTAGTATATGACAGGTGGTAGAATGGGTATAATCCATTCCTTTCTTCAGCCGTTACATTCCAGAGAAATAAGATATCTCCATCAACCATTTTCTTCTGCATCCATTCTATGTGGCGAAAAGTACAGAACAGTTGCTGTGTTGGGTTCTACAGTGCATCCATGGAGAGTATAAGAATATAACATTTTGCATCTAGCACCTGACAAAAGCGATTTGTGCCATTTAAGATGCACAAATAACTACATTTAACAACTATTTGTTTATTAAATTGGAAAACCTACCTGTAGCCGACATTGAAATCAATAACACAGACTGTAACACTGTTCATGATTTGGCAGCCAACTCTGATTGTGAATGACAAAAATTCAAACATGCATCAAAATAAAGTTGTTCCACACTGTTTATGAAAATACATATGAGTTCAAGTACACTATACATGTTGCCCTTCCATAATGACTTAATTGTACTGCAGCAGTAAAAAAAAGTGCATGTGACTCCAATATTGGCACTACTGAAAATCAAAATACATAAAGATTTCTTCTATGAAATTATAAAATTTACATGTCGCTACTGCTGATCTAATGTACAAAGAGCACTTGTCAGAGGGAATAGTTTGATATTTGTACCAAAGTAAACAATGTTATTTTCATGTCTAGGTTGTATTTTTAGTCCAAAATTAGTTTAATTTATTTAAAAACCGGTATCAGATTCATCCATTCATTACAGTGACCCCATGATAGAGAGAAAAAAATATTATCTTGCAATATAAAAAGTCTGTTATCTCCTGTTCATAATGTTATACCTAATTGTCTTTATTATTTGTCAAAAAATTGTCTTAGTTCCGCTAAATACCGTTATCGCAGGCATCCTTACATTCTAGTGACTCTATACTAGGATACGCAAATTTGTCTTTCAGTACAAAATGTTTGTTGTCTTCGCCTATGTTTTACACACAATATGTTACATTTATTTACGTTCAGGGATAGCTGTACCAGTCATCGATCCTCTGCAGACCTTCCTGTAACTCGATACAGCCTTTGCCTTTACAGCCTTCATATAGACGCTAGCATTATTTGGAAGAAGCTTCACGGAATTTCCAATGTTATCTTTTGTATACTGTAACAATTTCCTTATAACCCTTTTACTCGAAATTACGGTTACAAGTGTTGAATTCGTCCCCGTATATTTTATTATGGTGTAGAGGGTACACAACTATCGATCAGATGACTGTAATTGCACTATTAAATATAATGTCAGTATGACTGTTTCACTCTTACTCCACTATACTAAATGATGGTGTTGGTGCTGAGGGGAGGTCACTACAGCTCTCTCGCACTATTAATCATGATGGTCAGTGTTTATATGTGACACAGATATATTGCACATTAAGAGCCTTGAAAAAAGAAAATGAGTTTTAAGAAAACTACACATGAAAGTGGTCGAACCCGATCCATCGAGTCATCTTATTATATTCCTGTCACAGCTACTAGAGATGTATGAAGACACACAATAACTGCAGAGTTCTTAATTGCAAATGTGGACAGCATACGATGATCCACAATTGAGAAAATTACGCGTTTTAGTGCCAGGATTAGCCTACATGATTCATTGGGTTTCAAAGCACAGTGTATTTACAGTTATACGGAATGAAAAAACGGTGATACACATAGAGGTAAATACTGCCACAAAGTTTCTGGCACATTTTGCAAATGTTCAATATTCTCGCCTTTGGCCACCTGCCCACATCAAAACGGTAATGAAATTCTGCCCAAGCAGCAGTGATGCGTTTCTGCAGTTCTTGCAGCATTGTTGGCGTTAGCAGTACATAAATGCTGTCCATAACATAGCCCCACAAGACGAATTCTTGTGGTTTGAGATCTGACAACAGAGGCTTATCGACTACACTGGCAAGCCCTATTCAACAATGTCGCAGTTCTCTGTTGAGAAAAGCGTAAAAAATTGTGCTACAGTGAGGTGGAGATGAAATTCAAGGAATTAGGCATCAATTATGGCAAAAATCACAACTGCAATATATCCAGGTACACGAGACCAGTCACTGTCTACGTGATGAAGAAATTGGGACCATACAACTTTGTCTTGTATATGGTACAGAAAAGGCATGCAGGAGATGTAGCATAATGCAGACTGTGTCAGGAATAGCAAAACCACTCTTCTGCCAGTGGGTTGTTACAAATTCGTTTTTAAGAGTTTCAGATATTATTAAGTTCACAATACATTCATTTCTATGATAGGTATAACATTTTGCACAGTCTTGAAACTGATCAAACATAACAAAGACACAAAAAAACCACATTCATGAAGAGAATAACTATTCCACAGTCTTCATAATGAGCATTGTATATAACTTTAACCTATCCATTTCCCTTTTTTAATTTTCTAACCTACCTACCTGATTAAGTGATCCGACATTCCACGCTCCGATCTGTAGAATGCTAGTTTTGTTTCTCCTGATAATGACGTCCTCCTGAGTAGTCCCCACCCAGAGATCCAAAAGAGGGACTGTTGTTACCTCTGGAATATTTTACCCAAAAGGTCGCCATCATTATTTAACCATATAATAATAATTTTCCTCCATTTTATCAGACTTCATTTCTGAGCATCACGTTACATAAAACTGGGAATAATGCAATGAAATAAATATGCTTTCAACCACGATTCATGTATTTCACAAATAATTCTTAACCATGAAAAACATACACCTTATTCCAATAAAATAGAGATATTTCCAAAGATAATGCCTACTTTTCACTCAGAGGTGTATGTACGAATTAGTCGAACAAAAGAACAAGTATTTTGCTTGATATTTGTCGTAAAAGGAAAAGAATTCTGACTCGGTTAAGGTGCAACATACAGCACAGATGCCGTCACTGTATGCAGGAGTCATGAATTTACAGATGCAAAATACAGCATGAAGGACTATGAATGATGAGTTGTAGGTAGCAGATATGTTTCACAAGCATTTCTCAATTTTGGTAGAAAATGTAGGGACAAACAGTACAAGTGAAAAACCAAAAAAGTGTGTTGAACAAGCAACTTACATAAAGTTAAATCATATGGATGTTTCACTCAATTCAAATGACAGCTCATGGGATTTGATGCTATTTCCAGTAGAGCACTAAATGCTTGTTGCTATGCAATAAGCACCACTTTTACTGTAATACGAAATGTGTCACTAAATCAAGGCATATTTCCTGAGAGATTGAAATATGCTATTGTTGATCCCTCCATAAGAAAGATACTAGGAGACATATCAATAACTAACAAACCTGTTTCAGTGCTGCGATCGTTCTCCAAAATTTTTAAGCAGGTCATATCAGACTAGTATCTCATCCCAGAAACAATAATATCCTGAATAATTAAAAGTTTGCACTCCAGAAGAGCTGCTCGACTCAGATTGCCATTTATACATCCACTCACAAAATTTTATGAGCAACAAACAATAAAATAGCACCAGTTGCTATTTTTTGCAACCTATCTAAGGAATCTGACAGTGAATCACAATATTCCATGGACAAACTGAGGTTTTATAGAGTCTATGGTATAGTAAACCAGTGGTAAATGTCATATGTAGCTAAAAGACTGCAGAAAGTTATACATAATAATACAACAGAATTAAGCAGGGGAGATTCTTCTGAGTGGGGAGAAATAACTTACAGGATTCCACAAGCCTCAGTCATAGGTTCATTGTTGTTTCTTATGTATACAGTGACCTTCTATTTCATACAAAACAAGCAGGATCAATTGTTTTGGAGATGATATTAGCTTTGTAATTAATCCAAACATGTATATAGCAACAGAATAAATAGTAAATAATATTCTTAAAAGCACTATTCAATGGTTTTCTGTGAATGATACCAGTTTTAATTTCAAAATGACACAATTATTCAGTTCTGCGTGTCCAGAGATACAACATCAATGATAAGTTTAACACATGGTGAGGAAATAATAACTAGAAGGGAAATGTTAAAATTTTAGGTGTTCATATTGATGAGACTTTAAACTGGAAAAACACATTTTGAAAATCCTAAGACAACTTAGTTCAGCTACATTTGCACTTTGAATTATTGCATATCTTCTGCAGAGTGAAATCAGTAGAAGTAAGTTGACATATTTTGGGTATTTAAATTCAGTACTGCCATACAGAATAACTATCTGTTGTTAACATAACTTTAAGAAATAAAGTGATTACTGCTGAAAAACGTGCTGCAATAATAATATGTGGTGCTCACCTTTGATTATCTGATAGACATCTGTTTAAGGAGTTAGGCATTTCAAGTATATTTATTTCCTCATGAAGTTTGTTGTAAATAATCAACTTCAGTTCAAAAAGAACCATTATGTACATAATTACAATACGAGATGAAAAATGGCATTCATTAATGCACATTAAGATTGTCTCTAGCACAAAAAGGGGTGAACAGTGCTCCACTAAGATATTTGATCAAGTACCCAGTGATATGGAAAGCATGATAAACAGCAAGCTAAATTTGAATATAAACTAAAAAAGTCTTTACTTGACAACTTTTTCTATTTTGCAGACGAATTTCAAATTTTGTAATTTGTAAAAGACGATGGATGGGACTTACTAATTTACAACATCGCTAAAAGATTGTAGATTATATGCAAGTGGGTATATTTGCATATGAACGCTTAATACGAAAGTAAAATGAATGATTCCACATCATTATGATTAATTATACAAATGAACCGAGGAACATGAAAAGAGCCGATTGACTAACTAAAATATATCAAGATACTGACATTAAAACTGAATTTTCCTTTAATTTTGTCATATCTACCAAATAATTAGTTTTTGTGGTGTGGTCAATACATTTGTTAAAATAACGATGAAATTACGAATAATTCCTTAGTTCTAAACGTTTCACAAAAACAAAAAGCACTAAATAATAATCAGTGCCTACTCTTAACTATTTACTTGCAGTGTACATTAACCAGTACGATTTACATATTGCACACAAATTGTAAAATAATAGTTATTGAGAGAAGATAAGCTATTTTGCGAAATTTCTTACTGATTCCAAGAAGAAGAGGAATGACAACAAAGCCAAAACTGTTTGTACCCTGTTTCACTGTTTCTATTATTCGTTTACTGTTCAACTGCACAACAAATCAAACAGACTGTATTTTGCATTTCATAAAGATTTCTTTCTCCCTGCGTACACATACTCAAATTCTGTTTAAATTTCTTAGCCAGTGTCTTATGATTACTAATATGCACAAATGTTAGTGCGCATCCATTGTGTCAGTGATATCTATTGCTTAACAATTCAATCAGTTCGACATCAGGACACAATAAGGCACTTCCATCCACATCATGAAATCATAACTGCAGAAAGAACCAGGGGAAAGAAGAATACACAATTATTTTGAGTATTTGTTGTGTCAACAATTTTACATATGAAATAACCACAAATTTACATTCAGTGTACTTAATACACTTATACACAGAATTTCATGGTTGATCAACATTTAATACATACACAGTTAGTTAGTAATTAGTGTTCGCCCTAACCTTGACCTATAACCCTGCTGTGTGTAGATAATTCTTCACCACCTTAGTACCATTTGGCACTGAGGGTTGTGGCACCATTGCACAATCTGTCATTGAGAAATTTGGAAAATTTGGAATTTTGTGGTAAGGTCTTATGGAACCAAACTGCAGAGGTCATCAGTCCCTAAGCTTACTCAATACTAAATCTAACTTAAACTAACTTACGCTAAGGACGACTCACACACACACCCATGCCCGGGGGAGGACTCAATCCTCTGACGGGGGGAGCCATGCAGACTGTGACAGGATGCCTCAGGACGCAGGGCTACCCCAGGCGGCAGTCCCTCATTGACGGTCGGAATATTTTCAGCATTATTTCCTGTAATAGTAATTTGTCCACTTCAATCATAGTGCAAGTTAAACATCATGACTGATGGGAGCTTCCAACTGAGATGGGGTAAATAAAAAAGGAAACTAAATTACAACGGAGGCTGTTGGACAAAGTTTAAACAGTAACATTACAACTAAAAACTGCAAATGCCTGCAAAAGTTTTATAATCTTCCTGCCTTGCAATATCCAAAAATCCTCTTGAAACGCCCGCCGAAGTGGCCAAGCGGTTTTAGGCACTACAGTCTATAACTTTGAGACCGCTACGATCGAAGGTTCAACTCCTGCCTCGGGCATGGATGTGTGTGATGTCCTTAGGTTAGTTAGGTTTAAGTAGTTCTAAGTTCTAGAGGGCTGATGACCTCAGAAGTTAAGTCCTATAGTGCTCAGAGCCATTTGAACCTCTTGAAACTTCATGCCTAAATATTTTAGTCGCAGCATGTCATGACTGGTTGAGATTGTCTGGTAAGTCTTGCGGATAATCCCATACCTACGTATTATAGTCTTTATGACAGTACTGCTAAGCTGAGACACTGTTTTCCTGGCGGCAGCTCCATATGATTAAAAGACGTATGAATTTCTATCTTTTGTATAATACTGTACATTAAATCATCACATTATGAAGACTTTATAGTTCTTTATAGTCCAAACATTTGGTTGCGAAATAATTGAAAAGTTTTAGTGCTGAACCAAACAAATGAGAGTCATGCATTTGACATACGTACTGTCCCTTCTTATCCCCTCCCAATTCATTCTTAACATGCAATTCACCTCGTTAAAACAAGTTAGCTCGCTGGACAGCTGATAATAATTTTGGTAAATATTTAGTGTGCTATGGAGAAGAAGCAGAAGTCTACAAAATTTATGTCTCGCTTCTCCCCTTTCTTGTTAAGCAGAGTAATTAGGCTGCGTTCAAACTGACGGGAGCAGTCGCATGTGGCTAGTCGCGTTTCGTCGCGTGTGCTTGTTAATCACACTGTGCTGTATGACGCAAAATTCACTGTCGCGACGTGGCTGGCAAATCGCGTGCCGACAGGTTTATAGCACAACACACACGTGACAGAGCAGTCGCCACGGCTGAACAAACAATGAACAACAATCGCGCAGAGCTCACTGCCACGGTCAGCCGCTGTCTGGAGGCAAAATAAAACAGTTTCCCAATGGCGCCATCCGAGAACCCCATAAATAAAAAGTTGCTTATAACAGAAGTGGAACAAGAGCAGCACAGTTGAAATGTGCTATGAAGAAATATAGGGACAAAAGTAAAAGTGAACCTTTGTGGAAAGACATACTGGAGGAATTTGGAAGTAAATTACACTATGCTGCAGAAAAAAAGGATTTGTTAACTATGAAGAGATATGTATTTTCTGTTGGGCATGTACATGGAGTGCTAGATTTAACCTAGTTACACATATTTATTTTCCCATGGAAGCTGACTTTTATCAATAAAATATCTAGCAAATAAGTCTCAGTAAGATGTAGAACGTCTTGCATTTCTAGCGTCATCTCGTGACAGTTCAATTGATGTTGGAAAATAATGTAGGCCGTCATGATCGCAAATGCAATCTCGGCTACGAGTGAATTTGTATAATACACAAATGTTCTTTACGATATCGATTGCAAAATCAATTTATACATCTATTGGATATTGAAAAATTCGTTATTTATTAGATAAAATCGCAAAAGTACATTCGATATATCGTCGAGCATCTTTAAGCCTATAACTGAAAATCTGCGTTTTAAGAGCTAAATTATTGTTCTGAAACAGCAAAAAATACATACGTTGTAGCTGTAGTATTGATTGTAGATACTGGACACTTATCTGTGGTATGAAGTTCGGTATAAAGTTTGTAGTAGATGCCAGAATCTTTGAATGTTGTGGGATCACTGCATTTTCCATACACTCCCACACCATTGCTGATGAACTTGTAATCCTGAAGATCAACAGTCTATGCTTGTCATTGACTACAAGCCACAGATGTATGTTTTCTGTCAGAGACCAGACAAAGAATCGCCACATCATTTGAGCCATTTATACTATATAGGCCAATCGACGCACACAGTCCACAGCGAGGGACAACTGAATGTACCAGTGGACGCCGTCTCTCGTGTAGAAACAATTACAGTTGCAGCTGACTATGGAGTTCCCTCTATGGCAAGACATTTGTAAGTTTTACTGACACAGGTATATGGTCTACAGCGCGTACCACCGCCAAATGTATTGTTGTATTGTGACATTTCTACATGGAAGGCCGACCATTTGTGACAACTAACTGTCGGCAGCAGGCAACTCTGTTTTTGCCTAATTTGTCCCACCCTGGGGTCTGTGATACGACAAGCCTGTTCAGGCAAGTTTTTGTGTGGCCGAATACAGATAATGACTACAAAGCATTTGTGCACCGGTGAGTGGCCTCTCAACGAAATAAGATCACTCGTCATGTCAGTGGACCCCTTGGCACATTTACCCCTTCAAAACAACTTCATACACTTAGATATCATTTGATCTTTAATACTGTCTGAAGTGTGCACTTACTGCCTAAATGCCATCGACTGCTTCACTCACTGACCTGAAGTATTTCCATGGTTAACATCACCGCTTAAACAGTTGCAATCATATTCTTTCTTGGTCGGATTGCTCGTTTCGTAGTACGCCTTCATGTAACTACTGATCAAGGAGGGCAATTTGGATCTTACCTACTTAAAGCACACGCTGTCTTGTTAGGCACGAAGCACCTCTGAGCTACAGTAAATCACTCGACAGAAAACGGTTTAGTGGAACAGCCGCACTGACCATAAAAAGTATCCCTTCGGTTCCATGAATCACAACGTTGGGTATAAACGTTGCCAGTTGTATTCCTGGGCCTCCACACATCCATCAAGGAAGATCTAAAAGCTACAGCAGCAGACCTCGTTTGTGGTCAATCAATTTGACATGCTAAACGATCTTATCGAGCCATTAGCCTTTGTCCACAAACTGCGCATGCAAATCCAACAGCTAGGTCTGTTGCACCAAGACATCAACATACTCGCGCCGTTCTATGTTCACAGATTTTTAGAAATGTGACCAAGTTTTGTCTGGCATGATGCTGTGCGCAAGCCTCTGCAGCCACTATATAAGGACTGTATACAGTCCTCACCAGGGATGAGAAAATACGAAGACTGATGTTATGTGTGTTGAAACTACAATCTCCATTGTCTGCCTTAAACACTCTTTCGGCACTCTCTATGATGGTACGAAAAAAACATTTGGTTTGACCGACTACGGACATAACAGAATTGCCCACACTCCTCCACCAATCACGGGCAAATCGCAACGCACATTGAACATCAACCATGACGAATCAACAGCACCCTAGCCAAAACCTGCCGTCACGCGATCTGGACGTGACGTCCACTTCAACAGAAGATATCGTGAGCACTTAGAGGGAGTGGGGCAGGTGATGAAGTGACTGTGTACTGTAGTGTCAAAATTGATTGAGACGCTAAGTTTTCACGCTCCACAACATGACTGCTGTCACATGTTTATTGTTTGTTTTATATAACTACTCCTTGGCTTTGTCTTTCGATTTATTTCTGGGCTGAGTGTGTCATTGTACGTTATATTATTAAACGTTGCCAATAATTTGAACATCTTGAAACCGCAACACTATCTTATCGTTGCCTTTAGAGTAATCCTGTGACAACAGCAACAGCTTTCGGGAGTCATGGCGTTCTTTCTATTCTCATGACTGTCAGCTGGCTTTTATGGTATTAAATATTCCCACACCAGCTTCAGCCTCAGTTTTTTTTTTTTTCTGATTGGAAGGTAAGGACGTTTGTGGTAGTTCTAATGCTGATACTTCTTAATTCGTTGGCTAACTAGGACGGTCGTTACTGGAAGCAGTGGTGCCCCTTTTTAAACCAATTTTTACTTTCAGGTATTTAGCATCTGAATGTGGATTTGTTGATGTAAGCCATGATTTCAGACTTGGCAAGACTACTGTTTTCTCCACAACAAGGCAAGTTTCTTCTGCTATATGGGACAAAGTGGCCAATTTACGTTTCCTACAGCGGAAGGATGGAAAAACATTTCAGAAATGTTTGAGAAGCGCGCCCAGTTCCCAAACTGTGTAGCTGCTGTCGGTGGAAAGCACGTAAGAATCAAACTGTCGCGGATCGTTGTGTTACAATTACAAGAAATATTTTTCCATTGTGTTACCTGCTGTCTATGATGGAGCTATAGATCAAATTGCTGTGCCAGTTAATCTTGCACATTTATGTGCCAAGGTGATTGATTAGTAGTCAACTGCACCTGTAATTGCTTCTACACGAGAGAGGGCGCCCCCTAGTATATTCATTTCTCCCTCGACGTGGGCTGTGTGAGTCGTGAATTGCCCTACGTAGCCCATGGCGCAATTGACGTGGTGATGTTTCATCTCGTTTTTGACGGTAAGCACACACCAGTGTCTTGTGGTCAGCTACCAGCATAAAACGTTGACCTTCGAGCATACGACTGAATTTTTTGATGGAAGCTGTGTAGGTTATTTAAATGACCCACACATTTAAATAAATTTCGCTCAGTCGCCGTGCGGCAATGATATCTTAGGGAGGTATGATCATATCAGAGTAAAAAGACAAAAAATTGAAAACTAACCTATCAATTATTTTATGTACTGTTTTATCGATCTAGGTATCTGTCCGTCATTTGAGCTGGTGCGATAAAGACGTATGTAATTGTGCTCTCATAGTATTGTCTTAATTAAAAGCTATATACGCGTAATTCGCAAGTTCCCCTTCTCCTACCGAGCTAAGTCCTAATCTCCACTCTCCGAAGCGACGAGGACTTGCATTTTTAAATGGACCTTGTCCGAGAAGAAGTCAACACGAAGAGAGAATAGCCGCCGCAGCGACACCGGCATTGCTATACATTGTTGGGGAGACAAGGCACATATCAAGCCGTATACTAAAACTCAAAGGAATTAATCTTCAAGCAATGTTCCAGCACTGCCACAAAATTTCTCAATGCGCACACATCCATAACTGCGTGCGTTTCTGGGCATACAATTTCTGGTACGACTAAACGTGCTTTAGCATAGTTACTTCAGCTCTGAACAGATCACATTATGTCTCTCCCCAACCACTATATCTAGCGACCTATACTAGGACGTCCCCATTGGGCGAGAGTTAGCACATTTAAAATAATTACATAATTTTGCAAAGTTCCTATTATACTAATTGTTGTCTTTGTTTCATGAATGGGAAACTACATTATCATAACGGGGAAGGAAATCAAACGGTGTACTAAAGATTAAACATAATCAATTGCAGAATTAATTCCGGAAGAAGCGAAAAAGCCAACGAAAAGGTAGGAAAATTCATGATCCATTGCGTGACTGCACGGAGTAGCGTATCAGCCAATAGTGATCGTAGTACCTTTCTTAATCCAATTCCCAAACTGAAGCACTCTCGTAAAATACGTAGACATTTGGGCATAAAATTAATTTTAGGGTGAGAAACGTGTGCATACAATTAAGCTATGGCGACAGTGTACTTTGATAATGTCAGTGAGGCACCACTGAATAGGTTTTGTGTGGTATCTTCACTATTACAAAAACAATATATCATTTTCAAAAAGTGTTGATTTATTTTGTCATTCCGTAAAATTATCAAAAAATGAGTACACAAGGTAGGCACATTGTTGCCAGTCCATTACCAGACAGCCAGGCGCAAGATATGGCCAACATGAACGTGAGTAGGGGGACAAAGGCGCCACCAGTGCATTTTTTAGTGCAGGTTGCTTACATCAGGGGCCGGCATGCACTCGGGGGCAAACCTATTGTTCTTTTGTGTTTGACAGGTACTTAACCTATTGTTCTTCTAAAAGGATCCTTCCTATTGATTGACAGGCACTTAACCTATTGTTCCCCCACACCCTCCCTCTTCCCTTCCCTTCAGGAAACCTCCCCCCATACTGCTGCAGGTACACATTCAGGTCTGAGTTACTGGAATAGCTCCCCTCGATCTTATCATTTGACTGACTACTTAATTAAATTGATCAATTAATGAACCTCTCCCCCTCTGGTAAATGCCCCCTACCCCACCTCTCCCAGAAAATGGTGGAACGTTCAAATTCCATCAGGACAATGCAACATACCACGGCTACCGCTACTAACCTAGGAAAACGGCGGGAAAAAAGGGCACTTGCGCTAAATTCATTAACCTAAGTCATCTGACCATTACCTTTCCGAAGGAACTGGCGGGAAAAGGACTCAGCCTGTGCTGGACATAGGTCTTTATTTTCAGTCTTTATTTAAATAATTAGAGGCAGTACTGCCATCAAGTGTGTTCACCCCAAAATCCGGAGTCAGACTGACCTAGTACACAGTACTGTCACCAGAGGGCTAAATGGTCCCTTCCGTGATGTAATCCAAGATGGCGGTCTGGTGGTGGAGAGGAAACAGGAAATACAAGGGTATATTGTTTATATAAAAAGTTCAGTTTGCGCGGGGTCGGATTTCTCTTATTCATCATTCTGTGTGTTTAAAAACATGTAGGCCTTGTAAGAACTAATTACGTGGGGCAAACATGTTGTGTAACCTAATGTTCGGCTCTATACTCTGGGTGTCTTAACCTAACGTTTGGGCCTTTGTCAGCACTACACCTATTGTTCTGTTAAGTGGTTTCCCATGTCACCCCCATTACTATTGTACCGCCTTTGATACCAAATTAAGTAGTTAGTTATGTCTTCTCACCATTTTCTGGTACACTTTTCGAATTTCACATTGCTTTGAACATCATTTCTGGTGCATTCTTTTTTGTCACTCACCCTTTTAAACTATTGTACTGCATTTTACATAAAAATTATGCAAATTAATCTAGTGTTCTGCACTTTATCTGCTGTTCTGATCCATGTCACCCATTCATGCACACCCTCGCCTTAACTACTGTAATGCTAACAACACGCGGATATAAAAAAAATGCAAATTAATGAAATCGGTAATCTTTGCACGTATGGGGTAGTTCTTCTCATTTCGAAGTATCCTACTGGTCGGTAAAATCGATGAAATATAAAACTTCCTGGCAGATTAAAACTGTGTGCCCGACCGAGACTCGAACTCGGGACTTTACAGAAGCTCTCCTGCGAACCTTGCAGAACTAGCACTTCTGAAAGAAAGGATATTGTGGAGACATGGCTTAGCCATGTAAAGTTTGGAAGGTAGGAGACGAGGTACTGGCAGAAGTAAAGCTGTGAGTACCGGGCGTGAGTCGTGCTTCGGTAGCTCAGTTGGTAGAGCACTTGCCCGCAAAAGGCAAAGGTCCAGAGTTCGAGTCTCGGTCAAGCACACAGGAAGTTTCATATCAGCGCACATTCCGCTGCAAAGTGAAAATCTCATTCTCGATGAAATATAGTTTAAACAAAAAATTGCTAATCAAAAACACATCTGGCCACCTGACGCCGATGCCGGAGTCCGGGTGCATCGGCATGAGCCGAGAAATGGCAATGCTGCTGTCAGCTGCCTAGCGACATTCAGGTGTTCGTTTGAGTCCCACATACAAGAGACGGCGGCATCCCTTTCATACTTGACACCTGAGAAATTCCTGTCGAAATATGTGTTCACCTAGGCACCATTGCTAGCGCGATGATGCATAGCTATGGTGCGGGTATAGTGCCGAGAGATATTCCATTGCTTCCCAGAATAGCTCATGGTTCAAAAATGGTTCAAATGGCTCTGAGCACTATGGGACTCAACTTCTGAGGTCATCAGTCCCCTAGAAGTTAGAACTACTTAAACCTAACTAACCTAAGGACATCACACACATCCATGCCCGAGGCAGGATTCGAACCTGCGACCATAGCGGTCTCGCGGTTCCAGACTGTAGCGCCTAGAACCGCTGGCCACTCTGGCCGGCTAGCACATGGTACATTATTCCCAGTGCTCCTAACAGGACAGCCCGTTCATCACTAACTTTACCTGTCAAACTGCTGCCCGTGTGGGAACACCGTCCACCATGGATTTCTGCAGACGAGACTTCCGGGGGAATATTATTTTGTACAGATCGCTACATTGCATTGACAGTTAAACCCCGCAAAAGTTGTCTATAATACAAACAAGGCTCACAAGAATATTGGGAGTCAGGAACATTTTTACCAGTTCAACTATAATTAAATATTACAATTGCTTCTACAGTCTGACACCGATCAATGTACAGGTAATGTCTCCTCTTCAAGGCTGTGTTTCTTGAATGAATCTCAGTATCTATAGCGCACATAATTTTCCACGTCAAAATCCTTCATACATTTGCAGGTATCGATGTACTGAATCTGTACATCCCCAACAATAGGACACACACTCATTTTCTCCACACAGGCCACAACATAAGCCACAGTAACTTTACATTGCAACATATACACATTTCAGACAAACAGTGCAGTTTTCTTTTGTATCTGTGCAGCGCCCGAAAAAATTATGTTATGCCTACACTCACACCAGCACATGTCTCAATACTCCACAGTGCTAGGAAATTATCTGACAAAGTCTTTGAATTAGCGCATCTGAAAGGTGCTGCATGTCGCCAAATTTTCTCAAACAAGTGTTATGAAGGACAGGTGTCCGGCACTATGTGTGATAATGATTACTGCACCCGCAAACATAATGCTTGGAAAGACATCACCGACACAGGTTGGTGTACTGTAATCACCATCACTATGAATAGAACAACAAGGACAATCCGAGGGTAAGTTTACAGGTGCCTATGAGGTGATGTATTGTTACAGCCATACTGGAGCAAGTTCACTGGCAATTAAACCTTGCAAAGTGGCCTACATGTCGTCAAATATGGAAAGAATTTTACTCACACTGATCTGCCACCGAGGATGGGAGCTGTTATATTAGAGCTTGAAAGTGATTTCCAATCCAGCAATATATCTCTGTGTACTGTGTCGATGTAGTAAACATACAATTCATATCCTGCACCATACAAAAATCGCCCCTATTACATTATTCGTATAGCTATCGAGCACCAGACACTCATACATATACCGCAAAGACAGGCAGCACCCTATATACTCCTGGCAGCACTAGATATTTTCCGCAGCCGACGGTCACAAGTCATCCACTCCCAACCCGTGACCAGAGCGCCTTCAGTGGACCGATGTTACTCTCAGAACTGATCTACAAATTCGGGCTCGTTTTCCCTCGACACAAACGTGTTACTGTTGCTTGCTTGCGTGATTTTCTGCACCCATCTTCAGACTTTGGGATTACAAGAACACATGTATTTTCGCGTTGTTTGCCATAATGTTATACCATTCTCGATATCAAGCACATAGCAGTATCCTACTGATCGCTTGTGCAGCATAATTCCAAATATATAGACTGGAAATTGTTTCTCTACAAACCCGAACCTTTAGCGAGGTGGAGTGTGCTGTAAACCACTGAATAACTAGAATCTTACCCCATCTGCGAAGATGTTTACGTGAATGAAATAGAGGATACTGATATTTCCACTCGCTGATACTGATATCGGTGATGTAGCGGATCACCCCTATAATTTACAAAGTCAAATAAGGTCTTTCCCATATCTAGAGAACCAGCAAACGTGTCTTACACTTGCTAGATGCACACACCACAATCGATGTTCCCTCAACTAAATAAAGGTGCGAATTGTGTAGAAGTAGTGAATCGGACAATTTACATGGGAGGGAATAACTGTCAAGCACAAACACAGGTCCATATAGAATCTTCGCAAATTTTCACGCGATCACGAAAGTTATCCAATACATACTAAGTATTAGTTCGCTATTCGGCCGTCTAGAGGACAACACAGTTAAGTCAACTATATTCCTACTCTCCAAGAGGCCTCTGCATTCGGAAGGCTGCTACAGTCAATGGGAAACGTGAATCATTCCCGCCATAGGTCACCGGCGCTACAGGGAAAAAACCGGCCTCATATATATTTGATCGCTATACTTACAATTAAATGTTACGATGACGATCTCAGTTGAACGACATTCGACAATGAGCGAAATATCGGAAATACACCCTGATGACGACGGCTGTGGTTCTGAAAATAGAAATATCTGTACCATTCTTATGACTGTTCCCTTTGGTATCACGGTATTCCACGTCAAATCCATACTGTCCTTACAATTTGAGAATAGTCATTTCCTTTGCACGTGTCAGAACACAAACACTTTCTTTATAAGTCTGATGCTCAAGGCAAACCTATCACACACCCCATGCTACTAAGTATAATCCTTCGTCAATAACCGATATCTGGTGATACGAAATAAAACTGACCTAAAGTCAATAATCGGTAGACACGTCTCTTGCATTCTAAGAAATCGTTTGTAATTGTCCTACAAATCGCTATATGTTAAAAAAAAACACAACCATATTACTAACACAAGCGGTCTTGGTTCTACAGGTTCACACAAGTATCCGTGTTAAAAGCTATACCGGCTTTACAAATCCATGTATGGCATTACCTTGACAGATATGCTGTTTACAAATTTAGCGGTGGCATTACTTGTAATTTCACTTGTCAGACGCCGCCAATATGCGTTTAACTCTTTCCTTGTAAGAGGTATTCTCTGTTACTAATGATCATTTTATATAGGACTCATGTGACCATAGTATTATTTCTGAACCGTGATAGGATGTGGACAGTGGACGCTGTACATCTCGGGAAAGCTACATTATGCATGTATCACACAGAACCATTGTTTCAAGGAAGTGATTTTCTCTTTTTACGGCTGCAGAAACGTGCAAGACGGATGTATGTCTGCACTGGAAATATATTTCTTACAGTGAAATATTAACGGTACTGCATTCCACACAACTGATAGATCGGAAACTCAAGGGATCTAACATTATACTGTTTTAAGTGTAGAACCATGTAGCCTTAGGAGTGTATATGTTTATACTCCCTGTTACCAATACCGTCTTGGTACTGACCCCAGACACTGGAACAACACTTTAAAATTGATAGCATAGTTGATTTATGTATAATGGCTCAAACTCCATCCATCAACAACTCCAGCATGCATATAAATCACCCATTTCTTGTACTTAAGCGTCTGCTATTACGTCACATTACTTTCAAATCTGTTACTATACACCGATAAGGGATACTAACCTCTTCGATAAGGTGTATCTGGAAAAATCTTGTGTGTTTGGATAGGTGAGGACTACGGCTAGCTCCATTCATTCACGAGATGTGAAATGTAGCCGTGCAATCCTGGTCGCTTGCATATTAAATCGGTAACGGTGCTTCGGAGCGGGTTGGTCGAATAAAGACAGTGTGAGGGGGTGTTTAACTCTCTAATTTTAACATAGACTGCGAGAATAATCTGCAACTCCCATCCACATAGAGATTGATCACAAATTAAGCACTATGTTCGTGGTGTTGGAAATATGTACAGCACTGTCTGGTATACTTTGATTACGTAGATGTTCAACGATTAAAATGAATGGACATAATACACAGTCATCTCTCTACATTCGCAATGATACTTGCAAAAGTAGAGAGGGGGCGGTTTAGCTATGAAACTGAAATTGGGAAACAGCATTGCTCGGTGTTGAAAGTACTGTAAAATTCCTAAAATTGTTCGCACTATCAACTGTGATGCTTATTATTAGAGTACATCGACGGTGTCTTTTTCACCCAATCCATCCACTGGCACGCTGTTGGTTACCACATAATGACTGACTGACATTGTTAGTTTGAGTTGGAGAAAGAGTTTTGGTGGAGGGCGACACCTTCTGGGGATGGCTAGCAACGAAACAGTGATCGCATACATAACTGCAATATGAGGAATCAATCTAAATGGAATGCAGAGCCATCAACTATTCCGTCACTGTGACAGATGAGTTTAAATGTAGAACTCGTGAATCACATTGGGACTGTGGCTTGTAAACCCTTCACAACGCCGCCAAACTCTTCCAGTTTCCTTATGTTGTCACTGACTTTTCTTTAAAATCATCCAATGTGTGTGGCCTGTTATGATAGCAGCAGTAACAACATGATTTACACTGTGCAACGAGAGGGAATGGATCAGAACATGTTAATGTCAATTTAGAACCTGACACACACATCGAAGTTGTAGCGGAAAATAATGTTCCACAGTGTACAAAGCGTGTTACAGCAGAAAAAACAATGTTTCAAACAACGACACTGGGTCACAGGGAGCGTCTCTTGTGACTTACAGTATAGTCTGTGGGATACGGTTATCCTCCTACAGTACAGGTGATGGAAGTTTACACTGGTCTGTGCAGTGGATCAATACCTGTATATTTAGTAGGATCATCACGTGTGCTCGATGCCAGCACTCACGCAATATTTGTTTTCGATATATGGGAGGAGATAGATGTGGTAAAAATCTTATCGAGTTCTCTACCAGATGAAGTTAATGGAGCTTTTATAGTTCATAATTTTTCTCTGGTGGATGGAACAGTATAACGATGATATAATTTTGGGTTGATAGACGTGAATGGTCCCTCAGGAGTGTGGATCTGTAGTACCTGCTTGTAGTTTGGAGAAGCATCCCAATGCAGTAGCAAAATCCACGTCCTTCCCCAGTTCCCGTAATGTTTTTTATACTACATCGTGTTGCAGGAGCAGGCTTCGTTTCCGTCGAATGGTCAGAACACAGTTCTGTCACAGTAACTCAGCTACGCCTGTTTCTACATGGGTTGCAGAAGGTGATGGATATAGCTTTCTCCGACTTCTACTCAGTTCTGACTTACTTGTACAAAGCTGCAGGGATGGTAACGCACCATCTGAGGGGTAGTTGTGAGATGCATAGGGGCAACCTAAAACCATGTTGGAATTTTATTGTAGCAGATAGGTTCGAGAAAGGTGGCTCGTTTCGAGATATGAGAGTGCCAGAAATATGATTCACTAGTGGCTCTAATCATTAAGGGACTTCTCCACAGGATCCAACGCAGGTATGTTGTTGAATGGAAAGACTTGATTCCAAATCATAGACATCCTTTCTACCTAACGCGTAGCACTAGAGATCTGAAAAGCTAGTGTACATTTCTTACGACATCCATCAGCACACCATCTACTACTGTTTGTCATCATTCTCAATCAATCATCGCCTATAACTCTGTTTTGCAGAACCTCTAACATGGCATCGAGACATAATCCGTTACAAATACTGGAGAAATATCTAGTGGCTGTGGCGTGAGGGAGTTGCAAATACCGGTTTCATACCACGCTCCTAAGCCGAATCACTTTCAAAATTCGGTAATTTTATTACGAGTGTTCACCCTTGGCGACGTGTAACCGTACTGCTGGTGTGATAATATACACTCTGGCGATCACCATCTATATTCAGTGTGACGCTATTTGTCTGGAAAAACAATGTCATTCGTAGGTAATGCCATACGTGGATTAATAAAGCCGGTATAGCTTTTAACATGGATACTTGTGTGCATCTGTAGAACCAAGAGCGTTTGTGATGTTAATATGGTTGTGTTTTTTTATATCTTGTGGTTTGTAAGACGATTACGCCTCTCTTTCTACGACACAGTGGTACCGCTCGCAAGAAAAACTTTTGACAGATGTCCAACCATCGTTGATTCTCGGTCACTATTATTCCGTATGTCTGGCAATCATTTATTAGCGAAGTATTATACTTAGTAGTAGGGGCTTCATGATAGGTCCCCTTCAGCATCAGGCTTATAAAGTATGTGTTTGTGATCTGACACGGGCAAAATAAACGACTGTGTCCAGTGGTAAGGAAGGTATGGTTTTGGCGTGGAATACTGTGATAGCAAAGGGAAGAGTCTGTCAAGTCATAAGAATGGTACAGATATTTCTATTTTCAGAACCACAGCCATCCTCAGGGTGTATTTCCGATATTTCGCTTATTGTCGAATGTCGTTCAAGTGAGACCGTGATCGTAACATATAATTGTAAGTATAGCGATCAAATATATATGAGGTCGTTTTTTTTCCTAGGACTATTCTGTCTATTCGTGTTTGGCGTGTAGCGCCGGTGACCTATGGCGGGAATGATTTACGCTTCCCATTAACTGTAGGAGCCTTCCGAATGCAGAGGTCTGTTGGAGCGTAGTAATGTAGCTGACAACTGTGTTGTCCTCTAGACGGCCGAATAGCGAACTAATACTTAGTAGGTGTTGGATAGCTTTCGTGATCGCGTGGAAATTTGCGAAGATTCTATATGGACTTGTGTTTGTGCTTGACCGTTATTCCTTCCCATGTAATTTGTCAGGTTGACGGCTTCTACACATTTCGCACCTTTATTTAGATGAGGCAACATCGATTGTGGTGTGTGCATCTAACATGTGAAAGACACATTTGCTGGTTCTCTAGATATGGGAAAGACCTTATTTGACTTTCTAAATTACAGGGGTTGATCTGCTACATAACTGACATTGGTATTGCCGGCCGCGGTGGTCTCGCGGCTCTAGGCGCGCAGTCGAGAACCGTGTGACTGCTACAGTCGGAGGTTCGAATCCTGCCTCGGGCATGGATGTGTGTGATGTCCTTAGGTTAGTTAGGTTTAAGTAGTTTTAAGTTCTAGGGGAATGATGGCCACAGCAGTTGAGTCCCATAGTGCTCAGAGCCATTTTTTTGACATTGGTATTCGCGAGTGGAAATATCAGTTTGCTCTATTTTTTACGAGATCTCATGTAAAGATCTTCGCAGATGGGACAAGTTTCTAGTTACTCAGTGGTTTACAGCACACCCCACCTCCCTAAAGTTTCGGCTTTGTAGAGAAATAATTACCAGTCTATATCTTTGGAATTATGCTGCACAAGCGATCAGTAGGATTCTGCTGTGTGCTTGATATCGAGAAGTACCTCGAAAATGGTATAATATTATAGCAAACAACGCGAAAATACATGTGTTCTAGTAATCTCAGAGTCTGGAGAAGGGGTAGAAAAGCACGCAAGCAAGCAGGTCCGGACCAGAAACAGTAATGCGTTTGCGCCAAAGGAAAACGAGCCCGAATTTGTAGATCAGTTCTGAGAGTGACATCGGTCCGCTGAGGGCGTTCTGGTCACGCGTTGGGAGTGGATAACTTGTGACCGTCGGCTGCGGGAAAATATCTAGTGCTGCGAGGAGTATATAGGGTGCTGTCTGTCTTCGTGGTATGTGTACGACTGGTGGTCGATAGCTATACGAATAATGTAAAAGGTGCAATTTTTGTATGTGCAGGATACGAATTGTATGTTTACTACATCGACACAGTACACGGTGATATATTGCTGGGTTGGAAATCGCTTTCACGCCTTAATATTCAAGCTCCTGTCCTCAGTGGAAGAGCAGTCAAATTGAGTAAGTGTCTTTCCGTATTTGACGATCTGTAGGACACTTTGCAGGGTTTAATTGCCGGCGCACTTGTTGCTGTTTGAACATAAAGATTTATGTTCCAACACACGTTTGTGGCAAGTAATCAACCTACTACTCACGTAAAAACAAAAAAATTGCAATGTCTAGCCGTCATGGAAGGATAGATCGAACATGATGAATTGTGATTTCAACACACTGAGGAGTATATCCGAACGTAAGTGGTAAGAGATTAATTTCGTAAATGGCTGCACAATATAGCGACGCACTTGTTCAACAGAATGGGCAATATGGCTGTAACAATACACCCCCTCATCAGCACCCGTAAACGTACCCTCGGATTTTCCTTGTTGTTCTATTGATAGAACCTGCGACAGTGATGTCTTTCCAAGCATTATGTTCGCGAGTGCAGTATTCATTATCACGCACAGTACCAGATTCCTGTCCTTCATAACACTTGTTTCAGAGAATCTTGTCAGCATGCAGCACCTTCCAAAAGCGCTGATTCGAAGACTTTGTCAGATAATTTCCTAGAACTGAGAAGAATCGGGATATGTGGCTGGTGTGAGTGTAGGCGTACCATAATTTTTTCAGGCACTGTACAGATATAAAAGATAACTGCACTGTTTGTCTGAAAAGCGTATATGTTGCAATGTAAAGTTGCTGTGGCTTGTGTTGTGGCATGAGCAGAGAAAATGAGTGTGTGTCCTATTGTGAGGGATGTATAGATTCAGCGCATTGATAATCGCAAGGTTATGAGAGAGGTTTTAACATGGAAAATTATGTGCGCTATAGATACCGAGATTCATTCCAGAACCACAGCCTTGAAGAGGAGACATTACCTGTACATTGATCGGTGTCAGACTGTAGAAGCAATTGTAATATTTAATTGTAGTTGAACTGGAAAATATGTTCTTGGCTCTCAATATTCTTGTGAGACTTGTATGTATTGTAGACAACTTTTGCGGGGTTTAACTGTCAATGCAATGTAGCGATCTGTACAAAATAATATTGCCGCTGAAAGTCTCGTCTGCAGAAATCCATGGTGGACAGTGCTCCCACACTGACAGCAGCAACAGCAGTTTGACGGATAAAGTCAGTTACGAACAAGCTGTCTTGCTAGGTTTGGTAGGAACAATGCACCGTGTGTTATTCTGGGTAGCAATGGAATATCTCTCAACGGTAAACCTGCACCGCAGATATGCATCATCGCACCAGCAACGGTGCCTAGGTGAACACGCATTTTGACAGGAAATTCTCAGGTGTCAAGTATGAAAGGGATGCCACCGCCTCATGCTTGCGGGACCCGAACGGGCACCTGTGAGTCGCTAGGCAGCTGATGGCTGCGTCGCCACTTCACGGGGCCCACCAATGCACACTGGACTCCAGGGGAGGTATTGGGCATCGTGTGGCTGGATGTGTTTCTTACTAGCGATCTTTTGTTTAGACTATATTCCATCGATATCACTGACCGACAGGATGCTGCAAAGTAATAAAAACTACCCCATGCATGTGATGAATACTGATTTAGTTAATTTGCATAACGTTTTTGCATCAGTGTGGTGTTTGCATTACAATAGTTAAAAACAGGATGTGTGTGAGTTCGTGACATGGAGCAGAACAGCAGGTTAAGTGCAGAGCACTAGGTTAATTTGCATAATTTTTATGTAAAACGTAGTACAATAGTTTAAGAGGGTGGGTGACAAAGAAGAATGCGCCAGAAATGGCGTTCAAAAGCATGTGAAATTCGAAAAGTGTACCAGAAAATTGTGGCAGGACATAACTAATTACTTAATTTGGTATCAAAGGCGGTACAATAGTTAAAGGAAATGGGGGTGACATGGGAAACCACTTAACAGAACAACAGGTTAAGTACTGATAAAGGCCCAAACATTATGATAAGACATCCGAAGTACTGTGCCAAACATTAGGTTATGCAACATGTTTGCCCCATGTAATTGCTTCTTACAACACCTATAGCAGAGAATGATGAGCACAAGAAATCCAACCCACACAAACTGAACTTTTTTTATGAATAAACAATATACCCTTGAATTTACTGTTATGAGATCCTTCCTCTCCACCACCAGATCACCGTTTTGGATTACATCATGGTAGGGACAACAGCACCATCTCGTGGCAATACTGTGTACTAGATCAGTTGGACTCAGTACCTTGGGGTGAACACACTTGATGGTAATACTGCCTCTAATTGTTTAAATAAAGACTGAAATAAAGACCTATGTCCAGCACAGGCTGAGTCCTTTTCCCACCAATTCCATGGAAGAGGTGCCGGTCACATGACTTAAGTTAGTGGAGGTAGCCCAAGTGCCCTTTTTTCCCTCCATTTTCCTAAGTTAGTGGAGGTAGCCTTGGTATGTTGCATTGTCTCAGTGGAATTTGAACCTTCCACCATTTTCTGGTGGAGGTGGGGCAGGGGGGATTTACCAGAGGGAGAGAGGTTAATTAATTGACTAATTTAATTAAGTAGTGAATCAAATATAAGAGCGAGAGGAGTCATTCCAATAACTCAGACCTGAATGTGTACCTGTTGCAGCAAGGAGGGAGGTTTCCGCCGGCTGCGGTGGCTGTGCGGTTCTGGCGCTGCAGTACGGAACAGCGGGACTGCTACGGTCGCAGGTTCGAATCCTGCCTTGGGCATGGGTGTGTGTGATGTCCTTAGGTTACTTAGGTTTAAGTAGTTCTAAGTTCTAGAGGACTTATGACCTAAGATGTTGAGTCACATAGTGCTCAGAGCCATTTTTTTGAGGGAGGTTTCCTGGAGGGAATTGGAGTGGGAGGGGTAACAATGGGTTAGGCACCTGTCAATCAAAAGGGAGGATCCTTTTAGCACAACAATAGGTTAAGCACCTGCCAATCAAAGAAGAACAATAGGTTAAGTACCTATCAATCAGAGGAGAACAACAGATTTGCCCCTGTGTGCATACCTGCTCCTGATGGAGGCACCCCACATGCACAAGATGCACGGGTGCCTCATTTGTCCCCCTACTAATGTGACAATAAATGAAGCCGAAATTGAAAATGTTGGTTGCATCAACGATGACCAGTAACATTTTCAATTAACATGTACACAGGTGATAACAACATAATCATTCCAAATGATGTGATGATGACAGTAGATGGGATGGGGTCACAATTTGCTCCATGGAGTATTTTTCCCCTGGTGAAATGTAAAGCGCGACAGTGCGCTCTTATGAAGTCATTCTTTGTCTGCTACCTTTATGCCTAATTGAAACACGATTGGATAGGGTGCAGTGCGCACTCGAGAAATCCCGATCGTGATGGCAGTGTTATGTCAGTTATTTAAACAAAGCTTCAATGATTTCATGAACGAGTTTACGGGGAAAACTAAAAGAAACTCTCAAATAAAGTATTGAAGAAAAATTTAATGATTTTTCAAAACAGCAGACAGATACACTAAAGGAACTACTTGAGCAGCAAAAGCAAACTCTTGATGCTTTCAAAACCGACTTAACACAACAGCTCAATAACTTGACAGATCTGCAAGCTGATTTTTCAAATGAATTATCAGATAAACTTATAACTATGGGGAAAGATCTAAAATCACTATTTCACAGTGATTTGTCTCAAGATATGAATAATGTAAGACAAAAATTGTCATCAGTAGTCGCGACAGGAGTACAGCGTGCGGAAAATGTGAAGGAGGTATTAGAGGCATAGACAAAATGCAGCAGGAGCAATCACAATGGTACCAGAATATAAATACAGTCGCAGGTCCCGTTCGTATGTTGCTAACAGCATACAAAAGTCTAACTGAACAGGTGCAAGACATGTCTTTGCAACAATGTTTAAACACTCAGTTCATGAGAAGGGAGCAAGAAAGGATAGATAAAAACAGCAGAGAGGTTATAGTAAGCAAACATACAATGCGTCGTCGACCAGGGGCAACGGCCCAAGAGGCAACTAGCAGGGGAAGAACGCAATTGGGTGACAAAATACTCTTCCGTCGCCTGTCTATAATTAGTACAATCAAACTTACGTTTCAAATAACGCCCAGGGACAAGGAAATTTCGAATCGAGAGCCACGCATGATAGTAAAGATGGCGCCGATAGATCACTGTAATAATGGAGCTCTCTCAAAAAAGCAAACTTGAGCAGTGCAATGTGCAAGGAACGTAAAAAAAAACGTGTTGTAAAAGGAATTTAGTGTGTAAAGTGTCGCTTCTGGCTACACGAAAAATGTGACAAAGTGAATCTAAAATTCATAAATGATGATTCCTTGTGGTGCTGCCAGGATTGTTTACTTAACTTTTTATGTATCGAAAAGGTTGATTTCCAAAGAGAAGTGAATGCGAAAGAAAATGTTATTCAAATGCTGCAAAAAGAAATTGAATCCCTCAAAAAAGACTTGTCAGAGTTAAAAAACGAAAACACCAAGCTTGTGCGCCAAAAAGACTGTGATTACGGGGACTTTGCGACAGAAACAGTGAAAATCTGTGGATGCAGAGTGATACAAGATGCGTTTCAAAAAACGATAATGACACGTCCCATGAAGCAATACGACGACAATCAGAAATATTGGCGCTAAGAAATGAATATGAGGATCTTATTCACAAAGAAAACTGAGACTCAAACGAGTTCCAGAAAATGATCGCTGTACACAAGGAAGTACCTCAATTGCGGAGGGACACAAATGGGAGGTCTCTGCGAACCAAGCGTTTCATGCAGTGATCTCTATACAGCCTGCTGTTGAACTTCAGCTGTCTCATCATGCCAGCCATAGATGCTCATATTTCGTTTTCTGCCAAACTACAACCTGGCTGCTAGGAAATGTCACTTGAACACGAGGAGAAAATTAGAGCCCGATAACCTCAAACCACACACACACGAGAAGAAAATACTTTTGGATTTCGCTCCCACATCAGTCTGTTATATCGCATATTGAAATAAAGCTCAAAACAAAAAACTACTCTTCTGACAGGTGGAGAGTATGAGGTTGGGCTCTCCTCACCTAGCGTGAGATGAATGCTATCCAGAAAATTGGGGTAGCAGTTTTTTATATTCACAGACCAGACTTCTACATGCAGGTTGTATAGAGATCACTTGCTTCTGGTCAAGTGAATTAAAACGAAGTGCAGATTCAGTATGCATAAATATTACGTATAAAAGGACAAGAGAAAAGTTTGAGAATAAAAAAAAGACGTCATAGTATTAAAATTGTAGCTGAAAAAAATGTTCTTATATCTGGGGATTTCTGGTTGAAAAATGTCGTAGTGCCAATCTGTAAAATTGAAGTGTGCCTGGGATTTAGGTCCCATAAGCTCAATAACTATTTTAAAAATATTATAAATTGAAGAGAAAACTTCGAAAAAGAAGCGATTAAAAATTACAAAGCCACTTACATTAACGTTGGGACAAATTCCCTCTGAGGATACAGTGAAAAGGAAATTATAGACAAATCAAAAACTTAATCTGATCATCTTGAAAAATTTACCCTGGTTCCAGGATAGATATTAGCGGAATCATAAACAGAAGATCAATGAGTGACAGTAAAATCAATCGAATCAGCTTGCAGAATCAATGTGGGTTGTGATAAAATGATGCTCTATCTATAAAGTACTACTTTGATAATGTACATACATTTTGTCTAGACTTAAGACTTTCTGATCACTTAGCCTTGTTTGTCTCACTTCCAAAAACTGATAAACATAAGTAAGAAAAACTTATTTTAAAACAAATTTCAATAAACAAATATTGAAGTATTCTATGAGAAAGTATATAAAGTGGTTTCTTTAGGATGGTGATTCAACAAATAAAAACAATAGTACATTCTTCGACAGTTTTCTTGAAAAATTTAATGAAATTTTCCCATCAAGTTCATATTGCAATAAAGCTTCAAGTAAGATAAGATGGATCACACCAGGAATAAGAATTCCCAGTGAGAGAAAAAGAACCTACACTATCAGCTGAAGTGCAACAAAGATGCTAACTTTGAAATACATGTATGCAAGGGACTATAAAATTATTTTAAAAAAAGTTGTGAATGCTTCAAAACAAATGGCAAATAATAAAGTCATTCTAGGGAAAAAAAAGGGCAGTATGGTCTGTGCTTAAGTCTGAATTGGTGTCAAAAAACACAAACAACACTTTCTTAAAATGAAACTTAAGGAATAATATGTTGTAAATCGAGTTTATGTATCTGAGTGCTTCAATGGGTACTTCAGATTTACATGTAGCAAATTATGAGCAGAAAGTAAATAGTTTTGTGTTGACAGATTTACATGTAGCAACTTATGGGCAGAAAGTAAATAGTTTTGTGTTGAAAGGGAATATCAGTGAATGTCTTAAAAAATTCAAAACAGTCTCAGCGAAATTTGTTGAAAATGTTGTACTCTACAAGACAAAGTAATTAAAAACGTTTACGGCATAATAGCTCATCTTCTCTCTCCCATAGAAAACACATCATTTGAGGAAGGTCACTTCCCTGATCTCTTGAAATAAGCAGTAGTAAAACCATTGTTTAAAAAGCGTTCAAAAGATGATATGGGAAATTATTGCCCAATTTCTTTACTCCCAGTCATATCAAAAATATATGAAGGAATTGTTGCTTTACAGTTACAAAGCTTTATCACGCAGTATGATATCATATCAAATAACGAATTTGGATCCACAAAGGAAAAACACAGTAGACACAATGAAAGAGTTTATTGAAAAAATTATTTCAGGACTAAAGCCGCAGGAATATTATGTGATCCTACAAAAGCATTCGACTTTATAAACCATACCACGCCAATTTTCAAACTCAACAGGTATAGAATAAGAAATGTGGCTTTGAAATGGTTTGAATCACATCTCCTGGAGAGGTAACAAAGAATAATAATCGCATCAACTGGGAAAGATTACTTCTCAGAGGGGAAAACAATGTCACAACGTGATCCTGAAGACTAAATCATTGGACCAATTCTATTCCTGTTCTATGTAAATAACTTGCCTCTCAATATAAATACTCATTAAACCTTTTTTTCATTTGATACTTCTGCCATAATGCAAAATTAATATTCTGACACTATATCACAGAGTGTCATGAATACTTTAGGTAACTTAGAAATGAGGTTCAATCTAAATGGCTTAGGGCTAAACGATAAAAAAAAAACACAAGATGAATTTTAAAACCAAACAGACAACATTTTCAGAAATCTGTATTACTCACAATAATCAGTCAGATTCATAGGAATACATTTAGACACAAATATGAGTTGGAATTCACATTTACAATATGTAGGAAATAAATTATACTGCCTTGCATTTGCAATTGAAATTTTAGCCACTGCCACTCATATGGACACCAGGAAAATAACATACTATAGCTACTTTGAATCTGTTATCAGATATGGTATAACTTTTTGGGAAGCTCGGGAAATGTTACACGTTTTTGAAAGTTGCTAAAAAGAATCATTCATAACTTGTGCACTACACAGCTGAGGCTATCATATGTACCATTATTTAAAGATATAAAAATATTAACTGTCTTCTCTTTATACAACCTTGAGGTGATACTTTTCTTACATAGCAGAGCCAACCTATTAAAAACAACCATTTTGCTCACTCATGCAACACAATACATTAAGAAAACTTGTAATGCTCACCTCACACCGCATAAAATTTTATGCTCTGACTCCTCAGTATGTAGCGATGAAAACTCAAAGCACAATAAAAGGGTGTGACATACAAATATGAGGATAAATATTTTAGAAAGCAAGTTACGTAATATTCTAATTGAAAGACGCTACTGCTCTGTGGGAGGACAAAATGAAACTTTGAGCTGTTTCCCTAAAATGGAATAAAAATTTATGATAATTTTAGTGGATGTAAATATTGTAAGCATGACAAAATTTAAGTAATTAAATTCTTCACAAAGTAATGTTGTAAGTGTGACATAATTTCAAATAAGCGAATTGTAACCTTACATGTTTTCTGTACATCAGACATATGTTCTGTAATTCTGTATGTTATGAGATGAATGAAACAAATTTCACATTTTGCAAGATACTAACTGCCGAAACCAGGCACATAATGTGAACATCAACTTTTAATATGAGGAGGTCAGGGCTCAGGGTACTTCAGAAAACTCTAACTGGTCTCGATGAGCCCCCATTCGATGACCACTGATAGATTTGGGGCATGGAACTAGTGAAAAGCTGTTGTCTTAGATGTGACAACTGTGCTGATATCCAAGATGACCTTTGTCAGGGAAATATTACCAACTGTGCACATGAAAATGGAGACACAGTACAGGCAGTAATCAATGCACAAATACTTGGTTGAAAGGTACTCATAGTACTGGAAATTAGAGCTACCACAAATACAATTTCAAGGGACCATTTGTCCAATTACAAAGATGAGGACACGTACCGACACTTTCAGTCCAAAACTGCAAAATCCAAACAGCTGTAGGAGGAAAGTCTAAAGTCATAAAATTGCAGACACAGATTCCTAGTCAAATTTATAGCCTCTCTTTTCAATGCATTTTTCTTGTGGTTTGAAGGTTGAAACTGCTTTATCAGTATGGTCACCTTTAGGAAATGCCAAGCACAAATTGACACTGGTAATGAGAAGTGTAATTTTGTTGTGAACGAGCAACAATAATCAGCATACCTAGTCAAGTTAAACACCAGATGAAACTAACCAAAACACACTGCTGAAGTTTGAATGCAATTTTTCTATCCTACTATCATATTTTTAAACACACAGGGAATTGAGCAACTACAGAAAAAGGAAATAGGCTCTGAGACCTTGCATGCCAAGGTAAGTGACTCAGTGTGTCTTATGGATGAACAAAAGGAAAAAAATGGTACACATGGCTCTGAGCACTATTAACATCTGAGGTCATCAGTCCCCTAGAACTTAGAACTAGTTAAACCTAACCAACTTAAGGACACAACACAATCCATGCCCATGGCAGGATTCGAACTTTCGACCGTAGGAGTCGCACGGTTCTGGTCTGAAGCGCCTAGAACCGCTCGGCCACCAAGGCTGGCTTCAAAAAGGAAGAATTACAGGAGTTTTTAATATTATGCTCATGTTTTCGAACGACACCATGGCATAATCAAAGGATGCAAATACAAAATGGAGGTGTACTCACATGATACCTTCCGCTTTTCGTCATACCCCATTGTATGGGCAAAGAAGGAGGCTGTGAGGAAAGAGGCCAGGAGGTTACTAAACTGGGAAATCATACAACCATCTTTATCTGCATACAATAACCTCTTTTTGGCTGTTAGCAAATCAGACGGTAGTGTCTGCCTGATGTTTTCAAAATGTAGCTTCACAGTCAACCTAATGAAGACACATTTCAGTAAGAAAAGGTTAGATTCCTTGGACATGTAATATAGCCTCAAGGAATACTTCCAGACCCCTGGAAGGTCGAAGCTGTCAAGCACTGCTGTGAACCTCAAAATAAGAAACAGTTGCAGGAATATCTTGGATTAGCATCTCTCTTCAGAAAATTTATACCGCAGCAGTTTTTAAATAGTGATGCTCTATGGTATCTTCTATGGAAGAACCACCCCTGATAATGAACCAAGCAGTGCCGAACTGATTTTGACAACAAGTACACCTCAGGACTCATCGAAAATCGACAACTATGGTAAACTGTATCGCAAGTGGCAACTGCTGTACACAATGCCATTTATTTATTAAATATTCATCAGCCAGGAGCCTATAAGTTAGTATACTTAAATAGTGGTATGGAAAAAGGGCTCTACCTACACAGAGATTTACTAAACATAATCTGACACTGATCAAGCACGGATCAGAGAAATGTATGTAAGTTTATATAGGAGATGACATACTATCTACATGAATATACATATTACGACTGGAGTTTAGTATGAAGGAGAGATTTCATTTTGGCTATTTTGTGTGTTTTGCCTTATTAGGATGTGAGATTTAGTTGTGTAAGATTTTCATTGTATGTTTACTAGCCAGAGAAGGTCGTAAAACGTTACCCTCGCTGAGCACGAGAAATTATTTAATTTGACGCTATATTGTTTAAACACACCATAGACATGTGATGAGATGCAGTGCATGTAAGTGGTGAAGTGGATTGAGGACAGAACTGTGCATGTGCAGTAACTGCCTTTAAGGTTGACAGCCTCTTGGCAAGCATACAGTACAGCATAATCCAACGGATTGCTGCCAGATGACAATCACAGCTTAGCAAAGTAATGCCAAGCAATCTACACATAGAGAAAACTTTATAATATGACTTGACTATGAAGATATTAAAAAGTCTGCTATGCAGAACTAAACTAAGGTTAAGAAATTAGGAAGAACTAAGTCAAGGAAAATATACATGTATGCGTATAGAGCATGAAGTAAACATTTGCTATGATACTATGTACAAGCTATCTACATTTATACAAGTGGCTATTTACACACTACATAAAAGGGTGTATCTACATGAGTAATGAAGGAATATAAATTAAATCTGGAATATACTATGAGAAATAGGATTGTGTCCCATCTACAACAATACTTTTCTTTCTAGGTGCAAAAAGGTAAGTCGAAACGACAATTGCAGTACTAACATGTATGCTCTTAGAACTCATGAAAAAAACTGATGATGAATGAACAGCATACTGACAGAAATTGAATATATGAGCCCCAATGCACTTAGTTTTAAGTTCATATTTAAGTGTTCTTCCAGTGAACGATGAACTCACATCCTGGGGAAAATAGGAAGCACAATAGTTACGTGTTTGGTACCAGAGCGTAAGGCCATACTGAAAATAAATAATTATATATATAAAAATATATGTGAGTGTAATGGCGTGAATGTATGTATGAAAATACTACATTAATCCAGTTGTATAAAAAGGTTGAACTTAGGTCTTGTGCTACCAAATGAAATTGCGTCAGACCAAGCATTACAAGTGCATGTGACTCAGAAGAGCTGCAAGCAAGAGTTATTAAAGTACGTTTACACATGAACACAAGTTGTCTCAACATTCTTTTATGCTTGTTCATTGGCACAATTCTCATAGAGACATATGCATGCTCAGCAGAATACACAAGAGTATTATCATGTAGCAAAAGAAAGCACAAGTTACTGACATTGAAGTACATCGTTTGCAGTTGATAAGGACACTTGTGTAACCCAATATTGTACTGTCAGGATCTCTCAGTAGATAGTAAACACGAGATAAGTGGATTAACGCCAGTAGATAGTCATAAAATGATGTGATCAATAGTTCTCTCATGAAAATATTGCAGCAGTAGAGTAAAAATGAATGCTTCTTTCTTCCCTAACATTTCCTGTAGACCAGTAGACACCAGTAGACACGTCCTAGTAAACTGGTCAGACATGTAGCTAAACGAAGTTATATAGGCTTATCGCGATTACAAGTTATGGAGTTTTCTTTCTTCAGCATCTGTACCAATGGATATTCATGTCAAGTGTGACATATGAACACAAAACTCATGGATGTCATGTGATAATGTTGTATGCAAATATTTTGTCAATATTGGAGAATGAGATTGAAAAAATGACAACATGTGTTATGTTAAAGTAAGATGAGATTATGAATACAGACTGTTCGCAAATGAATGCTCAAAAGAGTACTGCCTGAGAGTAAATTGCGACAAAATTGATAATGCAAAAACTGAAACATGTTACATAACATAAAATCACAAGAAATGTGTGTAATATTAACTATCTTGTACATTTAATTTATGTACAGAGTTTATGTAAAGTTTTATACAATATTTATGTAAATAAATATAACTGCAATATGAAAATGTATGTATATGAAGTAAGAAATGTGCAAATCTAGCATGTTAATATATTTTGAAATGTGAATTCTTACATCATTCTAACAATGATGAAATGTAAAAACTAAGACTTAATGTAAAGCTGAATATTTTTTCCAGGGCTGGATATGTGAACTAATAACTGTGAATGTGCTACGAACATTTTGTGAAGGTTTGAAACCTGTAATTCCAAGTGTTCCCATAAAAATGTGTGTCTGTGCTGGGCAGTAACGAACATTTATACTCCCAGTGGACTCAGGTATCGACAAAACATTCTACCACAGAGAGGGTACAGAAATGAATAAAGATATTAGAGACTTACCTTGAACCAATTCAAGTGTCTTCAGGATGCTGATAGCCTGGTTCAACCACTGAAACATGTGGATTACGAAAGGAACAAATGTCTGGGCCATAAATGATGAACATCCTCGCCACATCATCGAGGGTTCCACTATGCACAAGCCTCAGAACACCACGTTGCAGCAATGGGCTGAACACTTTTATTGACTTCGAGTAAATAAGTGAAATTGTAGCAGACACATGGAGAGCACAACTTAACTACAGCATTAACAAACTCAAGTCTGCATACAGTACACGTACCATGAAGTGCATGAACAGGACCACACTGCAATAACAGCAGTTAGGTTCCAATAATCAAACTATTGACTGCGAATTCAAATGCGCCTGTTGACACAACACTTAAACTTTTTGGAAGTAACAATAGTAGTATTTTTTAAAGTGTGCATTAAATAAAATTAGACAAACATATTACATGATGACATGTTCTGGAGTAAATGAGATAACATGGTCATGTATAAAGGTCTCAGTATACTGACAGGCCAAGAGTTTAAAGTAGAAAAAAGGTGCAAATAGTGTAATGCACCACCACTGTATGCTAACGACAGGTGATATGGATTACGTCATAATACAGTGGGGGGGGGGCGGGGAAGAGGTACGAACATATCTGGGTAAAATAACAGAAAATTGAAAGCTAAGCTATCAATTATTTTATGTTCCTCATTGTGTTCCTTTTTTTCCACCAATCTTGGTATCTGTCCATCTCTTGATATATATAGGTAACTGCTATCTCCCAGTATCATGCTAATCAAAAGTTATAACATTCAGAAGACGCAGCTTTTGATTCTTCTACCGAGCTACTTCCTATGCTCCACCTCTCGATGTGATGAGTACATGCATTTTTAAAAGGACCTTTTCGTAGAAGGTGTCAACACGAAGAGGGAATAGCCGCTGCAGCCACGCCAGCATTGTTGTTCACTGTTGGAGAGAGAAGAAAAACGTCAAGCTGTACACCAAAACTCAAAGGAATTAATCTTCATTCTATGTTTCAGAACTGACACAATGTTTCTTAAGCCACACACATCCATACATAAGAGAATTTCTGAACATACAATTTCTGATGTGGTTAAACGCGCATTAGCATAATTATGTCACCTGTGAACAATTCACTTCTCCCTCAACTTGGGATACGTAAGCCGTGAATTGCCCTATGTAGTCCAAGTGGCGCATATGATGTCGCGATGCTTCATCAGGTCTCTCATAGTAAGCACACATCAGTGTCTTGTGGTCAGTTACCAGCATAAAGCGTTGTCCTTCGAACAAATGACGGAATTGTTGATGGAAGCTTAGTCAACATACAACTCACAATCATATACTACTGGCCATTATAATTGCTACACCAAGAAGAAATGCAGATGATAAACGGGTATTCATTGGACAAGTATATTATACTAGAACTGGCATTTGATTACATTTTCACCCAATTCGTGTGCATAGATCCTGAGAAAACAGTACCTAGAACAACCACCTCTGGCCGTAATAACGGCCTTGGCACGCCTGGGCATGGAGTCAAACAGAGCTTGGATGGCGTGTACAGGTACAGCTGCCCATGCAGCTTCAACACGATACCACAGTTCATCAAGAGTAGTGACCGGCGTATTGTGACGAGCCAGTTGCTCAGCCACCTTTGACCAGACGTCTTTAGTTGGTGAGAGACCTGGAGAATGTGCTGGCCAGGGCAGCAGTCGAACATTTTCTGTATCCAGAAAGGTCCATACAGGACCTGCAACATGCAGTCCACCATTATCCTGCTGAAATGTAGGGTTTCACAGGGATCGAATGAAGGGTAGAGCCACAGGTCGTAACACATCAGAAATGTAACGTCCACTGTTCAAAGTGCCGTCAATACAAACAAGAGGTGACCGAGACGTGTAACCAATGGCACCGCATACCATCACGCTGGGTGATATGCCAGTATGGCGATGGCGAATACACGCTTCCATTGTGCGTTCACCGCGATGTCGCCAAACAAGGATGCGACCGTCATGATGCTGTAAACAGATCCTGGATTCATTCCGAACAAATGACGTTTTGTCATTCATGTACCCAGGTTCGGCGTTGAGTACACCATGGCAGGCGCTCCTGTCTGTGATGCATCGTCAAGGGTAACTGCAGCCATGGTCTCCGAGCTGACAGTCCATGCTGCTGCAAACGTCGTAGAACTGTTCGTGCAGATGGTTGTTGTCTTGTAAACGTCCCCATCTGTTGACTAAGGGATTGAGATGTGGCTGCACGATCCGTTACAGCCATGCGCTTAAGATGCCTGTCATCTCGACTGCTAGTGATACGGGGCTGTTGCGATCCAGCACGGCATTCCGTATTACCTTCCTGAACCCACCGATTCCATATTCTGTTAACAGTCATTGGATCTCGATCAACGCGAGCAGCAATGTCGCTATACGATAAACCGCAATCGCGATAGGCTACAATCCGATCTTTATCAAAGTCGGAAACGTGATGGTACGCATTTCTTCTCCTTGCACAAGGCATCACAACAACGTTTCACCAGGCAACGCCGGCCAAATGCTGTTTGTGTATGAGAAATCGGTTGGGAACTTTCCTCATGTCAGCACATTGTAGGTGTCACCACCGGCGACAGCCTTGTGCGAATGCTCTGAAAAGCTAATCATTTGCATATCACAGCATCTTCTTCCTGTCGGTTAAATTTCGCGTCTGTAGCACGCCATCTTCGTGGTGTAGCAATTTTAATGGCCAGTAGTGTATGTTGACCAACTTGGCTGCAATTAAAACGACTGCTTGCTGAAGAACGTCATGGGCTGTCGCTGTTGGTCTACTCGTTGCTGAAGTATGGTACCTACTGCAGTTGCAACCACATCAACCATTAAAGTGAGAGATGCTTTCATAACTGGGTGTGCTAAAAGTTCAACCTCAGCAATAGTCATCTTCACTTTTATAAAGGTGTCTCAGCTTCAGTAGCCCCTAGCATTTTATCATATGGTTTTGGTGAGCCTCACGAGAGTTCATTCAGTGGAGCAGCCAAGAGTGCAAGTTTGCACACCAAACAGCGATTGAAATAATAGACACCAAGGATTCGTCAAAATTCACGAAATGTCACAAGCTGGGGGGAGTTGGTTGTGGCTTCTACTTTCTCCTGTGGGGGCCATATTCCTTAGGCATTGATGGTATAACCCAGGCGATGGACTTCTGAAGATGCAAATATGTACTTCAAAAGTGTATGAGTAATCAGTGCATACGGAGGAGAGAAAATACTTGGTGTAAATATTCCAGACATTAGACTTCAGAGCTCGACGTCACCAAGCCATCATCAGCAAAGACATAGCTGAAGGCAACATCATGCATGACTTCGTCCAAAAAGTGTTAGAAGGTTTGCACAGGATCGCATCAATTAAATCGTATCCTAGTAAATTCGAAGAGACCGAATAATGTTAGACAGCGGTTTTAATTATGTCTTCTGGAACTACGGATATTTGATTAAAACGTATGTACTCACATGGGAAAGATGTGTTTGCTGTGGATATTAGATGCAAAATCTTCAATGTACGTGGACCACATAATGTCCAAGAATAGTTCTGGCGTTAAGCTGTCTATAACCACCATATGGGTGCCATCCATTATCAATTGTGTGCGGAGGTAAGGCGCAGTTAACGCTCAACAGGCGGCAGATTCCATGAGCGAGTATGAAGGAATAGTCTTGGTTCGCTAGTATTCAATTTCTCTGGTGCTGAGTAACGAAATCGAGCGTGAATCACTGGTCCTGGAATATTTTGAAGGAATGCGCTGTTAAGTGCTATACCGGCGTTAGCGTGGATAGCTGCCGAGTGGTCTCTGGAAACTGCTTGAAAAATTCTAAATATGCAGCCTCAGATGCAGCAGTGTCTTCAACACAGCATACACGTCCATGGCTGACTAAGTTAGTGGTAGTGTCGAAGAGGAAGAGGTGTCGATGATGAAGAACCAGTAGCAATCCGTAAAATAACAGAAAGACTACTCTGAGAATAGGCTGCACCACATCTGCCATAAGGAACTGCCAATCAGAATTGTGACAGAGGCCTGAGTTTAGTAACACTGTCAAATCGTGAAGCGGCAGGTAGTGATCAGATGGCCGTTACTAGGTTATGTCGTTATGAAAAGACTCTTAAAGTGTCTGAGCTTGCTTTCCACCTACCTTCACTGTCTACAAGAGCCTGAAAACCATTTCTGCGGTCAACCAGAAAGCAATGGAGCACATACTGACCATAATTTCCAGTCTGCAGCTCCACATTACTCTTTGTGCTCACTGAAAGAAAATGTACCTACTTGCTATTCACTTAGTGGGATCAGGGATTGTGACTATAAATAAAAGTTTTGAGTTTTAACTGATTGATATGTTCTGTAAAAGTTCACTTGCACCAAATATAAGTTTTAAATTGTAACTAATGTCCCTTTTAGAAACAGCACTATTAACAGTTCAGAGGCAACTTCTATAGGAATCTCCAAGTAATTGCTCGCCTTCAAAGTGGAAAATAATCTCGCCACTTGCTGTGCTGTTTTGTCAATACTACGGGTGGCACACAAACCGTTACCTCCAACAAAACTATACAGTCCAGGGCGACATGCAGTCATTGTGAGTTAACTTCCTATTTTTACCGAAAACAGTCAAGTCTGCCAGCTCTGATATCATCCGGGCATAACACACGTGGGCTTTTGACTGACATGGACAGTTTGATATCTTGGTGTAAAGTGTGTGTCATACCACTGCATCTCTGGCTGTATTTATATAGGAACACAGAGGACCACAAAATGAAACATTTGCTATCAACCACTCTAGGCACAGGTAGGAGTACTTAAATGCCCCCTTTCTTGGATACTTAGCCACTAACAGCTCTGTCGTTAAACAATTTGCGATCTTCATAAGTTTTGTGTAAAAAGACTTCAGTTTGCCTCAGTTACTGAAAAATTTTAGCTCCACTGCATTTCAACTTTACCAGCTAGAATTTTTAGAACGGAACGAAAAGTAGAACATGACTTCTCTACTGCCTCTTTAAGTTCCTTGTAACCATTGTTACTTGTAATACGGCTGTATTATTTCATGAATGTAATCGAGCACTCTAACTAGTACTTTCTATTATAAATACAAATGATATTTAATCTACCATGAATAAGGACATTTTCGTTCCAAATTGGGCTTTTAGTAAATAACTTGAAAAATAATAGACGTAGCTTTTTGATGTTATATTTTTTATGTTTTTACATGAAACTGAAGCTACATACACATTTTCAGCTTCAGTTTTTCATAAAAATGCCAGTTTTAACCCAAATATTGCTCTGGTCACGTTAAGAGTTGTAACTTTTAATTATTACATATTCTGACCAAGTTATAGTTTCCTAGTTTTATTATTCAGCATCACTTACTTTTCTCTCTTAAGGTTATGTAACATATTCATTTCGTCATTCTGAGGCTTTACCATGTTAACATCAACACACTTAGGCATACACTGACAAATTTTGGAAAAGTTATTTTAATGTCATTCTTAAATTATGGTGCAGTCCTTTGTATGTTAAGCACGGGCATGTTATGATGATGAGGTGCTCACAGTAGTGAAGAGGGGTAAGCCCCAGCACACTCAGTCCCCTCTGTGTCTCTTACAGTGATACAGTACTTGTTTCTATTCGCACAATCATATGTCTGGATAGTAGAGACATTGGCAGCAAAGAGGAGACAGTCATCACTTCTGTGGCGAGGCAAATGGGAAGATAGGTCAATGATACTGTGGCACCTGTAACCACTAGCAACTGTAGTTTTGTGTAGGCCTCTGTGACAAACAGCCAATGGCTGCCTTTTAAAGAGCCAGCCGCGATTATTTCTGACTTCTGTGCACAATTCCCATCCTACATGGGGGACAGAATTTCCACCCACCAGAGCCAAACCGCTGTGGTACCAACAAACTTTTGTGGTTGAAGTCAATCGGTGGCATGTTCTTGGCGAGCAGTGGCGCTGTGGCTGGCGGATGGAACACTATGTTCGCAGAGCAGCGACTTGTGCAGTAAGTTCAGTGATTTGTGCTTGCAATGATGCGGGACTATTGTCTGACTGTGGACAAATAGCTGTCACACGTGTGGACAGGTACATCTCTGTGATACTTTCAGCACTTTGTGCAAGTGCATCATGATCCCCAGCGTATACTGTAAGTATCTTGTGGGCATCTGGTGGTCGGCGAAACTGTCAGATGTTCCATGGAATATCTTTGTTGATGGGGTTATTTGCTGGAGTAACTCACTGGTACGAAGTAACTTTTGTAGGTGTTTTGTTTCGGACTGCGACAGTTGAGTAAGGCATTTTTAATGGTTGATTACGATCGATACTTGGCGGTGAAGCCAAAATGTCCTGTACTTCCATAGCCCACATCTTCATCCAATGCAGTGACAATGTAATTGGGCTTTATTTCTTTGGCAGTCGTGTGAGATAGAACAAATTAGTTCTCCAATTGTGCAAGACACATGACTGGGTTTTGTTGACAGAATGGTGGTTGTTTGACCTTAACAAGGTAAATAAGTGCACTCATAGGCACACCTACATTCGGTGGGGAGTCCTGCATTGCAGTATTACAGTTCAATATGCAGAAGGTGAACTGTGCAGTTGGCACAGTGTTTTGTGTTTTCTGTTTGGAGCAGCATTGTACGTCGGTTAATGGCCTTAGATCACGTTGGGGTAACCAAAAATGCTGCTGTTTAAAAGCGTTCACTTTATTGGCAACGTTTAATAATATGACGTGCCATACAAAGACACACAAAAACCACAGAAAAAATCGAAAGACAAAGCCAAGGAATAATTATATAAAACAAAGAATAAAAATGTATCATCAGATAGGCTGTGGAGCGTAAAAACTTTGCATCTTAATCATGTTTGACATTGCAATGTATAATCGCATCAAAAGAATTGATAAAACCGATTCAACATTGTAAGTCTCAAACAGATTTCCACAACTACCATCAACAACATGTGCCTCATACCAGTTCCCAGGGGAGTGTAAATAGTGATACTGCTACCAAGAGTTGCTCATACCATCGAGGTCGTAGTTATCACTATATGTAGTGGGGCACTGAGTAGCGACCCCTCCTTTGAGCATTCTGCTGTATCCCCAGACACTAATCTGCAAGATTCTAAGGGCAATGAATTATTTCATTGATTTTTTTTGCATTAACACATATAAGTAAACATACAAATGAATTTTGTTATTTTGTGTTGTATGGAAAAGCTGATGTAAGTAGAGAATTTTTTTTTAATCTGAGCCTTCACAAAAAGATATGACTAAGAATTATTTTGCACTTTCTCTGTTGATTAATGTAATGAAAATAGTGAAATCTATTATGTATACTAATATGTAAATGGTATTATTACTTTTACTAGACTGAAGATCCAAAGAAACTGGTACACCTGCCTAATATCGTGTAGGGCCCCTGCAAGCACACAGAAGTGCTGCAACATGATGTGGCATGCACTGGACTAATGTCTGAAGTAGTGCTGGAGAGAACTGACACCAGGAATCCTCCATGGCTGTTCATAAATCCGTAAGGGTACGAGGGAGTGGAGATCTTTTCTGAACAGTATGCTGCAGGGGATCCCAGATATGCTCAACAGTGTTCATGTCCAGGGAGTATGGTGGCCAGCAGACTTATTTAGACACAGAAGAGTTTTTCTGAAGAGACTCTGTAGCAAATCTGAACGTGTGGGGTGTCGCATTGTCCTGCTGGAATTGCCCAGGTCTGTCGGAATGCTCAATGGACATGAATGGATGTGGGTGATCAGACAGAATGCTAATGTATGTGTCACCTGTTAGAGTCGTATCTAGATTTATCACGGGTCCCATATCACTCCAACTGCACGTGCCCCTCACCATTACACAGTCTCCACCAGCTTGAAAAGTCCCCTGCAGGCACACAGGACCCATGGATTCATGAGGTAGTCTCCACACCCACACGTGTCCATCCGCTCGATACAATTTGAAACGAGACTCGTTCGACCAGGCAACATGTTTCCAGTCATCAATAGCCCAATGGCGGTCTTGATGGGCCCAGGCGAAGCGTAAACCTGCATGCCGTGCTGTCATCAAGGCTACACGAGTGGGCCTTCGGCTCTGAAAGCCCATATCGATGATGTCTCGTTGAATGGTTTGCACATTAACACTTGGTTATGGCCCAGTATTGAAATCAGCAGCAGTTTGCGGAAGGGTTGCAGTTCTGTAACGTTGAACGATTCTGTTCAGTCATCATTGGTCCCTTTCTTGCAGGATCCTTTTCTGGCCGCAGCCATGTCGAAGATTTGATGTTTTACTGGTTTTACTGGATTCCTGATATTCATGGTTGTACACGAAAATCTCCTCTTCGTTGCTACCCTCATCGCTCGTGCGACGACTATAACATTACGTTCAAACTCACTTAAATCTTCATAACCTGCCGTTGTAGCAGCAGTAATCGATCTAACAGCTGCGCCAGATACTTGTTGTCTTACATAGGCGTTGCCGACCTCAGCGCCGTATTCTGTCTGTTTACACTTACATGTATTTGAATACATATGCTTGTACCAGTTTCTTTGGCGCTTCAGTCTATGTTCTCCTGTGGGTACGGAAAGATAATTACAGCAATTGCACCTAAATTGATTAAGGTGAGCATGAGTTTCTCTTATGGGCACATGTTCTGGTGAAAATCTGTATCCATTTCTTCAATTTGATAGTTTATGAGTTGTACAGTTGATCAATAGATTTCACAGGCATTCTTACGAAATTGTAAGACTTGTTATTGTTCAAAGGTTTTGTTGATGTTAGATGCTTCTGGGGATTGAAAAATATCAATGATAATAGATGAAAATTAGTGCTGGACCAGGAATAAAACTTAGATTTCCCTCTTCATGCGAGCTGATGCCTTAACTGCCTTGGCCATCTGAGCGCACTTCCGATCAACAAAAATTCCCGTCCTGTTACACATTAGTGATGTAACATCACTTACACGTGGACAGACTAATATACACGGTGTTACAAAAAGGTTCGGCCAAACTTTCAAGAAACATCCCTCACACACAAAGAAAGAAAATATGTTATGTGGACATGTGTCCGGAAACGTTTACTTTCCATGTTAGAGCTCATTTTATTACTTCTCTTCAAATCACATTAATCATGGAATGGAAACACACAGCAACAGAACGTACAGTGTGGCTTCAAACAATTTGTTACAGGACATGTTCAAAAGGTCCTCCGTTAGCGAGGATACATGCATACACCCTCTGTCGCATGGAATTCCTGATGCGCTGATGCAGCCCTGGAGAATGGCGTATTGTATCACAGCCGTCCACAATACGAGCACGAAGAGTCTCTACATTTGGTGCCGGGATTGCTTAGACAAGAGCTCTCAAATGCCCCCATAAATGTAAGTCAAGAAGGTTGAGGTCAGGAGAGCATGGAGGCCATGGAATTGATCCGCCTCTACCAATCCAGCGGTCACCGAATCTGCTGTTGAGAAGCGTACGAACACTTCGACTGAAATGTGCAGGAGCTCCATCGTGCGTGAACCACATGTTGTGTCGTACTTGTAAAGGCACATTTCTAGCAGCACAGGTAGAGTATCCCATATGAAATCATGATAACGTGCTCCATTGAGCGTAGGTGGAAGAACATGGGGCCCAATCAAGACATCACCAACAATGCCTGTCCAAACGTTCGCAGAAAATCTGTGTTGATGACATCATTGCACAACTGCGTGCGTATTCTCGTCAGCCCACACATGTTTATTGTGAAAATTTACAATTTGATCACGTTGGGATGAAGCCTCTTTCGTAAATAGAACATTTGCACTGAAATGAGGATTGACACATTGTTGGATGAACCATTCGCAGAAGTGTACCCGTGGAGGCCAATCAGCTGCTGATAGTGCCTGCACACGCTGTACATGGTACGGAAACAACTGGTTCTCCCGTAGCACTCTCCATACAGTGACGTGGTCAACGTTACCTTGTACAGCAGCAACTTCTCTGACGCTGACATTAGGGTTATCGTCTACTGCACGAAGAATTGCTTCGTCCATTGCAGGTGTCCTCGTCGTTCTAGGTCTTCCCCAGTCGCGAGTCATAGGCTGGAATGTTCCGTGCTCGCTAAGACGCCGATAAATTGCTTCGAACGACTTCCTGTCGGGACACCTTCGTTCTGGAAATCTGTCTCGATACAAACGTACCGCGCCACGGCTATTGCCCCGTGCTAATCCATACATCAAATGGGCATCTGCCAACTCCGCATTTGTGAACATTGCACTGACTGCAAAACCACGTTCGTGATTAACACTAACCTGTTGATGCTACGTACTGATGTGCTTGATGCTAGTACTGTAGAGCAATGAGTCGCATGTAAACACAAGCACCGAAGTCAACATTACTTTCCTTCAATTGGGCCAACTGGCGATGAGTCGAGGAAGTACAGTACATACTGACGAAACTAAAATGAGATCTAACATGGAAATTAAGCGATTCCGGACACATGTCCACATAACATCTTTTCTTTATTTGTGTGTGAGGAATGTTTCCTGAAAGTTTGGCCATACCTTTTTGTAACACCCTGTATGCAGGGTGGTCCATTGATCATGACTGGGCCAAATATCTCACGAAATAAGCGTCAAACGAAAAAACTACAAAGAACGAAACTTGCCTAGCTTGAAGGGGGAAACCTGATGGCGCCATGGTTGGCCCGCTAGATGGCGCTGCCATTGGTCAAACGGGTATCAACTGCGTTTTCTTAAATAGGAACCCCCATTTTTGTTACATATTCGTGTAATACGTAAAGAAATATGAATGTTTTAGTTGGACCACTTTTTTCACTTTGTGACAGATGGCGCTGTAATAGTCACAACCATGTGGCTCACAATTTTAGACAAACAGTAGGTAACAGGTAGGTTTTTTAAATTAAAATACAAGTGTAGGTACGTTTGAACATTTTATTTCGGTTGTTCCAAGTTGATATACGTACCTTTTGAACGTATCATTTCTGAGAACGCATGCTGTTATAGCGTGATTACCTGTAAATACCACATTAATGTAATAACTGCTCAAAAAGATGTCCGTCAACCTCAATGCATTTGGCAATACGTGTAACGACATTCCTCTCAACAGCGAGTAGTTCGCCTTCCGTAATGTTCGCACATGCATTGACAATGCGGTGACGCATGTTTTCAGGCATTGTCGGTGGATCACGTTAGCAAATATCCTTCAACTTTCCCCACAGAAAGAAATCCGGGGACGTCAGATCCGGTGAACGTGCGGGCCAAGGTATGGTGCTTCGACGACCAATCCACGTGACATAAAATATGCTATTCAATAGCGCTTCAACCGCAAGCGAGCTATGTGCCGGACATCCATCATGTTGGAAGTACGTCACCATTCTGTCATGCAGTGAAACATCTTGTAGTAACATCGGTAGAACATTATGTAGGAAATCAGCATACATTGCACCATTTAGATTGCCATCGATAAAATGGGGGCCAATGATCCTTCCTCCCATAATGCCGAACCATACATTAACCCGCTAACGTCGCTGATGTTCCACTTGTCGCAGCCATCGTGGATTTTCCGTTGCCCAATAGTGCATATTATGCCGGTTTACGTTACCGCTGTTGGTGAATGACGCTTCGTCGCTAAATAGAACGCGTGCAAAAAATCTGTCATAGTCCCGTAACTTCTCTTGTGCCCAGTGGCAGAGCTGTACATGACGTTCAAAGTAGTCGCCATGCAATTCCTGGTGCATAGAAATATGGTACGGGTGCAATCGATGTTGATGTAGCATTCTCAACACCGACGTTCTTGAGATTCCCGATCCTCGCGCAATTTGTCTGCTACTGATGTGTGGGTTAGCCGCGACAGCAGCTAAAACACCTACTTGGGCATCATCATCTGGTGCAGAGGTCGTGATTGACGTTTCACATGTGGCTGAACACTTTCCTTAAATAACGCAACTATCCGGCGAACGGTCCGGACACTTGGATGATGTCATTCAGGATACCGAGCAGCATACATAGCACACGCCCGTTGGGCATTTTGATCACAATAGCCATACATCAACACGATATCGACCTTTTCCTCAATTGGTAAACGGTCCACTTTAACACGGGTAATGTATCACGAAGCAAATATTGTCCGCACTGAGGGAATTTTACGTGATATCACGTACTTATACGTTTGTGACTATTACAGCGTCGTCTATCACAAAGCGAAAAAAGTGGTCCAACTAAAACATTCATATTTCTTTATGTACTACACGAATATGTAATAAAAATGGGGGTTCCTATTTAAAAAACGAAATTGATATCCGTTTGACCTATGGCAACGCCATCTAGCAGGCCAACCATAGCGCCATCTGGTCTCCCCCTTCAAGCTAGACAAGTTTCGTTCTTTGTGGTTTTTTCGTTTGATGCTTATTTCGTGATATATTTGGCCCGGTCAGTATCAATGGACCACCCTGTATAGTGCAGGCCACTTAAACGGTTTAGTGCAAACATCTCTAGAACAGCAATAGATATTAAAAAAACGACTTTCATGGGTGTGTGAGGGAGCTCATGAAAGTAAATGCTATGAGACAGTCTAGAACCTAAACAAATATTATTTTGAGTGCAACCTTATGTTTTTTAAATGGATTTTTTTTTAAATCGCCTAACGAATTTTGTTGATTGCTTCACAATGTGCCAGTAACATCCCGAAAATTGCAAAGCGAAGTTGAAATTAACGGAACACGTCGTTACTGTACGTCCTAAGATGCAAGCATGAACCCATGTTGTTCATCATGATGTGATTGACGTACTTTGATGCAGCAATCGCTATACATATTGCTATTTACACTGTTATTGAGTGGACTGGGAAAAATATTGATGTCCACTCACACACAATGAGAAATAAGGAAGGATTTGTCAGTTGTGCTTTATTGATCTTTACTGCACTACTAGAATGGACATGACACCCATGAAAACCTGAAAATCACCGGTGGAGGTAGACACAATTAATGGCTGATTAAGGATCTAAGAGAAGAGTAAATGTGTGTGTGTGTGTGTGTGTGTGTGTGTGTGTGTGTGTGTGTGTGTGTGTGTGTGTGTGTTCTTTCAGACATGTTCAAAAGAACAGACACCCTGTTTTATCCAGTGGTCATATGACCAAATGCACCTTTTGTGGTGCGTTCCAAGAACATAGTGTTACCAGTACTGTCAATTTGCTTTTTATGACAATGAGCATTATGGGAAAACAGAGTGGCTACCTCTTCAACCTCCATTTCTAAACTAAGAGCAAAAGTTGAGCTAAAAAGTCGTACATGGCAAACCACATGTGACTGGTCGAAGCAGTGTCAACACAGCATTACAATATTAAAACAGTTATGACAAGTACTTTGACTGAAAGATATTCTGTAATTAATTTTGAAAATTACTTTCATCTCATTGCTTTTAAGGTTTAATCATTTCTGTTGAAGCACCATCATCTCTAGTCACCTTTCCTTTCATTATACCTTGAACAATTTTACATATCTCACCTGACATAATTTCCAGCACACGTTTCTTTACATTATTAACAATATGGTTTACATATAATCGTCTCAACTATACAAATATTGAATGAAATTTTCGAATGTCATTATCACTTTCCCTCTGCTGTTAGTTACGTTTTCGTTTGCTATCTTAAATGATGATATGTATTGCCTTCCCAACCTAATATTATGTTTTTTCTTTATCTTCACAATTTAGATGTTTAAATTTGTTTGCCATAACAAAAATCCCATTGTAGCTTCTCACATCCTCTTACTGATATTTCTGAATGGTCTTGTTTAATTCAGTGTACTCTGTCATATGCCTCTTATAGTTTTCTTCTGAATCTCGCTATCTCTTTAACAGATCCTTAGTTACGTTTTTATTTTTTCTTCATTTATTTATACCTATGACATCTTTAAGGTCTTTAATATAAATGCTGCTTTTTTCCTTGTACATAAAATTTCATTTTCCTTAAGCTTAATTTCATCTGTTATCACTTCCTATTCATAAATAAACTTTCATAAAGGTCATCTGACTTAGTATATAATGAGTCTGTTTCCTTGTGCATTTCCATTATCTTTACTCTGCTTCTTATGAGTCTACTACCATTTGAAATTCTCAAGTGCTCTAGAACGACCACATGCTATGCAATTTCAGTGATATTTCACAAAATATTAGAATTTTCATGTTTATTTCCCATCCTTATTAAGTCCAGTTTGTACTGATTTTCATCTGGAAGAACGTCTTAAAGACAAACATAATATGCAATCCTCTGAAGATTCTAGTAGCTCTACTGTATCACCTCTTATTTCTGATGTCGTATGTGGTGAATACAGGATTGGTCAGGTGAATACAGGGTTATAAATACAAAATGAAATAGGGATGGTGCAGGAGTAGGCCTAATAATGAATAAAATACTTGGAGCATGGGTAAGATACTACGAACAGCATAGTGAATGCATCATTGCAGCCAAGACAGACACGAAGCGCATGCCTACCACAGTGGTACAAGTTTATATGCCAACTAGCTCTGAATATGATGAAGAGATTGGAGAAATATATGACGAGATAAAAGAAATAATTCAGATAATGAGAGGAGACCAAAATTTAATAGTCATGGCTGACTGGAATTCGATAGTAGGAAAAGGAAGAGAAGGACAAGTAGTAGGTGAATATGGAATGGGGGTAAGGAATGAAAGAGAATTTTGCACAGAGCACAACTTAATCATCTCTAGCACTTGGGTTAGGAACTATGAAAGAACACTGTATACATGGAAGAGGCCTGGAGACACTGGAAGGTTTCAGATACAATATATAATGGTAAGGCAGAGATTTAGGAACCAAGTTTTAAATTGTAACTGATTTCCAGGAGCAGATGTGGTCTCTGACCACAATCTATTGGTTATGAAATGCAGACTAAAACTGAAGAAACTGCAAAAAGGTGGGAATTTAAGGAGATGAGACCTGGATAAACTGAAAGAACCAGAAGTTGTAGAGAGTTTCAGAGAGAGCATCAGGGAACTATTGACAAGAATGGGGCAAAGAAATACAGTAGAAGAAGAATGGGTCGCTTTGAGATATGAAATAGTGAATGCAGTGGAGGATCAAGTAGGTAAAAGGACGAGGGATAGTTGAAATCCTTGGGTAACAGAAGAGATATTGAATTTAATTGATGAAAGGATAAAATATAAAAATGCAGTAAATGAACCGAGCGAAAAGGAACACAAACGTCTAAAAAATGAGATCAGCAGGAAGTGCAAAATGACTAAGCAGGGATGGCTAGAGGACAAATGTAAGGATGTAGAGTCATATATTGCTAGGGGTAAGATAGATACTGCCTACAAGAAAATTAAAGAGACCTCTGGAGAAGAGAGAACCACTTGTATAATTATCAAGAGCTCAGATGGGTAAACAGGTCTAAGCAAAGAAGGGAAAGCAAGGTTGAAGGAGTATATAGAGGGTCTATACAAGGGCGATGTACTTGAGGACAATATTATGGAAATGGGAGAGGATGTAGATGAAGATGAAATGGGAGATATGATACTGCTTGAAGAGTTTGACAGAGCATTGAAAGACCTACGTCGAAACAAGGCCCCAAGACTAGACAACGTTCCATTAGAGCTACTGATAGCCTTGGGAGAGCTAGCCATGACAAAACTCTACCATCTGGTGAGCAAGATATATGAGATAGGCGAAATACCGCCAGACCTCAAGAAGAATATAGTAATTCCAATCCCAAAGAAAGCAGGTGTTGACAGGTGTGAAAAGTACCAAACTACCAGTTTAATAAGTCATGGCTGCACATTACTAACACGAATTCTTTACAGACAAATGGAAAAACTAATAGAAGCTGATCTTGGGGAAGATCAGTTTGGATTCCGTATAAACGGTGGATCACATGAGGTAATACTGTCCCTAAAACTTTTCATAGATGATAGCTTAAGGAAAGACAAACCTACGTTTCTTGCATTTGTAGATTTAGAGAAAGCTTTTGACAATGTTGGCTGAAATATTCTCTTTCAAATTTTGGAGGTGGCAGAGGTAAAATACAGGGAACGAAAGGCAATTTACAATTTCTACAGAAACCAGATGGCAGTTATAGTAGTTGAGTGGCATGAAAGGGAAGCAGTGGTGGGAAAGGGAGTGAGACAGGGTTGTAGCCTATCCCTGGTGTTATTCAATCTGTATATTGAGCAAGCAGTGAAGGAAACTAAAGAAAAATTTGAAGCCAGAGTTAAAAACCATGGAGAAGAAATAAAATAATTGAAGTTTGCCGATGACATTGTAATTCTGTCAGACAGAGCAAAGGACCTGGAAGAGCAATTGAATGGAATGGAGTGTCTTGAAAGTAGGATATAAGATGCTTATCAACAAATGTAAAACGAGGATAATGGAATGTCGTCGAATTAAATCAGTTGATGCCAAGTGAATTAGATTAGGAAATGAGACACTTAAAGTAGTAGATGAGTTTTGCTATTTGAGGAGCAAAATAACTGATGATGGTCGAAGTAGAGAGGATATAAAATGTATACTGGCAATGGCAAGGAAAGCGTTTCTGAAAAAAGAGAAATTGGTTAACATCGAGTATAAATTTAAGTGTCAGGAAGTCTTTTCTGAAAAGTATTTGTATGGAGTGTAGCCGTGTATGGAAGTGAAATTTGGGCGACAAATAGCTTAGGCAAGAAGAGAATAGAGGCTTTCGAAATGTGGCTACAGTAGAATGCTGAAGTTTGGATGGGTAGATCATGTAACTTACGAGGAGGTACTGAACAGAATTCGGGAGAAGAAGAATTTGTGTCACAACTTGACTAGAAGAAGAGACTGGTTGGTAGGACATACTCTGAGGCATCAAGGGTTCACTAATTTAGTATTTGAGGGCAGCGATAAGGGTGAAAATTGTACAGGGAGACCAATCTATGAATACAATAAGGAGATTCAGAAGTATGTAGGTTGCAGTAGATACTTGGAGATGAAGAAGCTTGCATGGAGAGCTGCATCAAACCAGACTAGTCGCTGGACTGGAGACCACAACAACATGTGACGCCAACTGTTTTACATTTTTACAACTATAGTGACAGTTTTCCAACAGTAATGCAAATATTGAAATACATGAATTATTGATAGAACATATCAGATCCATACTGTAGCATTTCAATAGATTATATCTATGCACAGGTAAGTCATCCACGCCGGCCCGTGTGACCGAGTGGTTCTAGGCGCTTCAGTCCGGAACCGGTCTGCTGCTACAGTCGCAGGTTCGAATCCTGTCTCGGGCATGGATGTGTGTGATGTCCTTAGTTTAGTTAAGTTTGATTAGTTTTAAGTCTAGGGGTCTGATGACCTCAGATGTTAAGTCCCATAGTGCTTAGAGCCATTTGAACCATTTAAGTCAACCAAGTTCTCGGACAAATTCGATTTGCAGTGGGTAATGAACTTATCAGATTGTTAAATAACCGGCATTCATGGTTGAGAAGTACCAACAAAATAGAAGTAAAATTAGTTTTGACGTTGATCTTCCATAACACACGACTTTCACGCATGTACGAATTTCTTTATATAGAGCCCGAGCGAATGCAGACTACGATTTCAGTATAGTCAGAAATGTGTGATCGTCATTCTTCCCATGTTCCGTCGGGGCTGATGCTGGAACAAAACTGTTAGTGGGGGCATAGTTATCATTTTACTCTGTGTTGTAGTTCACGGTCATCTGCTGAGTATAGTAGCGGATAGTTAATTTTGCCATCTATTATCTCTGAAATAACGCAGTTGCGGCAGATTGCCATCTGTGCGATCGGCATACAATACCGTGGTGCGTCTTTGGTATTCATGTGTACAAGACAATTCTTTGATTACTAGTGTCACCTTCTTGGAGTGAGGTGAACTAAATAGTGAGGTGCAAAGTTTGTGTGGACCCAAAGACTACAGAAATTTATATAATCATTGATTTTACCATCTAATGCAGTTATTAGGTTATTCCGATTGGTCTTTGAGAAGAATGGAGTTTGTGATTGTGTCAAGTTAATAGGTTACAGTTTGAAATAAGAACTACTTGCGAGGCTCCGGCCGTGTCATGCATTTCTATGTCAAGTTACACAAGGATTCATGTTCATGAAGCCCAGCAGGCCGAGGACCGTGTGAGCCCCAAAAGAAAAAAAACAACCACTGACAGTGATAACATAAGTAAGAAATTGAAACTGGAGGAGGTGGAGGAGGAGGAAAGAACTATGAATGACACAACAACGAATAATCAGAAGAGAGCTAACTTCTCAGCTCTGTCAAATCAGAATGGAGTAAACAAGGCGTCGCTAGTCACAACAAAGCCCGGTGCTGCCAAGAAACTAGTGATTAAAAATTTTAAAGGTAACGCTATTAATTTTGAGGTTATGTGTTGCGAATAGTCTAGAAAAGAACTAGTGTGTTATAGCTTCTAAAGTCTGTGATCTTGAGCAGTAGCTTGTTACAAGATCTGTACGTGAGGCAACGCTTCCATGAACGTATCAGAGGCAAATTTGGAAGATTTTTAACTTTTATTGCAAAAATTATCAAATATTAATGACAAGCTATACATCGACGTCCCTGATTTCCGAAGAATAAGAGTTTAGCAACCATGTTATAGTAGTATGCGTTGTATTAAGGTTTGATTTCTGATTGTGTTTGAATGCATTACGATCAAATCATTCAGGACACATACCTTGACGGCCTTTTAATTTTGTCGAAGCACACAAGGATTATCAGAAATTCGTAAAGCGATATGCCTTTTTTACCAGCATTTCGCTTGACGAAGCAAAGAGTTCTGAAATTCATCATACAGTACTCGTAATGTTGTTGGACGTCATAAAATCACCCACTAGATCTGAATATTTTGCTTAGGGAGTATAAACAGCTTAATCATGATGGAACACATCCCATTTTTAGCGGCCGTAACATGCTGACGTTGAATAGCTTCCGAATATCTTATTTTCTTTCTGCCCTCACTACCTCAGTCGTCAGAGATTGGTAATAATACCGTAGCTTGCTTTGATACAGAACAGTAATATTATTATGCAGGAACACCGTTAACACAAGAGTGTTGTTACTTGTTGTGTAAACAAAGTTTACGTTATCAGGTTGCTGATGAGAAGAAGACGCCATATGTTGAACATATGTCTTGTTAATAGTGGTTTTTTCTTATTGATTGCTAATCTAAAATTACTTTCACTGATGACGAGTTATTTACATTCCTTCTGAATTCTAGTGTTCATTCATTTAAAATAATACCACGTATATAACAAAAAATACTTTGCATTGAACACTTCTTATTTTGTTACTGTGATGTTATTAGTGCTCTGTTCCCTTATTTCTATGTTTTTGTTGCTGGGGTGGTCTTCAGTTGAAAGACTGGGTTGGTGCAACTGTCCATTCAAGTCTATCATTTGCAAGTTTTCATTTCTGCATAACACTGCAACATACATACTATATTCAAGGCTTGGTCTTGCCCTCTGATTTTTACCCCATCCCCCTCCCCCACACACTTCTTCCATTACCAGTTGATACTTTCTTGACACCTCAGGCTGTGTCCTACCAACAAATCCTTTCTCATTGTCAGTTGTGCAATACATTTGTTTTTTCTCCGCAGTTTGATTCAGTCCCTCCTCATATACTATTTTCTCTAGCCATACAATCTTCAGCACTTTTCTGCAGTACCACATTTGAAAAGGTTTGATTCTCTTCTTGAACTGCTTGTTGTCCATATTTTAAGTAGGTTCAATTCATATTTATTTAATTATAGTTACCTTAAGTCATGATCTTATTTGTTACCCAAATGATAATTTTTTGACCTGTTGAGTATGGAAAAGAACAATAAGCCAAAAAATATGTCTAATGCTTTTTTTGCTCACTGTTTATCATTTATGGTGGTGTGCATTGTTCAAGGTAAAAGGCACAGATTAGTTGAACAGATATTCCCTATTTTTTCCATTCTCCAACTTAAGCAGTTGGAAACATTAAGTAGTCATTAAATACACTCTCTCTCTCTCTCTCTCTCTCTCTCTCTCTCTCTCTCTCTCTGGAACGGATGATACTTCTTTGCTTTTGGTGAGCATCTGTCTTCCTTTAGTGTTGCTGTGAAAATAAAAATGAAATGAAGTGGAATAAAGATGTAGTTTGATACCTGCAGATTTTTTCTTTTGGTTTTACATTTGTGACATTGCAGCATGTTGGGAGAAGAATTGAATGCTTATAAATTAGCAACAAATGATGGCTTATAACAATGCTATCATGTTCATTTGTTATATTTAGCAACACAGCATCTGGTGATAAGTATCGAGCAACTATAAATTTAATATCACCATCAGGGGTGTGAGGTAATGGTAGTTATCTTTTGGTTCCTGTTAACCATATTTCTATCCTACATGCAGCTTAACCACACATTTTGACAGACAGTGCTCTCATTCAGGTTGTAAATGCTTGAACTCGTAAGATTAGAACACTAAGAACTTTATCAGCACAATTGTGGCATTCCTAATAAAATAGAATAAGACAAATTGGACTGTGGGTCTCATCTTACATGAGAAACATAGACTCCTGTCAGTAGCTGTTCACACTGCACATTACACCAGGCCTTGTCCTGCAGATGTGCTGTGGGCTCAAAGAGTGTCAACTTGACACTATTGAAGACCACAAGAGCTCAGCAGAACATGTGCTGGTATAGTGTGTGATGTGAGTTGGGGCAGCTACTGTGTTGGTAAACTTTTTTGTGTTTGTCTCATGATTAATTTTTTGCAACCTTATAATGAGAACCCAGTCTATTGAAACACATTCTTAAATTATAAGTAAGACAGAACTAAGTTTGAATGCTACCAGCTATTACTGTAAAAATTATGAATTGTTGCTGCAGAGAATAAATGTTGTCTTACTAAATAACTTGCCTTGAGCTATTATGAATATAAGAACATGATATACAGCAAGGAAAAATTCTAAGTAATTGATCTTCTGTTCATCTGTGACACCTAAACTTTCTAGACTACCAGTATAACATCATTGTTTAATATAAAACAGTTACCTGCTAATAATACGACAATTGCAATACTGGACTTTGAACCCAGTGTTTCTGAAATTTTGACAATAATGTTTGGTTCCATTTAGCCTATTATAATATAAGCTCCACAGTAATCAAATGCATCTATGCGTCCTTTGTATACTAGGCACATGCTGTTGCACATCTAAAAAGAAGCCATTTAGTGCATTGAATTGCTCAGAAAGATAATTAGTGTCATTTATTGTTATTTACCATTAGTTGGTGATGGACGTGTTGAGTAAAGCAGTATGGGTAGATGAGCAAATGGTAGATCAGATGAGGAAGAATACAGCAGTTGCCAGTGGATCTCTCGACAGGTTAATAAAATGAAAGTAACAGTTTCATCGTGAAGTGTCAACTACCACCTGATAATCCAAGTGGACCACATTCATTGGATGTGTTTTATAGGTTTTGTTGTTGTAGTGTAGTTTTGTTTCTGCAGCTGGAATTTTACCTTTTGTCAATGTCCAGGAGAAGTTGTTGGCCTAATATGTATCACTTCAGGCAGTCAGTTATCTTCATAATCTTGGATGTTACTGAATTTAGCATATGTTAAAATTCAGGAGTAAGTAAGAAACAAGAAACACACTTTTTTTTTTTCCTCAAATAAATTCCTGCCCTGAGATGCATGCCTCCAAAGATGACACTGTGAACACCATTTTGAAGATGCAAATTTGGCAAAACAAATTTAAAATGCCGTATCTCTGTAAAAGTACTTGATCTTTTGTTAGAGTTTTTTTTTTACTTGAAAGATAATTGTTTTATGATTACAATGGTATCCCCTGTTTGCACATACCTGTCAAAGTTCTTTCACCGTCTCCTTTGGATTTTTTTATGGTTTATAGAATTCTTTTTTTTCCCTTCAATAATAAAGATTCAGAAAGATTTTTTTTTTTCTGTTGCTTAGTACCATCCAGTACCATGTACTCTGTAAAAGAGTGTGACTACTTTTAAGTTGGACAAGTTGTATTATTACATTTGTTTTTAACTTTCATGGGGGATCTATGACTTAACTAAAGTTGTTACTTACTAATTTCTTTGTTATAATGTTTACTTCTGTTGTCTTTGTTGTAGTTATTTCTTTCACTTCAATTTTTGCAGATATTTTTTACTCTTCCTTGTAGTTTCTTTTGAATTTCTTTATCGTGGTTGTTCATTGCTGTATTTTAATTGTTCAGTGCTAGTTTGTTTACTGAAGAGGCTTCTAAGAAATCTGAGACCATCTAGTGAGTTGTGTGTTTTTGCGAGGAATTTGCCAGTTGACACAGTTGCAGTGTGTTTTGTGAAAAGGACTGTTTGAAATGTCTTCTGACTGGAGCCATAAGAGAGTGAAAATGTGCTGACTATTTGCATATCCATAAATGAATGATAAGTAAGACAAACAAAAAAAAAAAAAAAAAAAAAAAAACAGACTTGTTCAGGCTGGGAATAAGTGTTCTCATTTGAAGACTTTGTTTCAAAGTGAAGATGTTTCCAGTGACAACTTTTTGTGTTCTACATGTTTCGACAGAATAACAACAACGATAGTATCTGAACAAGGTGAGGCCTCCCATGGTGCAGATTTTGCATCAAAAGACTAAGAATTAAATACCATGAATCACTCAACTAAAGAGGTACGTATTAGTGCTTTTAAAAAACTGTGGTTAGCGAAGTCGAGTCGTAAGCTCTACGGATCAAGAAAGCGCATGGAAATTACTAACGCTATGGATGAGTACACTACAGCAAAACTGACCACACTCTTCAAAGTAAAAACTCCGTCTTCAGAAGAAAATGAACCAAAGCACTCTTGGACCTTTTGCAAGGAATTTTTCACAAATATCAATTCAGATGTTGAATATTGTGCATCCTACAGTGAAAAGGTGCAAGTTTTAACTATTATTCCTGAGACATATCAAAGAAAATAATTTTGAACCACATCAATCAGTATCAAAGTACATGGTAGACAAGTCAAGAAATGTGAGGTCTGTAAAAGGAGTCTTTGGAAGACCAGGCCCCTTTGCTGAGAACTGGTCTGTAATTCTCCCACAAGAAGTACAAGAGCATAATTGGAGTAATGACCAAGTTTCCATTTTTACAGGATTGACATATTTTCAAAACAAAACCACAAGTGTTGCAGTTATAAGTGATGACACAGGACATGACTCAATACATGCTTTGCCAGCAATGTGCAAAATTCTTCAACTGCAAATAGGAGCAGAGAAGATGATCATTATTACTGATGGTGCCCGCAGTAATTTTAAATATTATTACCAGCTGTTTGAATTGAGTAAGTCACTTGTGCCATCTGACTGGGTATACAGTGCTACTGGTCACAGGAAGGGCCTTGTGATGGTGTAGGAGGCCTGCTAAAGCACTGTGCTACAAAACATAATCCTTCCAGACCAAATACAGCAGCAATTCAGAACACTGAGGATTTTATGAGAGTTGTGGAATCTGTAAAAGGAGTCTTTGGAAGAGGAAATTGAAAAATTCCATGAGCAGAAAAAAGAAGAATGGTCCAAACAACAACTCCTGTGAAAGAAATTCAGAAGACACATTTCTGGACTGAAAGTAATGGGCGAATTCATACTGCACGCACTTTAAAGAGCAAGAAAGAAGAAATTTCGATTGTTTGGCCAACACCTCAGAAACAGCAGGATAATATTCAGAGTCACAACCAGAGAAGGTGTGTGTGTGTGTGTGTGTGTGTGTGTGTGTGTGTGTGTGTGTGAGAGAGAGAGAGAGAGAGAGAGAGAGAGAGAGAGAGACTGGTGGATTGCAGAGATTATAGACACCAGTTATGAGTTAAATGAAATTGTAGTGATCTTTATGCTACCACGTGGACCAGCTGCTGAATATAGGTTTCCAGCTGAAGGACAGCACCAACGCCATCAGTGCTCACTTCCTGTTCACAGTGTTTTGAAGATTGTAAGTGCGCCAGTTCCTATTGGTTCAACAGGAAGGCATCACTCTATATCAAAGGAAGATGCTGAAGAAGCAGAATACTTTTAGTTCATTGACTGTCTAATTTCAGTACAAAACAGAGTGCACAGAAGTTGTATAAATTGAAACCTTTAGGTCTTTGGACCTTTCACAAATATTTTGAAACCATTTACAATGCTTGAAAAATGAGTCTCTCACTACCCTTCCAAAACTAAAATTATGTTAAATAAGACTAGGTTTTGATTTTTATGAGGCTTATGTGGCAATGTGGTCATAAAAAATGTTTTATGTATGGCAAAAATTTCAATTGTTTATAAAACCTGTTCATCCTAAAAGTAAAAGCTCTCCTTTTCAGGGACTATAGAACTGTATGGTACTAATCAACAGAAAAATAATCAAAATATTATGACTTGGTTTTTTTTTTCGAAAAAAAATTTGCATGTATTATAAAAAAAAGATGAAAATGCTATAGTAAAAGAACATTGACAGATAAGCCCAGATGGAGGATTTGTTTTTGATCATAAAGCAGTTATCTTTCAAATAAAAAGAAACCAACAAAATATCTAGAACTATTACAGAGATACAAAATTTTAAATTTTTTTCCTAAATTCGCATCTTCAAAGTGGTATGCGCAGGGTTATCTTTGGACGGCTGTATCTCCTAGCAGAAATTTTTTGGAGAAAACAAAGAAATATGTGTTCCTTGCTTAGTTCTTCATTTTGACATACACTATATTCAACAACATCGAGACAATGGAGGTAAGATTTTTTCCTGGCCTGTCTGTATTGATATGGATTATGCCAAGGAATGCCATTATTAACATTGAGAATATTGTAATTAAATTCTGTTGTTCTAGATCTTTGTGGAATATAAACATTTAACTATTTCTTACACTGGCATTTGAAAAAGTTCCTAAACTGTTGTAGTTTTAACCCATGCAATAGTTATTTTCTTTTTTTCTAATATAGTATTTCAGTGATAACTCTTCTACTGAAGAGTTCTTTTAATGTATCGTTATCATCATCATCATCATCGTGATCCAATTCGATTACTTGACGATATGGCCTCATTCGGTTGGCATGTGACGTAGTATCTTTGCAGGTTCTTCCATTTCTGCCAATCTTTTTCTTCGCATAGTCAGTTCTTTCCGAAGCTTCTGTCCCATCTGCCTGCTGGTCTTCCAGTCCACTGCCATTTCTAAGCATTCACTCTCTCTATTATGGCACTGACCTTTGTTGTCTGTCTGATATCAACTGCTTTTTTCTGTAGCCCAAAAATGATCTTTTCTTTGCTCTTTAGGTTACTCTTAGTTTTCTAACAATGAATTCATTTACTGACTGTGTCTCACAGCCATAAAATGGGAATGGTTTCTTCAACAACATTCACAAATGCTGTGGAGGTTTTGTGTATGTTGTATAAGATTTTAATATAGGCCTGTTCTATTACTTGCTCTGTTAGAGCCTCAAACCCAGCTTGGTGACTGATTAAATTAAATGCATTTTCAAAATCTGCAAGGCAAAGCAAAGAAGTAGATGTTACTCATTTGTTCAAATAATTGTTTTGTCTAGAATGATTATATGATCAGTTGTACTAAACCCTGCTAGGTCGCCTGGTAGTCAAAATTCTAGTACAAACTTTGTACAGTATGAGCAGGAGGCTGATAGGGCAATAGATCTGTATATCTTTAGTATTACTTTTCTTGTACGTTAGGATTATTTTGGGTTCATTGCAAATGTCTTGGTGATATTCCACTGTGCAAATGCCTCGAAAATATTTTGACTGTTTTATAGATTTCTCATCCATCACCTTTAAAATATTGACTGAGAGGACATCACTTCCTGGAACAGTTCCTTTTTTTCATCTTTTCTCTAGCTTTTTTGACTTCTGAGGGGAGAATTTCTGGGATTTGGGAAACATTGCCATCCAGTTAGTCTAGGATTAATGTATAATCATTCACATTAGCAGCTACTTTAAAAATTCTCAGTACATTAAAGTATTTCTTTCTTTATCTGTAATTTGACCTTGATCTGTGTCTAATGCCATTAGCTGATTCTTTCCAATCATAAGCTTCTGCTTGGCGACATTTAAACTAGATGGGTTTTTTTCCATGCCTGGTTTTTAGTGTGTCTTTTTCATACTTTTCAATGTCTTCTTTCATGTTGTTTCTCAGAGCCTTGCACACTTCTGTATATTCTGTCTTATTATCATCTTCGGTTGTTTTATTTTTTTTTTTTTTTTCTAATGGCCATCAAACTTATTGTTTTATTTGTCAGCTTCTTTTTTTGGTTTTGAGATCTGAATAAGTGTCCCACTTCGTCAGCTTTTGTGATTAGCACCTTGTTACTACTTCAGCGTTACATTTTTATTTTATTTTTATTTTTCTTTAAATTCTTTCTTGAAATTCCTCATTCCCTTCCTCAAGATTTTTGAAATTTAAAATTTTTCTTTTTCCTTTAATTAGTTTCAAACTTTTATCTTTTGTATTCAATTCAAATCTTGCTCTTAATAATCAGAAACTGTTCAGTGCAGAGACATCTTTAAACCTCTGAGGCCTGTTGGTAAAACTGAAGTCTATTTAATTTTCTGCTTTACAGTTAGGACCTCTCCAAGACCATTTGCGACTAGTATGTTTCATGTGGAACATATTCATAAGAGATGTTTGCATACAGTTTGCAAATTAAACCAGTCTCTCACTTCCATCATTCCTTTCATCTCTTCCATAGTTGCTAGTGAGTGGATCACCTTCATTTCACATTCCAACTTCAGCACTTAAGTCACCAATTACTAATTTATAAAAGCACACTCTCCCTTTATCAAATGTTTTTTTCAGGCACTCATAGAGGGATTCTGTTTCTTCATTTGATTGACTAGAGGTAGGTGTGTGTGCTTGAACTATTTGGATGTTATATCTTTCTGATATTTTGATGACCAAATGTGCAATTCTGTTTGAAGTTCCTTCTAATGCCGCTATCTTGTGTACTATGGTTTTGTTTATAAAAACTCGATTCCATCTGGTTTTCCATTTGGTTCACCACAGTAATTTGAGAGATTACTTGAATGCAGTTAACCCAACAATGCTCCAGTTAATTTTCATCTGTTTCTGCTGACTTTTCATCTGCTAACGATGACAACTATAGGTGCAAATTTGAAAGTGGTATCTGAATTTGGGGCTAGTTTAAGTCCAGATCATTTTGTCTTACTGCCACACATCATGAATCAAAGGTAAGAAGCATAATCACTTTGTTTGCTTCAGAACAGAATGTCAATCTTATTTTCCAGGCCACCCCTAATGTGGAATTCAGACTCCTCTGGAGTGCAGACACCCCTTATGTTGTTATTTGTGGTCCAGCTCTGATATTTCAATTCCCCAGTGTGACCCATATCCAAGAGGCTTTCCCTGATCCGCCACATAGGGAGGTGCCCGATGGGAGACTAGCAACTCCGCAAGGGGTATTACTCACATAAAAAAACACAGTTGATTTGTGTACTTATATGTGACCATTATCTGTGGCCCAAAGCTCCAACTAACAAGCAATTTTATATTAACTTTTGGTATTTCAGTACACAGTTAACCACATTTCAAAGTTTTGTAAAGTGTAGCTTTATCTGTTATCTCTCAGTAAATATTTGTGGGCTGAGAAAGAAAGAGCTCTCTACACCACAAGAGGCCAGTGGTGTGTCCTTCATTGACAGAGTTGCTTGTGGCTTTCCAATCCATTCCACCTCCTCCTGAATAATGGCGGACACTTTCTTCATGTCTGAAATTCCTTATAAAGATATTCCTTAATTTAGTGATACATACCTGTACCCACTGAACCAGGTATTTCCTCTAGATATATGCTCCTATGAGGTAACATCTACAGTACCTTTCAGTGATAGAGATGTGGATTGTTGACATTGAATTGTAACAAGTAGATGTTGGAAGTGAGCTCTTAAAAATGCTAAGGATGCAACATACTTGTAATTCTTAAGGGCCATCTTGACATTTTCAGTAAAAGCTGTCACTAGTTAAATGTGTGTACTACCTCTTTGACTTTTTGGTAGCATTTGGCATAGTATTAAAGCCACCGATAGTCAGGTGCTTCAATGTGTAAGTATGAGTCCAATTGTGGGGAATATTTGGAGCTATTTCCTTGAAGTACTGAGTGTGGGTAGGAGCTTTGCGAAATACTTCCTTAACAGAGGAAATGGTAGTGTCAGCTTCAGGAAAATGATTTGTGACTACCTCTGACCCCCCCCCCCCCCCCCCCACATGAACCATGGACCTTGCCGTTGGTGGGGAGGCTTGCGTGCCTCAGCGATACAGATGGCCGTACCGTAGGTGCAACCACAACGGAGGGGTATCTGTTGAGAGGCCAGACAAACGTGTGGTTCCTGCAGAGGGGCAGCAGCCTTTTCAGTAGTTGCAGGGGCAACAGTCCGGATGATTGACTGATCTGGCCTTGCAACATTAACCAAAACGGCCTTGCTGTGCTGGTACTGCGAACGGCTGAAAGCAAGGGGAAACTACAGCCGTAATTTTTCCCGAGGGCATGCAGCTTTACTGTATGATTAAATGATGATGGCATCCTCTTGGGTAAAATATTCCGGAGGTAAAATAGTCCCCTATTCGGATCTCCGGGCGGGGACTACTCAGGAGGATGTCGTTATCAGGAGGAAGAAAACTGGCGTTCTACGGATCGGAGCGTGGAATGTCAGCTCCCTTAATCGGGCAGGTAGGTTAGAAAATTTAAAAGGGGAAATGGATAGGTTAAAGTTAGATATAGTGGGAATTAGTGAAGTTCGGTGGCAGGAGGAACAAGACTTCTGGTCAGGTGACTACAGGATTATAAACACAAAATCAAATAGGGGTAATGCAGGAGTAGGTTTAATAATGAATAGGAAAATAGGAATGCGGGTAAGCTACTACAAACAGCATAGTGAACGCATTATTGTGGCCAAGATAGATACGAAGCCCACACCTACTACAGTAGTACAAGTTTATATGCCAACTAGCTCTGCAGATGATGAAGAAATTGAAGAAATGTACGATGAAATAAAAGAAATTATTCAGATAGTGAGGGGAGATGATAATTTAATAGTAATGGGTGACTGGAATTCGAGTGTAGGAAAGGGGAGAGAAGGAAACATAGTAGGTGAATGTGGATTGGGGCTAAGAAATGAAAGAGGAAGCCGCCTAGCAGAATTTTGCACAGAGCACAACTTAATCGTAGCTAACACTTGGTTTAAGAATCATGAAAGAAGGTTGTATACGTGGAAGAACCCTGGAGATACTAAAAGGTATCAAATAGATTATATAATGGTAAGACAGAGATTTAGGAACCAGGTTTTAAGTTGTAAGACATTTCCAGGGGCAGATGTGGACTCGGACCACAATCTATTGGTTATGACCTGTAGATTAAAACTGAAGAAACTGCAAAAATGTGGGAAATTAAGGAGATGGGACCTGGATAAACTGAAAGAACCAGAGGTTGTACAGAGTTTCAGGGAGAGCATAAGGGAACAATTGACAGGAATAGGGGAAAGAAATACAGTAGAAGAAGAATGGGTAGCTCTGAGGGATGAAGTAGTGAAGGCAGCAGAGGATAAAGTAGGTAAAAAGACGAGGGCTGCTAGAAATCCTTGGGTAACAGAAGAAATATTGAATTTAATTGATGAAAGGAAGTGCAAAATGGCTAAACAGCGATGGCTAGAGGACAAATGTAAGGATGTAGAAGCTTATCTCACTAGGGGTAAGATAGATACTGCCTACAGGAAAATTAAAGAGACCTTCGGAGAGAAGAGAACCACGTGTATGAATATCAAGAGCTCAGATGGCAACCCAGTTCTAAGCAAAGAAGGGAAGGCAGAAAGGTGGAAGGAGTATATAGAGGGTTTATACAAGGGTGATGTACTTGAGGACAATATTATGGAAATGGAAGAGGATGTAGATGAAGACGAAATGGGAGATACGATACTGCGTGAAGAGTTTGACAGAGCACTGAAAGACCTGAGTCGAAACAAGGCTCCCGGAGTAGACAACATTCCATTAGAACTACTGACGGCCTTGGGAGAACCAGTCATGACAAAACTCTACCAGCTGGTGAGCAAGATGTATGAGACAGGCGAAATACCCTCAGACTTCAAGAAGAATATAATAATTCCAATCCCAAAGAAGGCAGGTGCTGACAGATGTGAAAATTACCGAACTATCAGTTTAATAAGTCACAGCTGCAAAATACTAACGTGAATTCTTTACAGACGAATGGAAAAACTGGTAGATGCGGACCTCGGGGAGGATCAGTTTGGATTCCGTCGAAATGTTGGAACACGTGAGGCAATACTGACCTTACGACTTATCTTAGAAGAAAGATTAAGAAAAGGCAAACCTACGTTTCTAGCATTTGTAGACTTAGAGAAAGCTTTTGACAATGTTGACTGGAATACTCTTTTTCAAATTCTAAAGGTGGCAGGGGTAAAATACAGGGAGCGAAAGGCTATTTACAATTTGTACAGAAACCAGATGGCAGTCATAAGAGTCGAGGGGCATGAAAGGGAAGCAGTGGTTGGGAAAGGAGTGAGACAGGGTTGTAGCCTCTCCCCGATGTTATTCGATCTGTATATTGAGCAAGCAGTAAAGGAAACAAAAGGAAAATTTGGAGTAGGTATTAAAATTCATGGAGACGGAGTAAAAACTTTGAGGTTCGCCGATGACATTGTAATTCTGTCAGAGACGGCAAAGGACTTGGAAGAGCAGTTGAACGGAATGGACAGTGTCTTGAAAGGAGGATATAAGATGAACATCAACAAAAGCAAAACAAGGATAATGGAATGTAGTCAAATTAAATCGGGTGATGCTGAGGGAATTAGATTAGGAAATGAGACACTTAAAGTAGTAAAGGAGTTTTGCTATTTAGGAAGTAAAATAACTGATGACGGTCGAAGTAGAGAGGATATAAAATGTAGACTGGCAATGGGAAGGAAAGCGTTTCTGAAGAAGAGAAATTTGTTAACATCGAATATAGATTTATGTATCAGGAAGTCATTTCTGAAAGTATTTGTTTGGAGTGTAGCCATGTATGGAAGTGAAACATGGACGATAACTAGTTTGGACAAGAAGAGAATAGAAGCTTTCGAAATGTGGTGCTACAGAAGAATGCTGAAGATTAGATGGGTAGATCACGTAACTAATGAGGAGGTATTGAATAGGATTGGGGAGAAGAGAAGTTTGTGGCACAACTTGACTAGAAGAAGGGATCGGTTGGTAGGACATGTTTTGAGGCATCAAGGGATCACAAATTTAGCATTGGAGGGCAGTGTGGAGGGTAAAAATCGTAGAGGGAGACCGAGAGATGAGTACACTAAGCAGATTCAGAAGGATGTAGGTTGCGGTAGGTACTGGGAGATGAAGCAGCTTGCACAGGATAGAGTAGCATGGAGAGCTGCACCAAACCAGTCTCAGGACTGAAGACAACAACAACAAACAACACTACCTCTGATACACAGTGTAAGCTACAGGTATAAACGAGGTGCACTGGATCATATTGGGATAGAATTCTTCCAGTGTTACTTACTCTTTAAATGTTTAGGCAGCACAGTCTGTCACCAACAACAGAAATTGCTCATCTGTATCTTCTGGCCGTAGTATGTGTAGGGATTCCATGACAGAGTGGGCTGCAGTATTGTGATTTTGTCTTCTCCAATTGTTTACACAGGAGTTGGTGGGATTTTCCTGGTGCTGTGGTATGTGATTTCCCTCCCTCCCCCATGACATTAGCTATAAATCTGTCACAACTGTCAGTGGTGTTGTCAAGTGAAAAACCAAACACAATGGTCACCAATGTCACTTTTAGTATCAGTGGTAGTGTTTTCATATACCTGTTACAAATAATTTTTGTGCAATGTTGACTCATCTGGTAAACTGCTGATATTATCCAGGAAGCTCTTAAAAGTAGGGTTCTTTAGCATGCTCCATGGCACATTAGTAGACACGAAAGCCTCTTACATGTTGAGATTAAAGCTGTCCACTTCACCACTTGTTGTAGAGGAAACTAATGTTTGAATGTTTTGTTCTTCTTCCTAGTAACGCTCATAATATGAGCTGTGGAATCTTTATGTTCAAGGAAATGTGATTTCTTTGTCATGGCTTATCTAACTGTCAGAGAGAGAGAGAGAGAGAGAGAGAGAGAGAGAGAGAGAGAGAGCAGTGTCATTTGGTCAGTGCCAAAGCATTACAGAGGTGCTCAACAAACTCCAGTGACAGATGCTACAGGAAAGTTGTTGTGCATTGCAGAGAGGTTTTCTTTTGAAATTTTGAGAGAGCACTTTCTGGGAAGAGTCCGATAACATATTTCCTCCAGCATACATTTCATGAGATGAATATGACGAGAAATTTCAGGAATTAAGAGCTAATACAGAGGTGGTGTAAAGACAAGTCATTCTTCCCCTGTGCTATTTGAGAGTTGATCAGGGAAGGGGTATCAATTGGTGGTATCAGAAGTACCCTCTGCCACACACAATCAGGTGATTTGCAGTGTAGATGTAGAAAAGGAACGATTGTCGACATTGACAGAACCTGCTTGTGTAAACACTTTTAACCCCTTATGATAAGGGCCCCTTATGATACATTCAGTAAATGCTTTCAAGAGAACCTACTGCTGCACACAATGCAGAAGTTAGTGCACTGAGACGACGAGGTGCATTTGGGACAAACACAGTTTTCATTTGCTTTCTCAAAACTTTCAAAATGACTTATATTAATTTGATGTCTTCAGTTGCTAAAACTTAGAGCTCAGTTATTCTAGGTTATCTTTTCTTGTTACAGCACATGCATAAATGTGCTGATGACTCTAAGCAAGGGTTACTGTTGAGTTTTATTTTCCAGCATTGTGTTTTGATTATTTATCAGCAGAATATGTGTTTATAAAGGCAAATACAGAAGCAACAGTCATGGCTGGCATATAGATGAGATGATACTTTGATAGCCTGTTCGTCCTCTGTTTAAATTCATTTAGTACTTTAGAAGCAACAAAGTGGATAAAATACTGCACACAGTGTGAACGTATTAGGCTAATCTTGACAGTGACAATCGAGGATCATTTTTTCCAAAAGTTGGTGGATTCTCAGGTGCTCAAAATTTAGATTTCTGTAGTTACAAATAAAGTTTTTTGTCAGGCATGACGTATTGAAACAGATTTGTCAAAAGATTATATTTGTTGTTATTATAGGGTGTTGAGATGTATAAGTTTTTGCAAAACTTGATACTTGCTCTCAGCCAGTTGAAGCAAAAGTCAATAACTGCAAACTGTGCTTTTCTTCTGGGAGACCTGAGGGGAGAATAGCAGTGTAGGACATCATTGTCAGTGAGAATGTCAGAGTGTTTTTTGCAAAAGCACTTGCCACTAGAGCCACCAGAACCAACAATAGAAATAAGTTAGTAGTTTACACAAAAACATGAACTCCTGATTATTTCTCAGTTTGAGCCAACTTTGTCAGGGAGAAGGAACATCAAAAAAGAAACAAAATGCAGGAATAATGTTTCAGTAACATACAGCATAAGGGAAAAAGGTGACCAGATAGTACCTGTATGTGCTGCAACATTTCAAGCAACATCCAGGGTGTCCAAAGACAGACTCTCTAAAGGAAGATGTGGAGAAAAAGAATCAGTTAATACAACCACAGACTGTACAAACTTCACACAAAAGAAGTTGCATTCCACAATAAAGGAAGAAAATACAAATGGGGCTAAAATAAGTTTTGATGTACAAGAGAATTGGCCAATACCAAAGCTCTCCATATTGGTTTGTCTGTACAATTTGTGCATAACGATTGATTCCCAAGCCCAGACAAACGAAAGGGTTGCTTTTTATGCTTGGCATGAAACAAAGAAAAAAAAGGATGTAGTCAAGTAGCCTCTGCTCTATTGATTTCCCCAGGAGCCAGAAAATGGTGTAAATGAAACCCATTTCGTAACTCCTGTAACAGTCAAAATAAAAATACAGTCATGTGCACGCAGACCAAGAAAGTGGAAGCTTTAATTAGCCAGTAGATAGTTTCCGTATTCATGATCACAGCTATAATCCTGAAAGAATGTTTGATAAAGTGGGTAAAGGCTACCAGGAAAAGGAAGATAGCTTTCACCAACCAGAATATTGTCAAGTGATCTTTCACAGAACCGAAAGAAATTAGAGTCACATGTAAAGGCTGTTAGTGGCACCAAAGTTAACATACAGTCTGTAATGAATGAGACAGGAAAAATTGAGGGTGGTGAGGTGTTGAGAAACAGCTGAAATCTTCAAAATTGAACAAAGCTCCAGGGCCCGATGGAATCCCGGTCAGTTTCTATACTGAATTTATTGGTGAGTTAGCCCTTCATTTAACTATAATATTTTGTAGATCCCTTGAATAAAAACTGTGCTCAGTTCTTGGAGAAGGGCCCAGGTTATACGTGTCTACAAGAAGGGTAGTAGAAGTGAGCCCAGAACTACCATCCAATATCCTTGACAATGATTTGTTGTGGAATCTTAGGCCATATTGTGAGCCCAAACATAATGAGGTATTTTGAACACGATGACCTCTGTAATGCCCCCCCCTTTTTTTTTTTACATGCTGAAAACTTTGGATCAAGGCAGTCAGGTAGATGCAGTAGTTTTTGATTTCCAAAAAGCTTTTGGTTCAATACTACACCTACTCTTATTGTAAAAAGTTCAATCTTATGGGATATCAAGTACAATTTTTGACCAGATTGAGGGCTATTTGTTAGGGACAACACAGCAGGGTGTTATCTTGGATGGTGACTGATCATCAGGTGTAGAAGCAACTTCAGTACTGCCCCAGGGAAGTATGTGGAGACCCTTGCTGTACATTCTGCATATTAATGACCTTGCAGACAATATTAATAGTAAAATCAGGCTTTTTGCAAATGATACAGGTACCTGTAATGAAGTACTATCTGAAAGAAGCTGCATAAACTGTCAGTCAGATCTTGATAAGATTTCAAAGTTGTACAGAAATTGGCAGCTTTGTAAAATTTTGCACTTCACAAAATGAAAACATGTAGTGTCCTATGACTATAATATCAGTGAGTCACTGTTGGGGTTGACCAACTCATACAAATATGCGAGAGTAACACTTTGTAGAGATATGAAATGGAATGATCAAATAGTTTCAGACAAGAGTAAAGGAGGTTGTAGACTTCAGTTTATTGGAAGTATACTGGGGAAGTGCAACCAATCTACAATGGAGATTGCTTTCAAATGACTCATGCAATCAGTTCCAGAATATTGCTCAAGTGTGTGAAACCCATACCAGACAGGCCTTGCAGGGTATTATATTGAACGTATTCGGAGAAACGCAGCACGAATGGTTACAGGTTTGTTTGATCCATAGGTGAGTGTCGGAGAGATACTGAAGGAACTGAATTGGAAGACTCTTGAAGATAGACATAAAATATCCTGGGAAAGTCTATTAACAAAGTTTCAAGAACTGGATTTAAATGATTACTGTAGTAATCTACTATAACCTCCTACATATCGCTCAAATAGGTATCGTGAGAACAAGATAAGAATAATTGCTGGACACACAGGGGCATTCAATCAATCATTCTTCCCACACTCCACATGTGAATAGAACAGGAAGAAACCCTAATAACTGGTACAATGGGATGTGCCCTCTGCCTTACACTTATGGTGGTTTGCAGAGCATAGATGTATGTGCTGACTTTTAAATCATTTTCTTGAAAGAAAGCCACCTGTGTTTCTTTTTCCCTTTTGGGGGGGGGGGGGGGGGGGATGAGGTGGTCAGACATTCTGGGTGATCTTCCTTACATATTAAACTTTCTTCAAACTGTTTCCTTTTCTTCTTCAAGGAGGCAGCTAATAATTGTGAAACCTAGGGTAGTTTCGTATACCATTATTTGTTACTGTTAGGAGTACTAAGAATTTAGCCTCCTGAGGGTACACCTGACCCGCAGTTGGATCTCGTAAGTATAAGATTTGGTTAAAGAAAGTTACAGTTGGCTCACAGCCCTCATTAAAATGGTGGATAATGTTGCAAAATCCTCGAGATTTTTCAGAGAGGATTCCTTTGAATGGCCTGTCACTACACTTGACGTTATGGGTTCCCAGTTTGATTCCTGGCCGGGCTGGGGATTTTCTCTGCCCAGGGACTGGATGTTGTCCTTATCATTTTATCATCATCATTCTTGACAGTAGCTAGATTGGACTGTGTAAAAATTGGGACTTAGTATGGGTACTAATGACTGCGCAATTGAGCGCCCCACAAACCAAACATCACCATACTTGACATTCATATAGAAATGCAGAAATAATGCAGAAGATGGACACATGATGCAGGAAGTGACACGTGACCATCAACATACGCAAATGAAACCTATTTTACATACATAGAATGAAGATATAGCTATCGTTTTATTTTATGTTTGGTGGGCTAATGCTATTAATATTCAAAGTGGAGTCATTTAAAGTGAAATGACTACATATCTCCCCTCTAGGAACCAACATGGGTTCTGAAAAAAATAATTTCGTGAAACCCAACTCCCTCTATTCATCCATGTAATCCAGAAAGCAGTAGATACAGGTGCCCAGATAACTTCTGTGTTCGGTGACTTCTAGAAGGTATTCAACACAGTTCGCCATTGCCATTGCAGACCAACTGTGTGATTGTATTGAAGAGTTTCTGGCAAACAGTACATAGCATGTCATTCCGAACAGAGAGAAGTCTTCAGACATAAAACTAACTTCATGTGTGTCCTAGGAGAACATTATAGGACCATTATTTTCAGTGTGTTTAAATGACCTAGTAGATAACACCTGAAGTTCTGTAAGGCTTCTCACAGATGTTGCTGTTGTATGTAGAGGAGTTTAGACACTAGAAAATTGTAGCGAAATGCAGGAACACCTGCAGATGATTGACACTTGGTGCAGAGAATGGCAATTGATCCTCAGCATAAACAAATGTAATGTATTGTGAATACATCAGTAGAAAGACCCTGTATTGTATGATTACACAATTGCAGAACAATCACTGGAAGCATTTTCTTCCATAAAATATCCAGGAGTATGTGTATGGAGTAACTGGAAGTGGAGGTACCACATAAAATGAATTCCGAACAAATTCTACATCTACATCTATATGACTACTCTGCAATTCACATTTAAGTGCTTGGCAGAGGGTTCATCGAACCACAATCGTACTATCTCTCTACTATTCCACTCCCGAAAAGCGAGCGGGAAAAACGAACACCTAAACCTTTCTGTTCGAGCTCTGATTTCTCTTATTTTATTTTGATGATCATTCCTACCTATGTAGGTTGGGCTCAACAAAATATTTTCGCATTCGGAAGAGAAAGTTGGTGACTGAAATTTCGTAAAAAGGTCTCGCCGCGACGAAAAACGTCTATGCTGTAATGACTTCCATCCCAACTCGTGTATCATATCTGCCACACTCTCCCCCCTATAATGCGATAATACAAAACGAGCTGCCTTTTTTTGCACCCTTTCGATGTCCTCCGTCAATCCCACCTGGTAAGGATCCCACACCGCGCAGCAATATTCTAAGAGAGGACGAACGAGTGTAGTGTAAGCTGTCTCTTTAGTGGACTTGTTGCATCTTCTAAGTGTCATGCCAATGAAACGCAACCTTTGGCTCGCCTTCCCGACAATATTATCTATGTGGTCCTTCCAACTGAAGTTGTTCGTAATTTTAACACCCAGGTACTTAGTTGAATTGACAGCCTTGAGAATTGTACTATTTATCGAGTAATCTAATTCCAACGGATTTCTTTTGGAACTCATGTGGATCATCTCACACTTTTCGTTATTTAGCGTCAACTGCCACCTGACACACCATACAGCAATCTTTTCTAAATCGCTTTGCAGCTGATACTGGTCTTCGGATGACCTTACTAGACGGTAAATTACAGCATCATCTGCGAACAGTCTAAGAGAACTGCTCAGATTGTCACCCAGGTCATTTATATAGATCAGGAACAGTAGAGGTCCCAGGACGCTTCCCTGGGGAACACCTGATATCACTTCAGTTTTAAATGCCAGATTGGGATTCATTGGAAGATTCATAGGAAATGTAGTCCATCAACAGTGGAAGCATCTTACAAAACTTATTTGACCAGTAATTGAAAATTGCTCATATTATGGGATCCGTACCAGATAAGACTGACAGAGGAAATATAGAAGATGCAAAGAAGAGCAGCATATTTCGTTACAGGTTCATTTAGTGAGCACAAAAACGTCACAGAGATTGTCAACCAACCCAATGGCAGGTGCTGCAAGAGAGGCATTCTGTACACTGGCATGGTATATTGTTAAAATTCAAAGACTCGACAGATGTATTGCTTTCTGTGCATCCAGCGAGAAGACCCTGAAGAAAGTAATTTCCACCACACACCGAAATGTGGCTTGTGGAGTATAAATGTAGATGTGGGTATTGTACTGAGATTCATTCAGAAAATCAGAAGGGAATTTGTTATTCATTCATGAGAAGATAGCTTAGATAACAACTTGTATGACCATTTCTTGAATACTGTTCATCACTATAGGACATTCTCCAGGTAGGATTTATAGACAGAGCATTTTGTAACGGATTTGTGTAGTAAGCATAAGAACATTATGGAGATGCTAAACTAACTGTAGTAGTAGACTGTAGGATAGGCTGTGTGTGATATGTAGATATAATTTCTTGAACTCGATTTCCAAAATGAGTGGAGCAACTTTTTACTCTTCCCTCTTACATGTGGTGTTGTTGTTGATGATCTTCAGTGTAAAGACTGGTTTGATGCAGCTCTCCATGTTACTCTATCCTATGCAAGTATCTTCATCTCCAAGTAACTACAGCAGCCTACAGTCCATTTGAACCTACTTACTGTATTACTCCATCTACAATTTTTACCCTCTGCACCTCCTTCCAGTGTTAAAATGATGATTCCTAGATGTCTCAGAATATATCCTACTAACTGATCCCTTCTTTTAGTCAAGTATTGTGACAGATTTATTTTGTCCCCCAATTTGCTTCAGTATCTCTCACAAGTTACTCTACCTACCCATCACATTTTCAACATGCTTCTGTAGCACTACATTTCAAGAGATTCTACCTTTATTATTTTTTTCTCGTGGCATAGCTCATACCAGTTCAGATAGCTGGGAAAAACTCTTACCTTCATAGTTTTGGATGTTAGCATATATTAAAATGAAGGACTAAGTAAGGAAAACGTATATTTATGTTTCGTCAAAAAAAAAAAAAAAAAAATATATATATATATATATATATATATATATATATATATATATATATATATATATAATTCTGCTCCAAGATACAGCCGTCCAAAGATAATCCTGTGCATACCACTTTGAAGATGCAAATTTAGGAAACAGTTCTAGATATTTTGTTGGTTTCTTTTTATTTGAAAGATAATTGCTTTATGATCAAAAACAAATCCTCCATTTGGGCTTATCTGTCAATGTTCTTTTACTATAGCATTTTCATCTTTTTTTTATAATACATGCAAATTTTTTTTCGAAAAAAAAACCAAGTCATAATATTTTGATTATTTTACTGTTGATTAGTACCATACAGTTCTATAGTCACTGAAAAGGAGAGCTTTTACTTTTAGGATGAACAGGTTTTATAAACAATTGAAATTTTTGCCATACATAAAACATTTTTTATGACCACATTGCCACATAAGCCTCATAAAAATCAAAACCTAGTCTTATTTAACATAATTTTAGTTTTGGAAGGGTAGTGAGAGACTCATTTTTCAAGCATTGTAAATGGTTTCAAAATATTTGTGAAAGGTCCAAAGACCTAAAGGTTTCAATTTATACAACTTCTGTGCACTCTGTTTTGTACTGAAATTAGACAGTCAATGAACTAAAAGTATTCTGCTTCTTCAGCATCTTCCTTTGATATAGAGTGATGCCTTCCTGTTGAACCAATAGGAACTGGCGCACTTACAATCTTCAAAACACTGTGAACAGGAAGTGAGCACTGATGGCGTTGGTGCTGTCCTTCAGCTGGAAACCTATATTCAGCAGCTGGTCCACGTGGTAGCATAAAGATCACTACAATTTCATTTAACTCATAACTGGTGTCTATAATCTCTGCAATCCACCAGTCTCTCTCTCTCTCTCTCTCTCTCTCTCTCTCTCTCTCTCTCTCTCTCTCTCTCTCTCTCTCTCTCTCACACACACACACACACACACACACACACACACACCTTCTCTGGTTGTGACTCTGAATATTATCCTGCTGTTTCTGAGGTGTTGGCCAAACAATCGAAATTTCTTCTTTCTTGCTCTTTAAAGTGCGTGCAGTATGAATTCGCCCATTACTTTCAGTCCAGAAATGTGTCTTCTGAATTTCTTTCACAGGAGTTGTTGTTTGGACCATTCTTCTTTTTTCTGCTCATGGAATTTTTCAATTTCCTCTTCCAAAGACTCCTTTTACAGATTCCACAACTCTCATAAAATCCTCAGTGTTCTGAATTGCTGCTGTATTTGGTCTGGAAGGATTATGTTTTGTAGCACAGTGCTTTAGCAGGCCTCCTACACCATCACAAGGCCCTTCCTGTGACCAGTAGCACTGTATACCCAGTCAGATGGCACAAGTGACTTACTCAATTCAAACAGCTGGTAATAATATTTAAAATTACTGCGGGCACCATCAGTAATAATGATCATCTTCTCTGCTCCTATTTGCAGTAGAAGAATTTTGCACATTGCTGGCAAAGCATGTATTGAGTCATGTCCTGTGTCATCACTTATAACTGCAACACTTGTGGTTTTGTTTTGAAAATATGTCAATCCTGTAAAAATGGAAACTTGGTCATTACTCCAATTATGCTCTTGTACTTCTTGTGGGAGAATTACAGACCAGTTCTCAGCAAAGGGGCCTGGTCTTCCAAAGACTCCTTTTACAGACCTCACATTTCTTGACTTGTCTACCATGTACTTTGATACTGATTGATGTGGTTCAAAATTATTTTCTTTGATATGTCTCAGGAATAATAGTTAAAACTTGCACCTTTTCACTGTAGGATGCACAATATTCAACATCTGAATTGATATTTGTGAAAAATTCCTTGCAAAAGGTCCAAGAGTGCTTTGGTTCATTTTCTTCCGAAGAGGGAGTTCTTACTTTGAAGAGTGTGGTCAGTTTTGCTGTAGTGTACTCATCCATAGCGTTAGTAATTTCTATGCGCTTTCTTGATCCGTAGAGCTTACGACTCGACTTCGCTAACCACAGTTTTTTAAAAGCACTAATACGTACCTCTTTAGTTGAGTGATTCATGGTATTTAATTCTTAGTCTTTTGATGCAAAATCTGCACCATGGGAGGCCTCACCTTGTTCAGATACTATCGTTGTTGTTATTCTGTCGAAACATGTAGAACACAAAAAGTCGTCACTGGAAACATCTTCACTTTGAAACAGAGTCTTCAAATGAGAACACTTATTCCCAACCTGAACAAAGTTTGTCTGTCTGTCCCTTTTTTTTTTTTTTATACACAAATAGTCAGGACATTTCACTCTCCTGTGGACTCAGTCAGAAGACATTTCAAACAGTTCTTTTCACAAAACACACTGCAACTGTGTCAACTGGCAAATTTATCACTAAAACACAGAACTCACTGGATAGTCACAGATTTCCTAGAAGTCTCTTCAATAAACAAATTAACACTGCACAACTAAAATACAGAAACCTGCAATGAACATCCACCCCAAAAAAATACCCTGACAAGAAACTGAAACAAAGTTTAAGAAATAAATGCAATAAAGACAATAGAAATAGACATTATAGCAGAGAAATTAGCAAGAAACAACTTCAGTAAAGACATACCTTACACCTGAAAGTTAAAAAAAAATTTTTTTTTTTGAAATGAAACATGTTCAACTTAAGTCGGAGCTTTCCTTTTCAGGGAATGTAGAACTATACGGTACTAATCAACAGAAAAACAATGTTATATAAGTCCAAATGGAGGATTTCTTTGTAATCATAAAGCAGTTATCATTTTTTTTAAAAAAAACCTCCAACAAAATATCGAACTGTTCCAGAGATGTTTTAGAAATTTTTTTCATAATTCGCATATTCAAAATGATGATCACAGTTCATTTGTGAGGCCTGTATCCCGGGAAGGATTTTTTTTTTTTTTAAATTTATTTGCTCGTGAATTTTAACGTATGCTAAATTCAATAACATCCGAGACTATGAAGGTAACCAGACTACCTGAAATGATACAGATTATGCCTTTTATGACCTGCTAAACGTCCACGTTTTCACTTCACTATACATCTGATAAGTATTTTCAGAAGAGTCATAACTCTTAAATTTATATTTTTCTTCTTCAGAAACATGTTTCTTGCCTTTGCCAGTCTGCAGATTATATTATCTCTGCTTTGGTCGTCATCAGGTATTTTATTGCCCAAATACAATAACTCATCTACTGTTTTTAGTGTTAGTGCCTCATTTCGTAATCTTATCCCCTCAGCATCACCTGATGTAATTCGGCTACATTCCTTTACTCTTGTTTCACTGTTGTTCCTATTTATCTTAATCCTCTTTTTAAGGCACTGTCTGTTCCATTGAGCTGATCTTCCAAGTCCTTTGCTGTCTCTTAACAGAATGAAAGTGTCACCAGCAAACATTGAAGTTCTTGTTTCGTCTCCCAGACCTTTAATTCCTTCTCCTATTTTTTCTGGGTTTCTCTTCACTGCTGCATCAATGTAGAGACTGAATAACATCATGAATAGATTACAACTTTGTCTCACTCTCTTCTCAATCACTGGTTTCCTTTCATGCTCTTCGACTCTTAGAACTGCAGTCTGGTTTCTGTTCAAGTTGTGCATAACTTTCGCACCCTGTATTTTAACCTTGCTGCTTTTAGAATTTCAAAAAGTGCTTTCCAGGCAACACTGTCCAAAGCTTTCTCTAAATCTACAAAAGTTACTAACTTAAGTTTGCCTTTCCTTAACTAATCTTCTAAGATACATTGTAAGGACAGTATTGTTTTGTATGTTCCTAAGTTTCTCTGGAACCCAAACTTATCTTCCTTGAGGGTTTTGTTTTAGTGTAAATAATTTCAGTGTTTTGCAAATATGACTTATTAAACTGATGGTACGGTAATATTCACGTCTATCAGCACCTGCTTGAAATTGTTACATTCTTACACCAGGCAGATTAGTCTTGTTGAGGGTGGTTCTCCCAAGGACATCAGTTGTTTTGAGGGAATGTCGTCTAGTCCAGCCCCCCCTCCCCCCCCCCCCCCCCCACTTTGGGGCTTTCAGTGCTCTGTCCAATTCTTCTCGCAGTGCCATATCTCCCACCTTGTCTTCCATCTACTCCCTCTTCCTCTCTATAAGAGTGCCATCAGGTTGCTCTCCCTTGTATAGCGCCTCTGTGTATTTCTTCCACTTTTCAGCTACCTCTTCTGTGGATAGTACTGGTTTTACATCTGAGCTTTTGATAATCATACAGTTGGTTCTCTTTTCTCCAACGGCCTCTTTAATTTTCTTGTAGGCAGTACCTATATGAGTGTTATTGACAGTGGATGGCAATTGATTCCATATTTTTAGATTTCGAGAAGGCTATTGAGACTGTTCCTCACAAGCAGCTTCTGATTTAATTACGTGCCTATGGAGTGTCATCTCGGTTGTGCAACTGGATTCGTAGTTTCCTGTTGGGAGGGTGACAGTTTGTAGTAATTGACCGAAAGTCATTGAGTAAAATGGAAGTAATGCCAGATGTTCCCCAAAAAAGTATTATAGACCATTTGCTGTTCCTAATCTGTATATAAACGATTTAGGAGACAGCCTGAACAGTCCTCTTAGATTGTTTGCTTATGATCAGAACAAATTGCAAAACAATTAAGACAAGATATCTGTATAGCACAAAAAGGGCAGATGATGATTATAACTAATAAGTGTGATTGTCATCCACATGAATATTAAAAGGATTCCTCTAAATTTCTGTTACAGTATAAAACACACAAAGCTGAAGGCTGTAAATTCAACTAAATACTTGAGGATTACAATTACAAGTAACTTAAAGTTAAATGATCACATAAATAATGTTATGGGGAAAGCAAGCCAAACGCAGCAATTTATTAACAGAACATGTAGAAAATGCAGTAAGTATTGCTGTGCAATGTGGGACCCACATCAGATAGAATTGATAAAGGACACTGAAAAAGTTCCTTGTTTTGTATTATTGCAAAGTAGGGGGGAGAGTGCTGTGGATATGATACACAAATTGGGATATCAGTCATTAAAACAAAGATGATTTTTGTCATGGCAGGATCTTCTCATGAAATTCCAGTCCCCAATTTTTTTCTAAGAGTGTAAAAATATTTTGTTGGCACCTGCTTTCATAGGCCGGAATGATGATCATAATAAAAAAAAAGAAATATCAGAAATCACATGGGAAGATATAAGTGTTTGTTTTTCTCTTGTGCTGTTTGAGAGTGAAATGGTAGAGGAAAAACCTGGAAGTGCTTTGATGAACCCTCTGCCAGTCATTAATTGTGGATTTTAGAGCAATTATATAGATGTAGATCTGTCTCATAGCTATATATGCTTCTGTAGCCTTGCATTTATCTTCTGGCTATTCCTGCTTAGCTTGTTTGCACTATCTGTCACTAATTTTTGGATGGATGTATTCTTTTTCGCGTACATCATTTGCTACCTTTTCATATTTTCTCTTTTCATTAGTTAAGTTTAATATATCCCTTGATATCTAAGGGTTTCCACTAGACCTTTGTCTTTTTACTTACTTGCTCCTCTGATGTGTTCACTCACAGAGCTTCCTATTCATCTTCCACTGTATTTATTTCCCTTGTTTCAGTTGTTCCTTAATGCCTCATTTGAAACTCTCAACAACTGCTGGTTCTTTCTACTTATTCAGGTCCTGTCTGCTTAATTCTTTATCTTTTTGCAAATTCTCCAGTTTTAATGTACAGTTCATAACTATTAAATTATGGTCAGAGTTCACATCTGTCCTGGAAATGTGTTACCAGTTAAAATCTGGTTCCAAAATCTTTGTGGTGCTTTTATGTATTAGCCTTAAACCGTCCAGTGCCTACACGTCTCCTTCGCATATATAAACTTCTCTCATGATTAATAAACCAGGTGTTAGCCATGATTAAATTATGCTCTATGCAAAATTCTACCATGTGGAGTTTTTGTTTCATTGCTTTGCACCAGCCCATATAGTCCCTCATCACTATTAAATTTTCCTTTCTGTTAACTATCTGAATTATTTCTTTTGTTTCATCTTACATTTTTCCAATCTCTTCATCTGTGGGAGATAGTTCGCATATAAACTTGTACTACTGTGGTGGGTGTTGGCTTTACATGTATCTTGGCTACAATAGTGGGCTCACTATGCTGATGACATTCTCCTGCGTTACCACTGTTTGATTTTCTGTTTATAACCCTGTATTCACCTAACCATAAGTCTTATTCCTCCTGCCACTGAAGTTCACTAATTCCCATTATATCTAACTTCAGTTTATTCATCTGTATTTTTGAGGCACACAAGACACCCTTTCTCAGCAAGGTCCTTGATTCATGGGGGAAGGGAAAGGAGAGAGGGGGAGGGCAGCCTCCTCAACATACAACTTGTGAATTATTGACTGTGGCAAAATCAGATGTATTAAAGCTCAATATAGAGGCTTAACTGCAGTCACTCTTTGTGCCATGTTTTGTTAATGGAACAAGGCCTGCAGAGTATAAATGTGGATTTATAAAAAGGTGCACGCTTCATTATAGGTCTGGTTAGCATTGTGTGATTGAATGTACACTCTTTTGCTGTTTTTCAAATGACAGATTAATTATGGATACAGCAAGATAGCAGAGAAACTTGATCTAGAGAATCAGAACAGCAAGTCAATAATGAAAAATAGTCAGTGGAGAGATATACAGATTACTATCAATTTTAAGAGGTTGTTTGGTACAAAACAGCTTTCATTTGCATGCAGACAAGAGGCAGTTAACACTTGCCCCATATACTAATGCTCCAGTTAAATAAATTTATGAGACACTTGAGTTGATTCAGTTGTGATTGTTTGCTAGTCAAAGATAAATGGTAGATGTCTCACTGGATGTACAAGGCTGACATGTTTGTGGTGTACTGCCTACAAGCATAGCAATAATATATGCTTTGTTTGTTATTTAATGCTTAATTATACCAAGACTCTCTTAATAATTATTGTATCCATCAAAGTAGTCTCCGAGGCAAAAATTTATCAACAAATATGTGCTTGTGTCCACTAATTATGAAGTCAATTATACATGAATTTGGGTAAAAGACGAAGGGATAGTTCTGGCGATGTGTCCCAGAATAGTAGGCCTACAGCGTGTTGAACTGCTTGGTTTCTTATCTGAAAAAAGTAAAATTGGAAATACAGAAAATTTCAGATTCTCAGGCTTGGATTAATATGGTTTACAGCAGATATAATCAGACTGACAGAAGGTAATGCTGGAATAGTTTCCAGCCGTCATGTCAATGAAACACAAGTAATGTGATGTTAAAGTAGAGATGATGTTTTTATGCTTCACTAGCAGGACTTTCCTTATACAATTCCTGTGTCATGGTAACCAGTTGTATAAATGTATGCCTATAATAAGTAGACACTATATTTTGTTATTGACTCAAATAAAAAGAAACTGGCAAGAAACAGGGACAGTTAAGATATTAAATTTTACTGTTCTGTTTATATTTTAGTAGTAAAAGACTTTCTGTTTATAAGACATTTTTGCTCAGTTATTATGATCATTCTGTAAAACAGCATAAGTAGGAAAAACTTGATGATGAAATAATATTCTATAATGTTAGACATTCATTTCATTGTTATTTGTTTTCAGAAAAACCAAAACTTCCAGATAATTATCAAGAAAGAACATGGGAAAAACTGAAAGAAGCTGTTATTGCAATTCAAACATCAAAATCCATACGCTATAGTCTTGAAGAGCTGTATCAGGCAGTTGAAAATATGTGCAATCACAAAATGGCATCTACTCTGTATGTTAATCTTACAGGTATGTTCTTGGCTTTGTACCTATATATGTGTGTAATCTTGTACATTCATGTACATTTATTGTTAAGTTGGAAACTATTCTTACTATACAGCTCTCACAGAACAGCATGTGAAGGCAAACATCGAACAGTTCATGGCAGAATCTATGGACAGACAAATATTTTTAAAGAAGATGAATGAATGTTGGCAGTCCCATTGTCAGCAGATGATAATGGTTAGAAGTATCTTCTTATACCTCGATAGGACTTATGTTTTACAGAATCCCACAATTCATTCTATATGGTAAGTGAAATTTAGAAATTGAAATTAGATTTTTAGTGCTTCTTAAAAGTTAGAATTAAGGAATCCCACTCTTAAATTACAAATTAAAATAGAATAAAACTTCCAAAGTTCAGGAAACATAGGCAGAGATTCATGCAGCTCTCCACGCTAGTCTGTCTGTGCAAGTCTTTGTGTCTCTACGTAACTACTGCAGCCTGCACCCACTTGAACCTGATTACTTTATTGGAGCCTTGATCACTCTGTATAGTGTTTATCCCCATACTGCCATTGATTGCTGAATAAACTATTGCTCGATACCTCAGGATATGTCCTATCAACTCATCACTTCTTTTAGTGAAATTGTACCCAAAAGCTTTTTTTCTCCCAGTTCAATTTAGTCTCATTATTATTATCTCAATCTTTCTATTTGATCTTCAATATTCTTCCATAACTCCACTTTTCAAAAGCTTCTATTGTTCTCTCTTCAGCATTATTTATCATCCATATTTCTCTTCCAAGTAATACTAAACACCACACAGATATTTTCAGAAAAGCTTTTCTTGCAATTCTCTGTCTTCTTTACATTTGTCGTCATTAGACATTTGGCTGCCCAAATAGTAAAACTCATTGAGTGCTTTTAGTGTATCATTTCTTAACATAATTCCCTGATCATCATCTGATTTATGTCGCACTCCGTAAACCTTGATTATTTTATTCATATTTATCTTATAAGCCCTTTTGAAGACGCTGTCCATCCTGTTCTGTATATCTTCCTAGTTCCTTTCTCTCTCTTGACAGCATTACATTGTACTCAACAACATAGGGTATAGCCTGCAACTGTGTCTCAGCCTGCGACTGTGTCTCATTATTTTCTGAATTACTGTCTCCCTTTTATGTCCTTCAATTCTTAAAATTGCAGTCTGGTTCTGCACAGGTTGCAAATATATCTCTGTGGTGGTGACAGGAAGGGCATTCAACAACTGTCTACCACTGATATTGCCAAATCTAGATTAATATGCTGACCCCATGAAGGTAAGAGACAAGGCCAGGAGAAAGTAGGAAAGATTTACAGAATGTATTTCAGGTGAAAGAACCCCACACAATTCATGGTAAATGCCTTACATTCACCACTGACCCAATGATGGATTGGCTTTCATTTTATATGTTTATTTCTCTCTTTGATTAATATTCCTCTTTTTTATATTGATTCCATTGGAATTATGGTGTGGCAAATTTTCTGTGTTACCGACATGAAACCGAATTGGTTTCTGTGCTAAAAATATGAATTGTTCCTGACTGTGTTACATACCCCATTACAGATATTTATTTAGGTAAAATGGAAGTCAAGATGTGCACCTTTATCTTAATGCTGTGTTTTATTTAGTTAGTCAGTTGCATCATCTACCTTCTGGTTTAGACTGCAAGAGACCTCCATCCGTTCATGTCTGCAATCATAGCTGCTACTTTTTCCAGTGACAGCTGACCAGTGTTCCCATATCATTTTTGGTGCTTGTCATCCTTTGTTACTGTTCACCTGTATCTGTTTTGTTGTATCAGCAACTGATCTTTGACACACTCTGGCCAAGTCTCATCCACTTCGGGTATTGCTTTTGGATAATCTTCTCAATTGGCTTTGCAGTTTGCATGAGTGACTGTGCTTCCCATTCTGTCTCACATTATCTGTTTCTCACAGTATTATGAAAAGGAAAGTTGCTTCTCACCGTATAGCGGAGATGCCGAGTCACAGATAGGTACAACAAAAAAGACTGTCACAAATAAAGCTTTCGGCCAGTAAGGCCTTCGTCAAACACACACACATACGGAAATGCAACTCAACAGACAACTGAAACCACGCTGCCAGTGTCGTTTTGTTGTGCATATCTGCGACTCAGCATCTCCGCTATATGGTGCGTAGCAAGTTTCCTTTTCATAATATTGTTCCTTTCCATCCTGGATTTTCCATTGATTGATTTTATCTGTTCCTCTATGTTCCATATATGTACATTAACTTTACAGCTGGACTCCAACGTAATTGCTCTCACTCACAATAAAAAATCCCAGATTTAGAGCAACTTATAACAACAGTATGAAAAGACTTGATTGCTACTTACACATGAAGGCACAAAAAAAAAGAATTCTAGAAATATTTCAGTTTTCTGGCTGAACAAAGTTGGGAAGGTAATTTCAGTCTGCGAAGGCCTCAGTGAGACCTTTGGCATAGTATTTGGGGAAGGACTGCTTGCCACTACAGATGTGATAATCAGGGGTGGCTATGCTGTATAGTAGGGACTTCTTCATGTGGAATGGGTAGCAGCTGTGGAAGTAGATGTGTTGTTAGTGGTTGGTAGATCTGATGTGGACAGAGGTACTGATGTAGCATTCCTTAAGGTGGAGGTTGACATCGTGGTAGGTGGATTGTTGAGATGAAGAAGACCAAGCAAAGTGAAAATGGAAGGAGGTGCCGAGACCTGGAGGAATTCGAATTGGGTGTCATCACCCTCACTCCATACCATGAAGATGTCAGTGAATCTAAACCATGTAAGGGGTTTAGCATTTGAGTTGCCATACCGGTGCCCATTGCAACCACTGATTAGTTTGTTGGTGATGCCTCCAAAGGAGAAGTAATTGTGGGCGAGGCTGTAGTTGGTCATGGTGACCAGGGAGGAGATTGTAGGTTTGGAGTCAGGTGGACATTGGGAAAGATAGTGTTAAATAGTAGCAAGACCTTGAACATTGAGGATGTCAGCATAGAGGAAGGTGGCATTGAAAGTGATGAGTAGGGCACCAGATAGTGAAGAAACAGGAAGTGCAGTGTGTCGGTGGAGGAAGTGATTGACGTCTTTTGTATTGGATGATAGGTTACATATTACAGGCTGAAGATGTTGGTACACAGGGGCATAGATTCTCTCTTTGGCAGCAGGGTAACCAACCACAATGGGGCATCATGGGCAGTTGGGTTTGTGAGATTAAGGAAATATGTTGAAGGTAGGAGGTTGGACTTTCCATGGTTACATTTGGAGCAACGTTGAGCTTTTTTTCTCCTTCAGTGTCTCTCTTCTGTTAAGGAAGTGTTATGTCTAATTTCATGAAACAGTTTCTATACATTCTGATGAGGCTTTCCAAGATTATTCTTCCATCTTTCCATTCTAATTTAAGACAGACAAAGTACTTAAATTTGGCTAGCTGTGGTAATGGTTTTCTATTCACTGTGATGCAGTGGCTTTCACCTCATGGTGCTATATAAAATAATGTTAACCACTCATATTTATTACATGGTATGCATACTTACTATTAGCTTCAGTCTGTGAATGTTTTGCACATGATCAGTTAGCAAGTATCAATAAGCTAATCTTGACTGTAAGTAAAATATTTTAGTTTGTATTTATGACAATTTACTAATATTCTGTGTTCAGCACTGTAATGAGGATGATACAGGTAGACGGGAAAAGAATTAAATAAGAAAATAACAGATTGCAGTGTAGACATCTGGAGAAATAGGTGGCTGTTGCAGTTGATAAGAAACAAAGAAAATTGAGTGCTTGATCTCTTATTCACATCAAATCTATTTGAGACAGAATGCTATCTCAGTTGTGAGGGCAGGAATCAACCATGATCTGTTGAAATGGCAGTCTCAGCATTTGTCCAAGGTGATCTTGGGGGACTAAAGAATCATTAATACAGGGCATTCTGTTGGTGATTTGGGCCACACCATTCCAAAGCACATGTCAGATTTCTTAACAATTCTAATTCAGCAGAACAATATAAAAAAATCACAGAAAGTCAAGTACGGTTGTACATCCAGTGTTTTCCTCCTATCTTGATTGTTTTACTGAGTATCATATGCAAAGTAGTAAACTACATTAATCTGGATTACTTGTAGACATTAAATGTACAAAAAAGAAGAAACTTAATAATCTCTTTTGTCACTTTTGACAAGATCTTAAAACATTGAATGCACATTCCAAGAAAACATATGCATAGTGCTGATTTCCAGAGTGGTTGCAAAAGTTTTTAAAAATGAGATATATTTATTTTTAACTGTGAAACTTTGGAGTGAGCAAATACACTTTGACAGATTCTGTTTTAACTCAGAACTGCTATGCATATTTATTTATTTATTTATTTTATAGAAATCATATGATGCAAGTAGTTGTCTAAAAAAATCGTTTGGGATTGAAGTGATATATCTCGGAATAGGGCAATCATAAAATACATAACATTCTACAGAGTTGATTGTACACATGCTCTTCATTTCAGGTAGCAGCTGCTGCTGGGGTCATCTAATATTCCTTTTCTCCTCCATTCTGTATTCGAAATACATCTCGTTCATTGTATGCAAATGATAGCTCAGTTCTAATCTAGACGACTTCAGGAATTTGATATCATATGTCTTATTGTAATTGAATGACAGAGCTCTTAGTGGTATTTTATAATGTCGTAATCATTTGCAGACATCTATCTTAAGCCAACCATCAAACGAAGCTGAAGTTTTACAGGTATTGAAACAATGTAACACAAAGCATTTTTGGTGTAAATTCAAGAATTAATAGTAGGAGTCTCTTTAAGAACAGGTTATGCACTGCTGCTTCTCAGTATATTTATTAATTGATAATATTAGCCATAAGTGATATAGCTCTCTTTGAGACTAGTAGCTCAATTCACAGAATAAAACCAGGAATAAAAACAATTGTCATAAAAACTTAGTCACTCATTCCGGAACAAACATTTTTCAGTAGTTTACCAGCAACTTTAAAAAGTTTTGTTAGGAATAATGTCCAGCTTAAGAGGATGTTAAGGATTAAATGGTGACCAACGTCTACTTCATTGCCGAATTTAAAATGAGTCCTACATAATACCTAATGTCTGTGTAACTTCATTGTAGTATAGAAATCTGTTTTACTAAGCCTTGTTAACTGTTTTCATTTTAAAGATAATTGGTTACTGTAGCTTAGGAATTAAAAGCTCACCGTACAAAATATTAGATACCCCCTTAAAAGAGCACACTGGTTGCTTTGGAATGGTGCAGATGGTGCATAACAGATATCAGACTGTCACGTGATCCTACCCCATGAATGTGATTTGTGACAGTGAGGTGGTATGTATGTGCCAGTCATTTGTACGCATAGGCACATAAGATGGGTGGACATGGAGCCTTGATAGAATGACAGAAAAGAGGTACTGTGTTCAGACATGTTGGTAGCTACACTGTTAAAGAAATTACCCCACTTGTTGATGCATCAATAGACTGTGCAATGTATCCACGAGAAATGGTGCACCCCTTGCTGGGGTGGGAGAAAGAGTATCATGCCTTGTCAGTGACAAGCGATTTCAGGCCCACTGAGATTTCTGTTCATGTGGGTCCATCACAACTTGTTCCCCAGTGAACATTGCAAAGCTAAGCACATGCAGTGGACATTTGGAGTTGGGCACCTCTCAAAATATCATTGCTCACGGCGGCATATAAAGCTGCAAGTCTTCAGTAGGCCAAACAGCACAGAAACTAGACAATAGTGGACTTGAAGCATGTAGTTTGGTCCACCAAGTTGTTTTTGCCTCTTTTGAAATGATAAAAGGTATAGCCGAATGAAACCTATGAATTGCATTATGTAGAGTATATTGTTAATTCAAGGTCCATGATATTTAGAGGATATTTTTCATACTGTGGCTTGGTGTCACTCATTGAGGTTAGCGTCGAGACAAACCAGGATGTTTCTCGGTGACAAACTTTTGTCGTTTCTTCTCCATCTTCATCATGTGTCTGTTGTGGACTGTCCCATTTTCCAAAATGACAACCGACTTGTTTATGAGGCTGCAACTGTACGTTCCTGGTTTGACAGATACTTAGGCACCCTATTGCATATCAAACAGCTTGTTCTTAATCCCACATGGAATGTCTGGGACTATTTGAAGCAGCGGATGAAACATAGTAATAAACATCACCACGGTTTAATAACTTTAGAGAATCTAACCATTAATGAGTGACTTCAGCTGGATACAGGATGCCAAAAGAAACTTCCTGGCTGTTAAAAAATGTGTGCAGGGTTGGTGCTTTAACCTGGTACCTTTGCCTTTCTTGGGGAAGGCTTGTATTGACTGAGCTGTCCAAGCACAACTTGTGATCTTTCCTCACAGCTTAATGTCTGCCAGTGGCTCTTCTTCTACCTTTCAAACTTCGCAGGATTTTGGAGAAATGGCTTAACTGTAGCGTAAAGGATTGTTTTTTCCAAGTGTGCTAGTCCTGCAAGGTATGCATCAGAACATCTGTAAAGTTGGGAAGGTAGGAGAAGAGGTACTGGCAGAAGTAAAGTTTGTGGATGGACCTTGTGAGTCTGGACACCTGAAGAAACTAGAAGGCACTCTTACTTGCTAAATTGAGATTAGTGTCAAGGCTAAAGGCAGTGTTACACAGTGTTAGCGTGATTTCTTCTGTGAGTGAATTATTTATCTGGTATGCTTATTATGTACCTTAGAGTGAATACATTTAAATGTTTGTGGGAAGATTTTTTTAATTTCTGTGTAATTCCTGACTTAGGATCTGTGTGAAGACCATTTGCATATCAGAATTATTTTATTTTCGAAAATAATCTGTATGCCTTGATATGTGTGTTCTCCTGTGGCCACTTGGTCAGTAAAATTATTTTATTGTATTTTTTTCATCTGAAGCTCTAAGGCAATACGGCTAGTTTATATCAGCATATCAATTCTTTCGTAAATATGTATTATGTATTTTAATTTTATCTGACCTGTTCATCATTTTTTAAAGTTTTGATCTGACCTATGTTAATAGTCTGTAATAATTATCTTCTATTTCCGTCCTCAGTTTAATAAAACGTAACATGTGATGGGAAAACTTTGAATAAATTGTGTATGTGAAAATTGCATGTGGTTTTGGACACTTAACAGATTGGCTGATCATTCTGTGTTTTCCGAAGTAGTACATATTTGTTTTTACAGTGCTTGTCATCTAGTTACCAGCAGTTTTCATATGGTTTGACATTCTTTCTATGGCTGCTGTACGTAATACTGATAGCATTCTCCTTTTTTTTCTTTACTAGGGATATGGGCCTAGACTTGTTCCGTCAGCACATAGTCTTAAACACTCTTGTGCAAACAAGAACTGTGGAGGGCCTTCTTATGTTAATTGAGAAGGAGAGGCAAGGAGATACTGTTGATAGGACACTATTAAAATCATTGCTAAGAATGCTATCAGATCTCCAGATATATCAAGATGCTTTTGAGAGCAAGTAAGTTTCTGAATTACTAAAACATTTGCATCTCTTGTGCCTACTAGAATACTCTTTACTTTATGTGGGTTGTGTTTAGGGGAAAAAAATGGTTGCAAGTTCAGTGGAATTAGTAAGAAAGTACCAAAGTGATTGCTGGATTAGGAAATAATTTATAAAACAATTGTAGGTTCCTAGCTGCGACAGACAGATTGTATGCTGCTGAAGGGCAGAGATTAATGCAAGAGCATGATGTTCCTGAATACTTAGCTCATGTTGATCAGAGACTCAAGGAGGAGATGGAAAGACTTATACACTACCTGGACCCATCAACAAAGTAAGTTTATTAAATAACAGGGTGGTACTTCAATTGGTGTGTTTTTTCTTGCACATATTGTTTGTTTGAATACATTAATGATTTAATAAGGAAGATAAGAAGTGTTTGAAATAGCATTTTTAATTTATTTATCAAATCCTTAGGTGGCAGCTTATACATACAGTAGAAAAGCAGTTATTATCAGAGCACTTAAGCAGTATTTTACACAAAGGACTGGATAACTTGTTAGAAGAAAACAGAGTTTCTGATTTGACATTGCTGTACAGTTTGTTTACAAGAGTGAAAAATGGTTTAGTGGAACTATGTCTGAATTTCAATACATATATCAAGGTTAGTATTAATATTTATTTTAGTTGCTTGATATTGTCACTCTCTTTCATGTGTGCTTCGCATGTTGTTAAGTAATATTTTAATATATCATTTAATGAAACTAAAAGGAAGTATAAACTTGTCTTTGTACAGACATATGAGTATTGCACAATATAAATCAGCTGGTTCAGTTACAATGGCAATGCCATGTAAAAACAAGAGAGGTAAACATATTTTTTAACATATTGAAAGATAAACCATTTTTTTATTGTTTGCTCTTGCGGTTTGATGTAATATGTAGAGCTAAATTCTCTCAGTTATAGCACAAAGTTGTTCTAAGGATCGTGCTCATTCTTTTTAAGTTGTAATCTTGTGACATCAGTATTCTGAACTTTCTATTCCTCCAAGGGGTTCATGTTTTCGCCACTGGAATGCATCATTATCCTGTTGAAAACCAGTGGAAAAATACTGTGGCCGTAGCACAAAAAAGGTGAACGTGTTTCTCTTTAAATGATTCTGACAAGAAAGTGGGGGACGAGCTACCCAATCCTCACTCCACCTCCCTCACCAAAAATTTTGTTATGCAAACATATCTATGCTCTTTTAATGCAGAACATTCTAAATCCCCCCAGTCTATATTTGTAGTCCAGCCTTCATACTCAGTGTCTGCTTCTCACTGCCACTGTCTGTGTATATTGTCTACCACACTGTCTCCTCCTCCCCCATCCCCCATGCCCGCCTTAGATTTACAATACATCCCACTGCCACTGTCACCCTTCTTATTTTCTTTTTTTCCCACTCCCACTATCACTGTCTCCACTATGCCTTAGCAGCTTAAAAATTCTGGGGTCTAACTTATGTTTCTCCTATAACAACGTTTAAAATTTTGCTCCAAAATGCACCTTCTCTTATACCTGTGTTTTGTTTAGCTTGGTGATCTCAGAACCATAGCACTGACCGTAGAAGCCTTATCATGTGTTCATTATATCAGTTAAAACTACACTTATGCCGCAGGCCAGATATTATGTGCATGATTTATTTCCATGAGTATGGTAACTTTGAACATATGGATCTCTGTCATGGATACTGAGCTCAAAAAATGTACAAGGTTATATGAGATCATCATCGTTTGAACACATGGTAAAAATTTCGACAATCTGCCATGAATAGAAATTATAGCAGTGTCCATTCCCACAATTTGTACTTTTTGTGCCTAAAAATCTTGATTTTTCAGGGTTTTCTCAGGAACTACTCATGTCAAAAAGGTGTTTTTATAAGGTACCTAAGTTTTAATTTTGACTCTGTGCTGCAGTACAGCTACAGTACGTCCATTCTTCTGATAGATATTCAAACAGTCTCTAGACCAAGGGCTATCCAAAACACTTGACCCCGTATCTCTGTGATCGATAGAACCGAAGATATGACTGTGTGAAGAACTGCATTTTCACATGCAGCTCTTTAGAACATATTGGTATTGATTTCAGAGCAGGTGCATACAAATCTGCTCACAATGAACAAGTTTGATGTGAATTGCCAATAGGCATTGTTGTCTCTTCCTGTAAAGTTCAGTGGAATGAAATTAAAAACTAATAAGCAAGCAGCTGCAGGTGACCAACCGTATTGCTCACTGCTGACTAGTTCCTCAGTTCTGAGACTCAAATTCCTCAGGTTTGAGAGAGGATGTGCAATGTTTGAGAGAGCTTGTGGATCTTTGTGATGGTGAATGAATAGGTTTTTTAAATCAAAAAATTTTTGGTGAGCTTGGAAAAGTTCCTAAAAACGTATTCAGAATTCCCCCCCCCCCCTTCTTTCTGCTTAAACTGCCATATAAAAAATTCTTTTCACTTTGCCCAGATTGTTTTGAGAATGGTTACAGAAACAAAATGTTTCATTCACTACAAAGTAATAGGGGAGAGGTGTGTCATTCCACCATTTATAAATTAATCTCAGTGGGTATGGAATATCAAAACCTGTGCGTCCTATGTAGTGTTTGCTGATGTGTGAAATATTCCTCCCACTATTCTTCCCAGCATGACCAATCTTGATAACAGTAATTAATTCATGAGAACTGAAAGTAATTAATTCATCAGAATTGCAGCATGCTTATATGACTTCTATTCTGTTAATACTACCAAGTCACTACACTGCTCAGTAGACAACCATTCATGTTAAATGCTAATATATTTTCTTCTATAACATTAACCGAGGAGGAAAAACACTACGTGTAAAATAACCTTACAAGATTGCTTCCAGTATGGTTAGTGAGCAAGGTTTATGAGTCCATTCACTTTTTGGCCATACAGGGGCATGTATCACGTTTTAAGGTTAGCAATATTAAGTATGTAAATACAATTGAATTCAGATGTAGTTTCACAGTGTATAAGAAGGTTGTAACTTGGTTTTAGGTGTAATTTCTGATGTAAACAAATGCATATATCAACTGCATGGGGAATGGTGCGCGGCATCAGTGGAGCTAAAAGTAAGCGCATTATGCATATAAAAGTGGGAAAAAAGGAGTTAAAGTGACTGAATAAAAGTTATGTGCACCTAACTATTAACTAAACATAAGTGTACAACCAGAGAAACATAGTGGGTAAACGAATTATAATTTTTGTGGGGCAGCTGCAGCATTCAAAATGCAGTCAACAAAAATGTTGTCTTGATAAAGATATTGTATTAAGCCAGCTGAAGGTAAGTAAAAGTCTGGAATGTCTTGGCATAAATAAATCTAAATAAAAAGTGGCTTGTTGCTTTATTTCTTCAAGTAATTTAATCTGCAGTCATGAAGTTAAACCACCATTATCTTGGATAAATCAGTGTCACTTCAGTCTTTCAATAAAAAATCTATGTATTTGGAATCTGTGCACAACAGCTTCACTACTACCAATAGTGTGAAGATTAAGTTTTTCTGAATGTGCGTATAAACTCAAAATTGCGTACACAAACATCTATAATTAGTACTACTTTCAGACTGCATGTAATCTGAATTGTCATCAAATACTACGCTTTCACCATCTTAGACTCACCAAGGACTTTGTAAATCATTTGCTCCAAACATTTCCCCCATTTGTTGCACATTTTGAACACAAAATCCACACAAAAGCACACAAAACACATGAAAAGGAGAAAGATCAGACATCAATTAACACCTATGAAGCAAGCGACAGTAATGAAGGTTTCATAAAACAATTTTTGCGGTGTTTCTGCTACTGCCACCTAGTGGTCATAGTAGAAACTACAAAGTAAGTGCCGACTTTACACATCTTTGCAGGAATTGGAAATATATATATTCGATGCAAAAAAAAAAATCGTAAACTGCATAACATAGTATGTCTGCTGCACATCCCCGTTTCCCACAGTCACTATAACATTACTTCAGCTGCACGTTAAGTGTAAATAATATTCCATATTGAGATTTTCACTCTGCAGCGGAGCGTGCGCTGATATGAAACTTCCTGGCAGATTAAAACTGTGTGCCCGACCGAGACTCGAACTCAGGACCTTTGCCTTTCGCGGGCAAGTGCTCTACCATCTGAGCTACCGAAGCACGACTCACACCCGGTACTCACAGCTTTACTTCTGCCAGTACCTCGTCTCCTACCTTCCAAACTTTACAGAAGCTCTCCTGCGAACCTTGCAGAACTAGCACTCCTGAAAGAAAGGATATTGCGGAGACATGGCTTAGCCACAGCCTGGGGGATGTTTCCAGAATGAAATTTTCACTCTGCAGCGGAGTGTGCGCTGATATGAAACTTCCTGGCAGATTAAAACTGTGTGCCCGACCGAGACTCGAACTCGGGACCTTTGCCTTTCGCGGGCAAGTGCTCTACCATCTGAGCTACCGAAGCATGACTCACGCCCGGTACTCACAGCTTTACTTCTGCCATTTTGGAAGGTAGGAGACGAGGTACTGGCAGAAGTAAAGCTGTGAGTACCGGGTGCGAGTCGTGCTTCGGTAGCTCAGATGGTAGAGCACTTGCCCCGCGAAAGGCAAAGGTCCTGAGTTCGAGTCTCGGTCGGGCACACAGTTTTAATCTGCCAGGAAGTTTAATATTCCATATTTATTTACCCTCTATTGACACACCACAAAGGAATCATTGGAATGGGATGAAAATCAGTAGATGTAATGTACATGTACAGACAAACAAATGATTACAGTTCCAGAAAAATTCGATAATTTGTTCAAGGGAAAGAGCTTCACAAATTGAGCCTATCGGTAACATGTTGGTCCACTTCTGGCCTTTACACAAGCAGTTATTATGCTTGGTACTGGCTAACAGTTTTTGCGTGTTTCATGAGGGATATCGTATCACATTCTGTTCAATTGGTTGTCAAAATCCCGAGCTGTTAGGAGGGCCTTGTTCATAATGTTCCAAATGTTCTCAATTGGGGAGAAATTTTGTGACATTGCTGACTAAGGTAGGGATGATGACCAAAGGGTCCTGCTATTGAATGAAATGGCATTCCAACCATCACTTGTGGTTGTCGGGCCGTATTGCGAGCGACAGTCAGGTTGGTATCTCACTGCTGTCTGCACATCTCCAGCCTGCAATCTCCTTGACTGGAGTAGAATTGACTTCAGTTGATGAGTCCAGCTTTGAATTAAGCCCCGATGACTTGCATAAATGTGTCTGGAGGTGCACAGACAGTGGTGGGATACCACCCTGACTGTCGCCTGCCACACGGCTCGCCAGCTAGAGGGATGGTCTGGGATGCCACTTCTTTTCATAGCAGGACCCTTTTGATTGTCATCTGCAGCACCATCCTGCGCTTACACTTCAGCAAGATAATGCCTGTCCATTCAGTCAGGTTAGGTTGCTAGACCTCTCCCCAGTTGAGAACATTGGGAGCATTATGAGCAAGGCCCCCCTCCCCCCCCCCCCTCCATCCATTTCAGGATTCAGATGATCTGATGTGCCAGTTGGATATAATTTTACTAGATATGCCCCAGGAGAACATCCAACAACTCTATCAATCAATGCCAAGCCCAATAATTGCTTGCATAAGGGCAAGAGGGGGACACCAACACGTTATTGACTTGCTCAGTTTGTGAAGCTCTTTCTCTTGAATAAAACATCAATTTTTTCTGAAATTGTAATCGTTTGCTTGTCTATGTACGTACATCAGATCTACAGATTTCCATCCTATTCAGATAATTCCTTCATGGTGTGTCTTTTTTTATTGATTTTAGAAACTAGAATAACACTCTTATTTTATTTTGTTTTATGGATAAGAATATGACCAAACTTGGCTAAAAGTAGCTAATTCTCTGAACTATCTTGTGATTGTACCAGTAAATAAAGGTTTTTGAAAAGCCTCTGTTAATGTTAAGTTTTCTGAGATAGGGTAAGGATTTTTTGACAATTCAAAATTCTTGGATGTTGGTGAACAAGGAACCATCTCAGCTGGCAGCTACAATTTGCTAGGAATTAATGCATTTTTTCCTTTTGTGGTTTTATTTACAATTCGTCTCAATTTTTTGTTCAAGTGACATCAGGCTGTGGTCTTGTTGTGTAACAAATTACAGGTGATGATTACTGACAAATTTACGAGACCCTGAAATATAAACATCTCACTGAAATTAGCATCCCACATAGTTTCAGCTGTTAACATGCTTTTAATATGGTTAATCTGTCCTATGTTACCACATTTTTGTCCTTTCAATGTATTCTTGCATCATGGTGGCCATTAAAATAAATAAATTATTTGTCTTGATACACTGTTGAATGCAGGAGCAGGATTGCGTAAATTTGCATCATATTGTTCATTCCACAAAATAAAGAGCATTTCTCGACCAGCTCCTTGTGCTTAAAAGCTTCTGTTAATCTGTGAATCGAAACCCCCCTCCCTACCCAGTACACACACAAGAAAGAAAAAAGTAACTTATAGAATGGAGTGTACAAAGAAAACCTGATGTGTTTCAGAGCCAAAAGTTGATTTTAACTCTTGATTTTCTTTTAGAATCGTTTAATTAGGTAAATGGGGCAACGGTTTTGGTGGTGAAGACTGGTTTGATCAGCTCAGCACACAGGTTTATCCTGTGCAAGACTCTTCATCTCTAAATAACTACAGCAACCTACATTCATTTCTTTTGGACAAGTTGTGCAATACTCCCCTCCCCCCTCCCCCCCCCCCTCCCAGTTTAATTCAGTACCACCTCCTCCTCTTTTATTGATCTACGTACCTAACCTTAAGCATTCTTCTCTGCCACCACATTTTAAAAGCTTTTATTCTCTTGAACTGCTTATTGTCCACATTTCACTTCCAAACAAGGCTATACGTGAGACAAATGTCTTCAGGAAAAGACTTCCTTACAGTTAATTTTCTTTTAGATATTATCAAATTCATCTTTTTCAGAAACGCAATTCTTCCCGTTGCCAGCCTCTCTACTTTTGCTGTCATTAGTTATTTTGCTGCCCAAACAGCAAAACTCATTGTCTACTTTTGCTGTCATTAGTTATTTTGCTGCCCAAACAGCAAAACTCATTGTCTACTTTTAGTGTCCTTTCTGGATCTTAATTCTCTCATCGTGGCCTCATTTTATTAGAATACATTCCAATACCTTTGTTTTGCTTTTGTTGATGTTCATCTGACAATCACTCTTTTTTTGCTATCTTTGCATTCAATTGATCTTCCAAGTCCTTTGCTGTCTCTGACAGAATTGCAATAGCATTGACAAACCGCACAGGATATGCCTAAACTCAAATTTGCTTTATAAATTTCTGATTGATTTCCTTTATTTGATTTCCTTTATTGCTTGATGTATAGACTAAATAACACGAGGGATACGTCACTTTCTTATCTCACTCTCTTCTCAACCAAAGTGTACTTTTCATGATCCCTTCAGAATCTGAGTGTATTGTGGTCAGCATTGGCAAAAGTTTTCTCTAAATCTACAAAGGCTATAGGTGTAGATTTGACTTTCTTTAATGTAAGTTCTAAGACAAGTCTCTGGGTCAGTATTGCCTTGAATGTTCCTACATTTCTCTCAAACCCAAACTGATCTTCTCTGAGGTTGGTTTCTAGCAGTTTTCCATTCTTCTGTAAACAATTAATATCAGTATTTTGCAATCATCACAGTTTACCAATATTCACATCGTTCAGCATCTGCCTTCTGTGGAATTTGAATTATTACATTTTTCTTGAAGTATGATTGTATTGTTGATGCAACCGTGTTGACATAATATTTTTCAAGATTTTTTGGTGATCACTCAATTGCATGTACAATTCCCTACTTTCTTCATTGTGTCCTAATATTCATGTTGAAGTCTCAGTGGTAAATCCAGGATGGAAAAGTGATCTCCGTAATGATAGCAAATATAATCAGAAGCATGTGAGGTAATAAGCATAGTGAAATGTGGTGAAGCAAGCGCTCTCTCTTTCTCTTTCCTTCTGTTATGATTGAAGTTAAATGTGGAAGAACACAGATGGCCTTCTGTGAGTGCATTACCAGTTGCAGAGGGCTTTTTAGATACTTCACAGATACGTGTAGAATTGGAGAGCTGCATTGGGGCAATGCAAAGACATTGAAAGCAAAGTGACCATACCAGTGTTGTTTTTATGCGTGCCAACTGCTCAGCACAGTTATACAGAGTGTAATAACCTTTTCACCTTCCATTATTTAAATTCCTTCTATTAGGACTTCCCAGTATTGTACACCAACTTCTCAAATAAGGTAAAGTGAATAAATATAAACCCACTGGTCTTGTAAATTAATCAATATGTATTATGTAGATGAAATAATTTGAGAATGAGTAGCCTTTGCTAATGTTTATAAATATCTCTTTAAAAAAAGTAAAAGACTGGAAGAGATGGTGTAGATAATACTGGAAAGCCAGCAGTGGATCAGGAGAGAGACATTATCAGCAGCAGAGAAAGAGAAGAGGGCTTTGTGGTCCAATACTTCCTGATGGCGTACCCTAATATTAGTCACCTCCCCATGCTTTTACTGTAAGCTCAAAAATGATTTTTATTTCCAAGTGTGGCTATTGAATTTGTCGTGACAATTGTTGCTTGTCCTCATCACAGAATCTTTATTTTTTGTTACTCATACTTTCAACATATATGTTTGATAATTTTTTGGATTAAATGTGAAAATTTTATTGCAGAAAAAGGGAAGAACAATTGTCATTGATCCAGAGAAGGACAAAACAATGGTGCAAGAGCTACTCGATTTTAAGGATAAAATGGACAACATTGTTAATTATTGCTTCCAGAAAAATGAAAAGTTTGCCAACAGTCTTAAGGAAGCATTTGAACACTTCATTAATCAACGAGCAAATAAACCAGCAGAACTTATAGGTATTTACATCATGAATTACTTAATGGCTTGTCTGTCAATTATTCATGTATTGATAAGTTAAATAGTTCATGAGGAAGCTTTTTTCGTGATCAGCTAGTTGTAGCAATCTGTTAATAGTTATAATTTCTTAGTATTTATTGTTCTTTTTGATCAGTTGCTCTGCTTCGCCAAGCAAACTTAATTGTCCAGCAACAATTTTCGGAACTGGTCATTCAGCTGTCAGGGCATTGTTGTGAACTTATTGTGTTGAAACATGGTGTTTATCAGTAAGTGAAACATGGAAACATGGTGTAGGAGTAGTTAAAAGCTGGATGTGTTAGTGCAACAAAGGGCTATGTAGTGCTGGAAGGAGAACAGTGAATGGGCTAGATGGGTGAGGACAATGACTAATAAAAGTTGAGGCCAGGAGGGTTACAGGTACATAGTGTATATTGCAGGGAGAGTTCCCACCTGTGCTATAAGAAAAGCAACTGTTGCTGGGAAAGATCCTTATGGCAGAGGCTGTGAAGCTGTCATTGAAATGAAGAATGTCGTGTTGGGTGATGGGCTTAGCAGCAGGGTGGTCTACTTGTTTCTCGGCTACAGTTTGTTGGTGTTCATTCATGCGGATAGACAGCTTTTTGGTTATCATGCCCTCATAGAATGCTGTACAGTGGTTGTAGCTTAACTTGTAGATTACATGACTTGTTTCATAGGTAGCCCTGCCTTTAATAGATAGAAGATGTTTGTGATCGGATTGGAGTAGCTGGTGGTGGGATGATGTATGGGACAGGTCTTGCATCTAAGTGTATTACAGGGATATGAGCCATGAGGTAAGGGGTTGGGAGCAGGGGCTGTGTAGGGATTGGCGAGTATATTATGTAGGTTCGGTGTATGGTAGAATACCACTGTGGGAGGGATGGGAAGGATAGTGAGCAAGACATTTCTGATTTCAGAGCATGATGAGAGGCAGTAGAAACTCTGGTGATGAATGTAATTCAGTTGCTCCAGTCCTGGGTGGCATTGAGTTATGAGGGGAAAACTGCTCTGTGGCCATATGTTGAGACTGGAAAGATAAGGCACAGGAGATTTGTTTTTCTACAAGGTTGGGAGGATAATTACGATCCGTAAAGGTCTCGGTGAGACCCTCTGTGTATGTTGGAGTGACCGTTCGTCAAAGTGGAAGTACTGCTGGTGGTTAGTAGGTTGGATATGGACGGAGGTACTGATATTGCCATCTTTCAGGTGGAGGTCAACATCTAGGAAGGTAGCATAATGGTTTGAGTAGGACCAGATGAAGCGAATGGGGGAGAAGGTGTTGAGGTTCTGGAGGAACATGAATAGGGTGTCCACACCATCGATCCATATCACAAAGATGTCATCAATGAATGTGAACCAGGTGAGCGGTTTAGGATTCTGGGTGTTTAGGAAGGATTCTTCTAGATGGCCCATAAATAGATTGGCATGCCCATAAATAGATTGGCATGCCCATAAATAGATTGGCATAGGATGGTGTCAGCAGGTGCCCATAGCCGTACCCTGGATTTGTTTATAGGTAATGCCTTCAAAGGAGAAGTAACTGCGGGTGAGGATATAGTAGGTCATGGTGACTAGGAAGGAGGTTGTTAATTTGGAATCCATCAGGCATTGGGAAAGGGAGTGTTTAGTAGTGATAAGGGCATGGGCATTAGGGATGTTAGTGTAAAGGGAGGTGACATCAATAGTGGCGAGTAGGGCACAGTGTGTTAAAGGAACAAAAATTTGGAGAGTCGATGGAGGAAATGATTGGTATCTTTTATGCAGGAAGGTAGATTCTGGGTAATAGACTGAACGTGTTTGTCTATGAGAGCAGAGATTATCTGAGTGGGGATACAGTAACCAGCCACAATTGAGCATCCTGGGTGGTTGGGTTCTGCAGATGTGAGGTTAGTTTGCATGTTGGTGGATCTGGGGAATGATTGTGATGCTAGGATCATGGTTAAAAATTCTGGAAAGTTAATGCGGGTGTTGCAGGAGCTGCCAATGATTTCAGGGCTGCCTGTCTGTCTGAATAGATGTAGATGCTATGAGCCTTGTAGCACCTACACATGTTCTCCACACATGCCTTGATTGCAGTAATTTCGGCTTGAAATATGGAGGCCAGTTTTCTTAGAGAGATGATGCCCTCCAGACTTGGATGAACCCCGTACTCCCCTGCCCCAATGCCTTAAGTCTATTTTCGACCCATCAGTGAACCAAATGGAATCATGCGACCGCTACAGTCGCAGGTTCGAATCCTGCCTCAGGCATGGGTGTGTGTGATGTCCTTAGGTTAGTTAGGTTTAAGTAGTTCTACATTCTAGGGGACTGACGATCTCAGAAGTTAAGACCCATAGTCCTCAGAGCCATTTTTGAGTGAACCAAATGATGTCCCCCGTACAGTGTCGAACTTTTTTTTCCCACTACTCCCTTCTTCAAATTCTTATATTGTAAGGCTTGTCGAAGCAGTTGGGAGCTATTATATAGTCAGCAGGTGTTTCCCCAGCCATTCCTATATTTACCTCACTCACTATCTTAGTGTGTGATTCTGGATATCCGAATGAAACCCAGTTTTTGCCACTTTTAAGTCTGTGTGCCCCAGCTGCTGCCTCCACCTTGACCCAAATGTGTAGTGGAGCATGCCCAGCATGGCTTCCCTTCCAGCAGTTGGTGTGCTGCTAATTCTGCCTGTTATGCCTAAGAAGGCCAATCTCTGCACCTTAGCAAACTCATTAGCTGCAACCCGCTATTCTACCTTCTTCCACCACACTACGGCCCTATAGGAAATCCTAGGTCTGACCACTGTGGTGTATAACCAGTGCATACCTCTGGGGCTTAGGCCCCAGTTTCTGCCACAAGCACTTCTAATACTCACTAGAGTACTTTTTGCTTTGGAGCAGATACTCTTAATGTGAGGGGTCCACATTAGCTTCTCATCTAAGGTTACCCCTGGATATTTCACTATCCCCTTCACAGGTAGAATTTCATCAAAGAGTTTTAGATTCCAACTTAAGTGTTGAATATGTCTCTTCGTAAATAGTACCACAAGAGTCTTCTTAGGATTAACCCTTAGATCCTGTTTAATGCACCTGTCTTGCACAATATCCAATCCTCCTTGTGACATATTTATAACTTTGTCAGTAAATTTGCCAAGTATTACTATGACAAGGTCATCTGCATATCCTTGGCAGAAGCATTGTCTGGAATTTAATTCCTCAATGAGCTCGTTCACCACTAAATTCCACAATAGAAGGGACAAAACTCCTTGTGGGCAGCCTCTAGTGGCGTTAATTACCATCTTTTCATCATGGTAGCTCTATCTTGCTTCTACTAAGCATGGCCCTGGTCCACCTGCATATAGTGGTCCCCAGGTCATGCACCTCTACTGCCCTTACCATGAAATTGAAGGTCGTGTTACTGAAGGCCCCCTCGATATCCAGGAAGATGCAGAGGGCTATTTATTGATAGTGAAGTGCTTTTTCCACCTTCCTGACGAGCTGGTGGAGAGCTGCCTTAAATGATTTAACTGGTTGATATACATGTTGGTTTGAATGTAGAGGGGCTCTTCTTAGCCTCCTCTCCCCAACGTATGCATTAAACAGATTTTCCATTGCTCTGAAAATGAAGGAGAGCAGACTGGGTTTCATAACCTTAGCCTTTTTATGATCAGTTCTCCAAGCATTGGGAATGATTCCTACTGCTAGGCTAACCCTGAGTAGCCTGCATAGGACTCTTATGAGATTCTCTCCAGCCTGTAGCAGGAGAGGTGGAAAAATTCCATCAAGGTCAGGTGACTTGAACAGTTGGAGTGTTCCCACTGCCCATTGGATTTTATTATAGTTCACACACTCCTTGGCCCATTCCCAGTCCTCTCTTCGAATGCCTTGAGAACCATTGTCTCTCCAGGATCACATTTTGGTCTGTGTTGTCCGGCAGAGCATGTTGAGGAAAGCGAATTTTGAGGAGCAGTTCATGTCTCGTGTGCTATCTTGGTATATTCCCCATCCTCCTTCCTCAACATACCTCCTGGATTGGTTGGTACTCTAATGAGGATCCTGTGAAGTCTGGCTTAGCAGCTGTGCTCTCCACTTCCTCACAGAGTGACTTCCAGGAACCCTCCTTTGCTTGTCTGATTGCAAGGTTGTAGTTGACAGGGGCCTCACGATATTTTGCCCATTGTCCTTTACGTCTCGTAATATTAAACAGTCTCCGTACCTGTTTTCTTAGCATTTCCAAGTTGTTATTCCACCAGGGCACACTCCTATTTGTGCACTTCTTGGTGATTGTGCAGTTGTCCTGATATGAGGTCACTATGGCAGAGGTAACAGCTTCTGCTACTTCCTCAAATTCTATTGGATTCTTTATCGAGGTTTTAATTTGCGATAACCCTACATCAAGGTCCCTCCAATACGTCTCCCAGTCTGTTTTCCTGGGATTCCTATAGGTCATGGTCTGTCTGATTCCCATTTCAACCTTGAATTTAATGTACATGTGGTCTGATGAGGATGGCTCCAACACGACATGCCATTGTTCGACATAAGTGCCCATCATCTTGGAACTAAAGGTTGTGTCAATTACTTCTTCCCTTCTACTATACCTGAATGTAGGTTCATTGCCCCTATTCAGGACCTCTAAGTTGTTAGCTAAAAGAAATTCAAGAAGGTACTCACCTCTACTGTTGGTGTTCTTGCTGCCCCGAACTAGGTTGTGATCATTGGTGTTGCAACCCACCAGCAGTTGGTCACCTTGCCAATGCCAAGTCTCTACCAGTCTCCTCACCTCAAAGGGAGGAGGAGAGCTGTCTTTGTAAGGAAGGTATGCTGAGGCCAAAATAATTTTCCTCCAGATACCTTCCTCCTATTACTGCATTTTAATGGTCACGAAGTCCCTAGAGCAGAAATCCATCATTGGCATGAAAGAGATGCCATTTCTTACATAGATGCATGTTCCGTAATTTCTTTGATTTTTTGCATAAATCAACGTGCTTCCAGTGCCACCGAGGCCCAATACACCCCCTTTATATAAATAGGGTTCTTGTATCAGGGCCACATCCACATCCTGCCTCCCCAGGCAGCGACTCAGGGCAGCAGAGGCCTTTTTACTGTGCTGCAGATTAATCTGTATCTTTGGTACCCATATTGATATCTTTGCAGCCTTAAGAAGCTCCGCTGCTGTCTTAACCAGCAGCTTCGCATCTTACTATGGGGATGTTATGGAAACCTTGTCCTTGAGCCATTCCGCCATGTGCACCTCCTCACAGACAAAAATGAGAGCACAACAATCTGGATAGACCCTCCTGAAGTTGGGCACTGGGCCAGAATTGCCCCCCCCCCCCCCCCCCCCCCCGCCCCCCAAAAAGAAATCTCTTCAAAGAGGGCCATCTGTACCGATTCCTCCTGCTGCGAGTTGATGGCCACCAGTGGAAAGCCTTCCTGAATAACTGCCATCCTGAAAACAGAGATTGCAGTGCTATAGGTCTGTTTCCCTGTTTCTTGCCCATTTTTTTCTGGGCTCGCTTATCCAGGGAGAAGGGAGTCTTTGCTTCCTCCCTTATTTGCTTGCTACCTGTCTTTGATGTAGTGTGGGTCTGTGTATCCCCTTCAACCTGAGACAGTTTCTTCCTGGGTGTCTTAGGTTCAAGTCCCTTTAATTCCCTCCACTTGTCTTTTGGATGCCATTCTTTCCCTTCCTTTCCCTCTGTTCCCTGAGTAGTTTCCTCCTCTGGTCCCCAGACAAGCCTCCGATCTAGGTCCCTCTTCTGACTTGGGTCTAGACCCTGATTCAGTAGTGGAAATGCCTTCCATCAGCACTGACCCCGATGTTTGGATATCTGATGTCTCAATTTTTCCCTCAGTATGTTTTTCTACGTTTTTCTTAGTCGTGTCTATATTGGTCCCACAAGATTTGGGAGTCTACAAGGTCCACACCACGAATACCCCACACAGTGTAACGCTACTTACTCATGGAGGTCGCCCAGTATCCCTGAGGCTAGATTTGCAACACATCTTCCCACATGCCACACACCCCTCGGTGTGGATTGCATCACACCTTGGGTCGGGTCAGGGAGTTGGGTAGGACTAGGAGTGGATAGGGAAGATGGGACATTGTGGGACGCTCTTAGTTTGATCCATCGGCTGAGGCCTTTCCGACAGTAGGTCCTCTACCTTCAGCATAGCCATCAGCTTCATGGGGATATGCAAGCCTCTCCACCCAGAAGGACAGTGCTTTGTCAAGATGCTGTTTCCCGGTGAGGTCTGTTTAGTTTCTGGATTCTTTGTGGTGATGGGAGTTTTGTGTGGTTGGGTAAATGTAGTATGTCTGCGAGATGGGGCTTGTCAGCTACGAGGGTATGTGGGGGGGGGAGGAGGTTTGGAGTTTGTCGTAGTGGTGGTGGACAATGGTACTCCAAGACAGGAATAGGAAGTAAGCAGGTTGAAGAATTTTTTGAGTTGGCATTGTGCATGTTCCTGTAGTTCATGGAGAGAAGGTGTTTCAATGTATGTTAAAGGTCCAGGGATTTGGGATTGCATAGCAGGAGAATCTTATGGATGGAGGTTTGGACTTGATTGATATGGTTTTGCAGAACTATGTTGGTGAGGGCTAAGGATTGGCAGAATCTGAACAGATGGAGGTCATTGTGGAAGGAAGGTTGGCACCCGGATATGATTAATTTGATGGTAAGACCATCTGGGGAGTTGGGAGGGAATTCCTCGAGCCAAGCAACAATGCAGGAAAAGTATGTGGGACTGGATTCTGGCTAGGGATAAGGAAACATTCCTGTATTGATGCAGATGGAAGGAGCAAGGATCCATTTTAGCGGAAAAAACGCAAAAAAATATGAAAATAACATAAATTACATCCGAAAAAATTGGCAAAAATACATCAAAACATGAGCAAAATCATGAAAAGTTTGAAATGGCTGAAATAAGGGGAAACAAGACGAAATCATAGGGAATACAAAGGTGAAAAGCCACTAAAATTGGCTTTAAGTCTCAGTGAGGTCAAAGAAAAAATATAAATAGAAAAATATTTTTCTATTGGGTTGTAGGTCTGAGGGTGGATAAGTGTGAAGAAGGGGGATGGCAGATGTGACTGGATGGGGTCAAATTTGTAGGTGTGAACTGACGGGATAGAACAGAGGGGGGGGGGGGGGGGGGGGGGTCGCATGATGAGATACAAGATTGTGTGACATCAGTCCTACTCAACCCAACGAACCACCTTTCTAGACCTCCACATCAAAGATGGCTACATCAGTACCTCTTTCCATATCAAACCTACTAGCCATCAGCAATACTTCCACTTCGACAGCTGCTGCCCGTTCCATACCATGAAGTCCCTTCCATATAACCTAGCCACCAATGACCGCCGCATCTGCAGTGACAAGCAGTCCCTCTCAAAATATACTGAGGGTCTCGCTGAAGCCTTTACAGACCATAATTATCCTCTCAACATTGTACAAAACAAATCTACCATGCCTCATCTTTCCAGTCACCAACCACCACCACCACCACCACCACCCAAAGTCTCACTGTCCAGCAACAGAGCAGCATTTGCCTCATAACTCAATACCACCCAGGACTGGAGCCACTGAGTTACATTCTCCACCAGGTTTTGACTCTCACTTGGTGTGCCTCGATATGAAAAGTGTCTAGCCCACTATCCCTCCCACAGTGGTATTCTGCCGTCCACTCAACGTACACAATGTACTCATCCAGCCCTACACAATTCCTGCTCTAAACCCCTTACCTCATGGCTCATATCCCTGTAATAGACTTGAATGCAAAACCTGTCCCATACATCATCCCACCACCAGCTGCTCCATTCCGGTCCGAATCGTCTTCTATCCATTAAAGGCAGGGCTACCTGTGAAACGAGTCATGTGATCTACGAGCTAAGCTGCAACCACTGTGCTTCATTTTATGAGGACATGACAACCAACAAGCTGTCTATCCACATGAATGGCCACATGGAGCACCATGTTGCTGAGCACGCCACCCAACATGACATTCTTCATTTCAGTGACTGCTTCACAGCCTGTGGCACATGGATCCTTCGCAACAACACCAACTTTCCTGAATTGCACAGGTGGGAACTCTCCCTGCAATATACTATACTTTCCTGTAACCCTTCTGGCCTCAACTTTTATTAGTCATTTTCATCACTCATCTAGCCCGTTACCATCCCAGCACTACACAGCATCTTATTCCACCAACACACCCAGTCTTTTTACTTCTCTCCTTTTCCGTAACCTCTCCTTTCTCCCCCGTCCTCCATCTAACCTCCCAACTCCACCTAGGTGCCCTAGCTCCATCTCCATCCCTGCACATTCTCCGGCAGCACTTCACCATCCCCCCCCCCCCCCTACCCTTCTGTCCCTCCCTCTCCCCCCCCCCCCCCCCCTGCAGCTACCTCCTTACCCTCTCCCAGTTATTCACCTATCATGCGCTGCTGCTGCTGCTGCTGCTGCTCCTGTTCCTGCTGCTGCTGCTCCTGCTCCTGCTCCTGCTCCTGCTCCTGCTTGTAGCTTGGCTTCAGCGGCCAGAGACTGTGATTGTGTGTGTTCGCACGTGGTTGTGTTGTCTGTTTCTGACAAAGTGCTTGTTGGCTGAAAGCTTATTTTGTGACGGTGTTTTTGTTGTGCCTATCTGTGCATCTCCACTATATGATGAGTAGCAACTATCTTCTTCATAATATTATCGGATTCCATCCTGTATTTTCCATTGTTTGGCTTTATTTTTCCGTTGCTCCATTGTTCAGAGAAACAATACAAAAATGTTAACTGAAAATGTTCATTACACAGCACATTGCTGTTCTCACTCAGGCATTGAGTTAACATTCACATCACAAGCTCTATGTAACAGTTTATTGTTAATTTTGGATTGCCCCAAGTCCATAGATGTTTCACAGCGTCAGTTCTCCATCCATTCTGTACTGTGTACATTGCAACTTGCACAAGTAACTGTGATCTTCACTTCATCTGAAGTCAGTGTGTGGTCTCCTTCAGGAACCATGCTGCCTTATTGACTGTCCCCATTTCTAAATGAATTTATTTGGTTAATAATGTAAGTTGTTGCTATCACACATTATCAAAACATCTGTGCTTTCCAGCTGGTAGCTGCAGCTTCCACTATGTGACATTTACCTAATGTACTAGTTAAATGTTGAAAAACCTAAACTGGCCAGTTATAACAATAATGGTGCTGTTTCTCTAGCAAAAATGTACACACACACAAACAGATTTTCCACGATGCTGCCTCCCTCCGCAACTGCAGAAATGTACATTTAGGATGTGGCCACTCTTTTTATCGAAGATTTTGAGGAGCGAGCACTTGATTCAGCCGCTTTTATGGGAACCACACCCTGCCTAACCCTAATTTGCAATGTAGGGGATATAAAGATCTAAAATATATGCAGAAAAGTGGACGTGGCACATAAACACACGTGGTAGGAAAATGCTCTTTAAATGCTTGAAAAAAATTTTTTCAGCAAAATCCTTTTCAGAGTGCTTAAATAAAACCTTAATCTATTGAAATATGATGAAAACTGATAATTGATTTTTTTCGACCTGAACCATGGTGTGGTCTTCTTAAACCAACTGTATTTTGGCCTTTTGTAGTTTGGCCTCATGGTTTGGATTGTCTGCTAGTTTTCCTACAAAATTTGAACTCCATACATGAAAACATGGAATTTACTATGGAGTTGGAGAAGAAGGGTTGCTTGTTGTTTTTAGACATCTTAGTGCAATGTAAGAGCATTGACAGACTTGGTCATTCAGTATATAGAAAGCCCACTCATACAGACCTTTATTTGCAAGCTGCTAGTTGCTACCATCCGGCACAAACAGTGGGTGTTCTGAAGATCTTGATTCACCGAGCTCATATTATCTCTGATGCTGATAGTTTGCAAGTGGAACTACAGTGCCTGTAAACTGTATTTCTGAAGAATAGGTATTCGTCCCAGCAAGTGGAGAGAGTGCTGCAGACCTATAATAGACAGAGCAAATAAGAGGAAGAGGCCTTTAAAACAACTGCCTGTTTACCATATGTTGGTAGTATTTCAGTGCAAATAGGCAGAATTTAAAAAATATATAAATTAGGAGCAATCTTTCACCCTCCTGCAAAAATTCTGTCACTGTTGAGAGCTGTCAAAGTCGATCTAGAGCTGCACAAGGCAGGTGTTTACAGGATTCCGTGCAAATGAGGCAAATCTTATATGGGGGAAATGACGCGTACTGTGCAGGTTCACATTGTACATCATCAGCGGTATACTCGCCTCCTTCAGCCTCGTAAGTCTGCCATCGGCGAACATTGTATTTCCACGGGTCATGTAATGAATTGCAATGAGACAAAAATTGTGGTCCACATGTCTAACTTTTGGAGCTCTGTTATTAATGAATCCATGGAAATACCACTGTCTGACAGTGAGTCTCTTATTAACTCTGATGGCGGTTTTCTGTTGAATTCCGCATGGAATCCAGTCATTGAAAAAGGAACCATGGAAAGACAATCGAATTGACATTGATACGGTGAGTTTTCACCACGGAGAGTGTGCGACACAGCAGAATCAAATGTGCTCAAGAAGTGCAGGTGCAACACCAAGTGAATCCACCACACATGTGCTGGCAGGGCCTAGAATACCAGAGCTCCACGAGTTTTTGCCAGTATCACCTGAAGATGGCCAGAAGACTCTGCACCAAAATATTGTGGCATGAAGTTACAGATATCCACCAGTTCTCCCAAAATTTTGTGGAACTACATTTAGGATGTCTGTGTGGCCTTATGTATGAGTGTGTGTACTTAACAATGGAAAGAGCAAGAGCTTGAAAGCTAGTTTGAGTATTTTTTCCTGTTACCTGTTTCTGTGCACCAAGCATTTGGTCTGCTATACGTGAGCAATTGCCTTTCCCTTATTTTACATAAATTGGCAGATCGTTGAAGAGAGACACAAATTGTTCTTTCAATCCTGCACCAAATTTCAAGAGCCACTATTAAGGGAGAACGTAGGGGTAGTATTCGGCCCACTTCTTCCACTCTTGTAAGGACCATGAAGAGAAAAACTAGACTAATTTCAGCACTCACAGACGCATTTAAGCAGCCCTTTGTCCGTCAATCCATATGCGATTGGAATTAGTAGTAACCCTACTATGTGGTACCACACTAAGCATCCTCTGTCATACACTTTCCAGTGGTTTGCAGAGTTTTTCTGTAAATGTGAGTAACACACCGACGTTACATGAAATAAATTGTAGTCCTTGCTTACAGCACACATGTAGAAGTATTGTCTTTCACTTTTTGCACACTCGTTCTTACACCTTTCATTTCATGTGTGTGTATTTCGGCGGGTACCATCTTATCCAGTCCTACAAGTAATCATGATTATCTCCAGAATGAGATTTTCACTCTGCAGCGGAGTGTGCACTGATATGAAACTTCGTGGCAGATTAAAACTGTGTGACCGACCAAGACTCGAACTCGGGACCTTTGCCTTTCGCTGGCAAGTGCTCTACAATCTGAGCTACCGAAGCACGACTCACGCCCGGTACTCACAACTTTACTTCTGCCAGTGTCTCGTCTGCTACCTTCCAAACTTTACAGAAGCTCTCCTGCGAACCTTGTAGAAGAAGCCATGTTTCCGCAGTATCCTTTCTTTCAGGAGTGCTAGTTCTGCAAGGTTCGCAGGAGAGCTTCTGTAAAGTTTGGAAGGTAGGAGACGAGGTACTGGCAGAAGTAAAGCTGTGAGTACCGGGCGTGAGTCGTGCTTCAGTAGCTCAGATGGTAGAGCACTTGCCCACGAAAGGCAAAGGCCCCGAGTTAGAGTCTCGGTCGGGCACACAGTTTTAACCTGCCAGGAAGTTTCACTCATGATTATGTCTTCAATACTTATCTGCTCATCAATAATGTACTTTAATCTTAAATTTCTGTAAGACTAGTGTCAACAAATAACTGTTAATACATTATGTAGCCATTGGTCCATACACATTCACTTTCTTTCCTGGCAAGCGTAGCACTGCAAACACCCAAGGGCACGTACATTGACAATGCTGATTTCTGAGCTATTGAATGTGCCCCGACGCACTCTCCAATCTTTGATAATAAGATGCGTGCAAAACTTGTTGATGTGCGTCTCCCTTTTCCAATCTGGATATATGACTTCAGAAAGTTCTGAAAGTTTTCACTCCATAACCATGGAGTATATTTCTTTGTTCTGTTATTCATGGATGGTCCATCAGTCACCCGAGTTTTTCACAATTTTGCCATAAAATCTACACAAGCCAGAGAAAGGAAGTATTCACCAGACTTTTTGTTTGCTGGCTTCGGAAATATATTTATAGCATTTCATTTTCTGTGTACAATCCCATTCACTGTTGTTATGAATCCAGAATTACCTCTCCTTTAGCACATTTCAGACTTTTCTAACTGTTAGTGGTAGTACATGTTTCTAAAGCTTTGGTCAAAATACTGCTGTTCTCTTTCAATCTCTTAGCAACCATCAAAATATCGACGACACAGAAGATAATATTCTTCTGTACTTTCTCTCAGTAATATGTCAACATTTACCTAAAATTGTCACATGTTTTTTCAAGGAAAATTGAACACTTTGAATTTATAACTTTACCCCCATATATGATGGAAGTGTGTTGTTGGCATTTTTTGTTTAATGGTACTTAACTCTCTGCTCTCAAGCTAAATATTTCCTTTAGTCTCATTTTTCTGTAGCATTAATGTCCCTGAGTGTGTCTTCTTTGTATCTTGTTGAACCTTTTACTTCTGCATTTTGTGCACATCCTCCTCTTCATATTCTCATTCCATTCTTCCTTTGCTCTTGCAGGGCATCTTCAAAACCAGTTATTGCTGAATTAATTGTGTGCTTCCAGGTGTTCTGCTGAGTTGTTTCACTTTTATGCACAGTATTTCGATGATCAACCCAGCCGTGCAGCATGTTTCGCTGTTATTTATTGTCACTGCCCGAACTCCAATCAGACTGGGCTTTTGTTGGTCTTGCACCACTATTTATAGCCGAGTTTGAGTCTCGGCGACCACTATGCCATTTGGTACTCTTGTTTTTTCAGAGCCTACATTGGCATTCCGTTAACTGCAAATTCTCTTACATCCGCCAGAGCTGGAAAATGGTAATGGCTGGTGTGATTTTAATAATAGGAGCACCTGGTCAGAAGCTTTGTTTAAAATGAAACCTTAGTCCCTCTTCATTAAACTTTCTGACGTCTTTATTTCATTGGAATCATTAATTACACTGTCCCAGAAATTTGTCGTGTGGAACATGATACTGGTCTCCTCGTATTTCATTTCATGATGATATTCAATGCAGCACTCTGTGGCAACCAGGTTGCTTGGTTATTTCAGACAGTATGTTGCTTGCCCCTCTCTTCGATTGTTGTGGTAATGTGATCCAAGTAATGCATGCTACATTTGCATTCAAGTTTTTCTGATCCACGTGGCCACACCACAAACAAATGGCCATGTGCTGATAGAAACTTGTTGGTTTCAATTTGACTGATTCTAGTGCCTTTGAAGCAAAGTTATTCACATACAGATTCTCCACAACTATTGTCATGCCATGTGTTTATTCATAATATTTTATGTTGAACAGGAAATGGGTTGACATCAGAACAGGTCTCAAAAATTCTGTGAAATAATCATTAAAATTTTCTCCAAATAGTTCCAAGAAATCAGAAAGTGAAACTCTCGTGATGAGAGAGAAACCATAATGTACCTTAGGAAGACCATATAGTTGTGGTGGCACCGCTATTCTAAGACTCGTAGGATCAACATCTACCTATCTGTGTGCAGTGTCATTCAAAATATTGAAAATCTTATTGCAGTCCACAAACGACATTAGGACCATAGTGTTGTGCTTGTAGGCTGGCAGAATTAGGTTCCTTGTCCTCCCACAGAGTTCTCAGTGTTACTTGTTCTTGCTTCGAGAGATTGGACATCAGCATTAGCACCTACGTAAGTGCTCTACAGTTTTCATGACAAACCTCATCTGTTGCTTCTGGCAGGAAAGATGATGTGACATACTCGACATAGCTGATGTAATCTGCTATTTGTAACATTTTTGGAGTTGGCATGAAGTTTAGCTCTTCATCAAGGATCGTCCCTGCATCTACATCCAAATGTGTGTTAGTGAGCTCAATGCTGAGAAAACCTGAGAGATAATGTTGCTACATTGCTTATCAATCAATCCTTACTTAGTTAGTGTCACACTTGTATATAAATATGGGACAACTGCTACTACACGAAACTGTACTCCTTATACTAACATATCAAATACCTGCTTCTCCACTATACTAACTTGGACTCATTCATTTTTTGCACCGGCAACTTCAGAAGCTTTTGATCTTCGTCTTCCTCTTCCACTTTTTTTTAACTTCATATAATGATAAAGTACATACCTCTATACTGAAATCATCACTTACCATGACATTCTGGTTGTTTAGATTGCCTTGCACTGTTGACTGATAATTTCTGCTTATTCTTGTCCAGTAAGGACTTTCTCACTTGCTCTGTATTTCTGTTCCTCAAAATATTGAGTGTGACCCAAAATTTTACCAGTTCACATGCACATCGTACCCAAACTAATTATTCATGTCTCTCCTTCCCTTTTTCCCCACACCTCCTACCCCCCTTCTCCTTTTCTACCCTCCCCTCCCCTCTCCCACCCCACCCCACAGCACACCCATCTCCAATATGTCCATTACGCTCCCACTAGCAGCCAGTATATGTGGTTGCATCTTAAAATTTGAGGACAACAAACTGCACAAGTCATCAAGCAACAAGCTGCTGAGCAAAGAGTGGCCGTAATTTATATTTTATAAATATGTTTACCAGAAGAAAAATGCAATGCTTGTTGATCACTAGCATTGGGTAAACAGCAAAAACTGTTCCAGATAGGTATTCCAGGCTTTCTCTCGTCAAAAGCTAGAAACATAGATGATGTTAACACAAGTGTAGCAACTGGTGATGTCACTGTTACATGCCGAATATTGTCCCATTTACCTGTGTACTTCATTGGCTTTTTCTGCAGGTCAGAAACTGGTGTTTCTCCTGATTGTGCTGCTGTTGCTGCAGATTCAGCTGGTACTGCCATAGGTTCATGAACATTGCATCCTCAATGCACTGATAAACATGCAAGGGTTTCAATCCTTATCACAACAGTACTCCAAATCTCATACCTTACACTGCATATTTTCTTTGTCCATGGGAAACTCTTAAAATCAGTCACATTGTTTTTACTGGACAAACTGTGGCATTTGAAGCTCCTAGTATTAGGTTAACTCAGATAATAAAAAGTTACTTTTGTGCTAATTACATATATGTCCTAAATATTGCTACAGTTCCATCTTACATTTTTCAGCCAAATTTGTGGATTCAAAGCTTCGTGCTGGCAACAAAGAATCAACTGAAGAAGAGCTGGAAAGACTGTTGGATAAAATCATGGTGTTGTTTCGTTTCATTCATGGAAAAGATGTATTTGAAGCCTTTTATAAAAAGGTGAGTGTGTTTGTGTGATTCCTGGATTTAGCAAGATAATCCAGCTTTATATAATTTTTTTCCCTGTTAAAATCAATTATAGGCTTGCACCTCCAAGTAATAATGTTGAATAGAATAGAATAGCATTTATTTAGATGTTTAACATGTCTTCAGTTTTGTGAAATGACTGGAGGACAAAAACTTTAAAACAAAATGTTACTAGGTAACCTTTACATTGCAGTGAGACATTCTTTCATGTGGAGATAAATTGGCCTTTTCATCTAATTGAGAGTTTTTACTAGAAATTGCTTGCATGTTGGTTTATGGTTGTTCTCATCAGGCCACGTTATTCCAATGTTGTCGGAAACCACAGAGATAAATTTAATCCAAAGACACATTTCAGAAATCTGAGGTCTCTCAGCTATAGAAAAAAGTATCATTGTTTTTAAGTATGAAACTTGTAAGTCAACAGGTATTCCCACACCCATTACAGTCTAGAAGAAAACTGAGGAGTTTGACGACTTAAACCTTCACAGAGAATTGTCACAATTTTCTTCAGGACCAATGAGAGTTTTGAAGTGTGTTACACTGAAAAATTGACATTTACTGTTAGATGGTACCCGTATAACCACTCATTTGTTGGGACTGTCAAAAATGTCTACCAAGTTTGAAAGGTAAATTTGCAGTTGTTCCTCCACCACTGTGTTCTCGTGCATCTCTCAAGTAGTCCAACAATGAAAACAATCAATTATTGATAAAATTATTTAATTGGATGGATAAAACAATCTACTCACCAAGCGGTGGCAAAACACACACATAAGACTGTTGTGATAGGCAAGCTTTCGGAGCCAGTGGCTTTTTCTTCAGGCAGAAGGGTTGAAGGGGAGGGAAGAAGGGTGGAGGAAAAGGACTGGAGAGATCTAGGAAAAGGGGTAGATTTTGAGAAAGTCACCCAGAATTGCGGGTCAGTGGAGACTTACCTTACAGGATGAGAAGGAACGACTGTACGGCAAGTCTCCCATGACCCACAGTTCTCAAGTAATTCAGCTTGAATTATGTACCAGATACCCCTTTCTCCGACTGCACACCATATGATTATGTGCAGTTGGCATACATGAGGTGTAGTTTTCTAAAACAGGTTAGATAAATGCACTTGATGATGAATTCAGAGACCCCCTGAGGAAATATGGAATAATTGGTTCATTATGCATGGTAGAAGAATGTTAAAATATTTTATAGAATGTGTCTAGTTACCTTCACAGTGAAACAATACATATTTTTTTCTTCAGTAATATTACATGACAAATAGCTTTATATTACAGTTATGATATATGGTATAAATAAAGATGTTTTGCTCTGCAGGATTTAGCTAAACGATTACTAGTTGGGAAGTCAGCTAGTGTGGATGCGGAGAAGAGCATGCTTTCTAAACTGAAACAGGAATGCGGTGGTGGTTTTACTTCTAAACTGGAAGGCATGTTCAAAGACATGGAGCTCAGTAAGGATATCAATGTTGCTTTCAAGCAGGTATGCTTCTTTGGAAGGTTTGTCTTCTTGAATTACTCTCTCACATTAATGATGTGCTATTATTTGCTTGATATAAAGCAATCAAAAATTTTCTGCACACCAGTGCATGACATCTCAATTTATATTGGCATCATTAAACTTGTAAGTTTCATCTCAGTGAACAAAAGAGGAGATAAATTTTGTTAAGTATAATTATTAAATACCTCAGTTTATTGTATAGCATATAGTGAATATATGGTGGGGGATGACTGTTCGGCACTCAAAAGCCAACACTTGACAAATTATGTTCTGTAATATGTGGGATTTTTTATTAGAATTGTAAGAATTTCATTTACATTGTTTACTGAATGCTATACTAAGACAGTACTATTGAGCAAACATTTAGAATGCCAGCGTCCTGTACAGAGAATCTTTAATAGGTATCAATACTAAATTCATAATAAATTAACTACTCAGGCTGTACCTAGGATATGGGAAGATATACCCCTGCACAGAGCACCAGTTAGCAGCAGAAGCCCAAAATATGATTTTCGATAATGGGAGGTGGGGGTTGCAGTTTGACTATTCTCTGAGGAGAGGGAGCAGGCTCACTTTGAGGCCATTCAGAACATAGCCTTGGCGGCTGTAGCTAATCTGAAAATTAGGGGTTGGTTACTCAACCACCATTCATCAGAGAGTTTTAATATATTGTGTATTGTAAACAATTATGGATCATTATGTACACGTATTATGGACAAAGTCTAGATACAAATATACAAGGTCTGTTAGAAAAGTATCCCACCTTTGGTGGTCGGGAGGGGGGGGAGTTGCTTACCTGGAGTTCTGACACCTGATCATCCTCATAGAAGTTCCCTCTGGACTCCATACACTTTTCCCAGCAGTGCTGCCATTGTTGGAAGCATGCCAAAAAAGCCTCTATTGGAATGGAGTTTAGCACAGCTGTCATTGCTACCGTGATGTCTCCTCTTGTCTGAATTAATGTTCCTTTCAATGGCATCTTGTGTTTTGTGAACAGCCAGAAGTCACAGGCGGCCAAATCAGAAGAGTAAGAAACCTGTAGAAGCACATGAATCTGGTCTTGTAATACTCTTTGGTGATTGTTTGATCCTGTGGTGCATACTCATTGTGTACCACACCACAGGAGTCAGAGAAAGCAGTCAGCATCACTCTGATATCATTGCGTGCTTAGGAGGCTCTCTTTGGTCTTGGTGACGAGGAATGATCATGGTGTTAACAAAGTCAGGATCACTGTTTGTGGAGACCAGCATGTCCTGTGAGACTTTAACACGAAGTTGCTTTTGCTCCGCCGTCAGCAGCTTTGGCAAGAATTTCACTGACAATCTCTTCATAGCCAAATATTCGGCAGCAGTGGAATGTGCCAATACCCATCTCTTCCACAACTTCTCTTAGAGTCACATGACAGTCCCACGCCACCACAATGTTCATTTTGGCAGTGACCCAGTCATTTCGGGACATTTGTGGCTGACTGGAGTGTGGCTCGCTCTCCACCAATGTAAAGTCGTCTTCAAACCAGTTGTACCACTCCGTAATCTGTGTAATTCTCATAGCACTGTCACCAAAAGCCATCTTAATTTTCGGAATGGTTTCCACCCGGCTGTTGCCCAGTTTCTAGAAAAAATTTATGCAGTATCGCTGCTCTGGGCGTTCTTTCCTTTCCCTTGCAGTGAAAAACACCGACGCAAGCACAACATACCACCTCACTCAACCTCTGCTTCCTAGCAACTGATGCTATTGACAGGCAGGTAAAAATTCACTTATATGCAGGAAGGTTCAAGATCAGCACATGCAAGCACACCACATTCAAGTCTATCGCAAATAAATAAGGTCAGCTACTTTTCTAACAGATCTTGTAGTGTTTAAAAAATAGATCTGTAATGATGTGCATATCATTTTCAGCATATGGGGAATTTACGTTATCCTCAACTAGCCAATATTGATTTGACTGTGAATATTCTGACTATGGGTTATTGGCCAACATACCCCGTGTTGGATGTTAACTTGCCGGTAGAGATGATACAATATCAGAATATTTTTAACAAATTTTATCTCGGTAAGCACAGTGGGCGCAAGCTACAGTGGCAGCCTACTTTAGGACACTGCGTTCTGAAAGCTTCATTCACACAGGTTTGTATATTTATCTTCAGCACTTTAATTGTCCCAGAACAATGTATGAGCTTGTTCTCTTATAAATACTTTTTTTTTCCAGGGCAAGAAAGAACTGATGGTATCACTTTTCCAAGCCTTAGTCTTACTTCTCTTCAATGAATCAGATGAGCTTTCATTTGATGAGCTGAAAGTGGCAACTGGTATCGAGGTGAGATGTTCCATCTAAATTTTTAAACTCTACTATGAAAAAAATCATATTTGTATTCTACATTACACACTACTGTACACCGTGAGAAAAAATGTCCTTGGAACAAAAGTCCTTTACATTAACAGAAGTAATATTGCTTGAAAGTTTGTATATTCTGAGCACAGTTTGTAGATATAGGCTATGAGTATGGAGCTGTCCAAAAGAATAAGTCATGGTCTGCAAATACAAACACAGATACTTTATAGAAGAATGGAGAAACTGGTTGAAGCCAAGCCCAGGGAAGATAAGTGTAGATTCCAGAGAAATGTAGGAACCCAAGAGACAGTACTGACCCTATGACTTATCTTAGATTATAGGTTAAGGAAAAGCAATTGTGGAAGGCTTAAACTAGAGGCTCAGACGATTCTGCGGAGATCTGGGGTGCAAATTTCTCGACCTCCGCTATCGGGTGGAGAAATGTAGGGTCCCCCTGAATAGGTCAGGCGTGCACTACACGCCAGAAGCGGCTACAAGGGTGGCGGAGTACGTGTGGAGTGCACATGGGGTTTTTTAGGTTAGAGAATTCACTCCCTAAGCCCGACAAGACGCCTCCTGAGATGCGGCAAGGTAGGAGTAGGCAAAATGCAACAGGGAATAATAATAGTAATGTGCTAATAGTAAACTGCAGGAGTGTCTATAGAAAGGTTCCAGAACTGCTCTCATTAATAAACGGTCACAATGCCCATATAGTACTAGGGACAGAAAGTTGGATGAAACCAGACGTAAACAGTAATGAAATCCTAAACTCAGATGGGAATGTATACCGCAGAGACAGGCTGGACAGTGAAGGGGGAGGCATGTTTATAGCGACAAGAAGTGCAATATTATCGAAGGAAATTGACGGAGATCCGAAATATGAAATGATTTGGGTGAAGGTCACGGTTAAAGTAGGCACAGACATGATAATTGGATGTCTCTAAAGGCCCCCGGGCTCAGGAGCTGTTGTGGCTGAGCACCTGAAGGATAATTTGGAAAATATTTCGAGTAGATTTCCTCACCATGTCATAGTTCTGGGTGGAGATTTTAATTTGCTTGATATAGACTGGGAGACTCAAATGTTAATAACGGGTGGCAGGGACAAAGAATCCAGTGAAATTTTATTAAGTGCTTTATCTGAAAACTACCTTGAGCAGTTCAACAGAGAACCAACTCGTGGCTATAACATATTAGACCTCCTGGTGACAAACAGACCCGAACTATTTGAAACAGTTAACGCAGAACAGGGAATCGGCAATCATAAAGTGGTTACTGCATCGATTATTTCAGCCGTAAATAGAAATATTAAAAAAGGTAGGAAGATTTTTCTGTTTAGCAAATGTGACAAAAAGCAGATTACAGAGTACTTGACGGCTCAACACAAAAGTTTTGTCTCAAGTACAGATAGTGTTGAGTATCAATGCTCAAAGCTAGAAACCATCGTACAATATGCGTTAGATGAGTATGTGCCAAGCAAGACCGTAAGAGATGGAAAAGAGCCACCGTGGTACAACAACCGAGTTAGAAAACTGCTGCGGAAGCAAAGGGAGCTTCACAGCAAACATAAACATAGCCAAAGCCTTGCAGACAAAAAAAAATTACGCGTAGCGAAATGTAGTGTGAGGAGGGCTATGCGAGAGGCGTTCAATGTACTGACTTGGCAGAAAATCCTAAGAAATTTTGGTCTTATGTCAAAGTGGTAGGTGGATCAAAACAAAATGTCCAGACACTCTGTGACCAAAATGGTAGTGAAACAGAGGATGACAGACTAAAGGCCGAAATACTAAATGTCTTTTTTCAAAGCTGTTTCACAGAGGAAGACTACACTGTAGTTCCTTCTCTAGATTGTCGCACAGATGACAAAATGGTAGATATCGAAGTAGACGACAGAGGGATAGAGAAACAATTAAAATCGCTCAAAAGAGGAAAGGCCGTTGGACCTGATGGGATACCAGTTTGATTTTACACAGAGTACGCGAAGGAACTTGCCCCCATTCTTGCAGCGGTGTACCATAGGTCTCTAGAAGAGCATAGCATTCCAAAGAATTGGAAAAGGGCACAGGTCATCCCCGTTTTCAAGAAGGGACATCGAACAGATGTGCAGAACTATAGACCTATATCTCTAACGTCTATCAGTTGTAGAATTTTGGAACACGTATTGTGTTAGAGTAATGACTTTTCTGGAGACTAGAAATCTGCTCTGTAGGAATCAGCTCAGCATAGGTTTCGAAAAAGACGATCGTGTGAAACACAGCTCGCGCTATTCGTCCACGAGACTCAGAGGGCCATAGACACGGGTTTACAGGTAGGTGCCGTGTTTCTTGACTTCCGCAAGGCGTTCGATACAGTTCCCCACAGTCGTTTAATAAACAAAGTAAGAGCATATGGACTATCAGACCAATTGTGTGATTGGATTGAGGAGTTCCTAGATAACAGAACGCAGCATGTCATTCTCAATGGAGAGAAGTCTTCCGAAGTAAGAGTGATTTCAGGTGTGCCGCAGGGGAGTGTCATAGGACCGTTGCTATTCACAATATACATAAATGACCTGGTGGATGACATCAGTAGTTCACTGAGGCTTTTTGCAGATGATGCTGTGGTGTATCGAGAGGTTGTAACAATGGAAAATTATACTGAAATGCAGGAGGAACTGCAGCGAATTGACGCATGGTGCAGGGAATGGCAATTGAATCTCAATGTAGACATGTGTAATGTGCTGCGAATACATAGAAAGATAGATCCCTTATCATTTAGCTACGAAATAGCAGGTCAGCAACTGGAAGCAGTTAATTCCATAAATTATCTGGGAGTACGCATTAGGAGTGATTTAAAATGAAATGATCATATAAAGTTGGTTGTCAGTAAAGCAGATGCCAGACTGAGATTCATTGGAAGAAACCTAAGGAAATGCAATCCGAAAACAAAGGAGGTAGGTTACGGTACGCTTGTTCGCCCACTGCTTGAATACTGCTCAGCAGTGTGAGATCCGTACTAGATAGGGTTGATAGAAGAGATAGAGAAGATCCAACGGAGAGCAGCGCGCTTCGTTACAGGATCATTTAGTAACTGCGAAAGCGTTACGGAGATGATAGATAAACTGCAGTAGAAGACTCTGCAGGAGAGATGCTCAGTAGCTCGGTATGGGCTTTTGTTAAAGTTTCGAGAACATATCTTCACCAAAGAGTCAAGCAGTATATTGCTCCCTCCTATGTATATCTTGTGAAGAGACCATGAGGATAAAATCAGAGAGATTAGAGCCCACACGGAAGCATACCGACAATCCTTCTTTCCACGAACAATACGAGACTGGAATAGAAGGGAGAACCGATAGAGGTACTCAGGGTACCCTCTGCCACACACCGTCAGGTGGCTTGCGGAGCATGGATGTAGATGTAGATGTTTGTTTATAGCTTTTGTAAACTTAAAGAAAGTTTTAGACAATGTTGACTCGAATATTCTCTTTGAAATTCTGAAATGGGTAAAATACAGGGAGTGAAAGGATATTTACAACACCCAGACAGCAGTTGTACAAGTTAAGGAGCACGAAAGGGAAGCAGTGGTTGAGAGGGGACTGTAACTGAGCAACCAGTAAAGGAAACAAAATTAAAATTTGGAGCAGGGATTAACCCTTTCACAGCTGCGGGCATACGTATATGCCCAGTAGGTTGAGTGCTAGACAGCTACAGTGTACATGTATGCCCAGCATGTATAATGGCCAGATGGCCAAGGGCATTCATTTAAACTTGGTATGCAGGAAGGCCTAACGGTTGAGCACGGAGGCAGGTAAACATGCACAATAGGACGACGACTTGCTGACGTACACATTTCAACATTCCTGCCAATGCCATTGTTACCTGCTCTTCTTTGTAATGCCGGAAAGTGCTACAGCTTTCATCTGCTCCTGGTTCATTTCTGCTTATGAGTCAATTGAATAGACACAATTTGATTTCCTAAAGTACACAAGACAAAAAATAGAAACATATATAATCTGCAGGCCATGAATTATTCTACGGAACTGACATATGACTCTTTCAAAAAGCGAAAAATGTAGCAGAATAATTATATTTTCTCAGTAACTCTCGACAGCCAAGTAAATGTAAACTGACTTTTTAATCTCGTAGTATGCATGATACAAACATAAGAGTACATAATTTGAAAGGGCCTGAATAACCCTACAAAACTACAGTATCGGAAGTTTCAAATAAGTTTCTCAGCAAATGTCTGAGCTGAACAGAAAATTGCACAAATGGTCAAGTAACAGTAATTTGAATTCCTGATGTACATGATATAATTATTTATAATGTGAAAGGGCATGAATTGTCCTACAGAACTGATGTATCAGAGCTTTCAAAAGATGAACAGTGTGTCAAAACAGTTGCAGTATCTCAGCAACTATCATGGCTGCATGGAACAGAAAACAGCACACATAAGTAACTCTAAATTGACTTCCTAATCTAAAGTGCATTTGACACAAACAAATAAAATGTGAAAGCGGATGAATTATCCTACAGAATCACTCCTCAAATGACACAGAAGGCAAGCATTGCAGAAAAATATGTGCAGTTTCTCAGCAACTCGCTGCCATGTGGAACAGCAAACTATCTGAATTTTGGGTATCTTTGCTAGTAATTATTCATTTTAAAACTTTATAGATATAAAGTTATTGGTCCAATATTAATGAGTTTTTATAGGTTATCAGCACTTATGTTTCTAGTGTAAATCTCACAGTACAGAATTGTTGAATCACAAGTAAAAAGCGTTCTTACTGTTTCTCCAAACTAACTTTTTCTCAGACTAGGATAAACTTCTAACAGAAAGATCAGTTTGATTTAAAGTTCTCTTTCGTGGTTATAAAATATAGCAATCACTGTGACTTTACAGTGTGATACCATTTTTATGAAGAATGTTATCGAAGAGTGGTTCTATGCGCACTGAAAGAGCGATTAGCCGACAGTGGCTGAAACCTGCAACAATCATAGGGCTGAGTCAGAGGTCCGCTGGCAAGGCGCACAGTACATCGCCTCTCTCAGCTGGTAGGACAGGCTGGATGCAATGCAAAATGCAGTGCAAAAGGATTAAAGTTCAGGGAGGAGAAATAAAAACTTCAGATTTGTTGATGACATTTTTATTCTGTTGGAGACAGCAAAGGACATGGAAGAGAACAGTTGAACAGAATGGACAGTGTCTTGAAAGGAGGATATAAGATGAACATCAACAAAAGCAAAACAAGGATAATGAAATTAGTTGAATTAAATCAGATTATGCTGGGAGAATTTGATTAGAAAGCAAAACACTTAAAGTAGTAGAAGAGTTTTGCTATTTGGGCAGCAAAATAACTGATGGTGGCTGAAATAAGGAGCATATAAAATGTAGACTGGAAGTGACCAGAAAAGTATTTCTGAAGAATAAAAATGTGTTAACATCAAACATAGATTTAAGTGTCAGGAAGACTTTTCTGAAAGTATTTGTATGGAGTGTAGCCATGCATGGAAGCAAAACATGGATGATGACCAGTTCAGACAAGAAGTTTTTAAACAGGTAGTAGACTTAGGGCTGTGGCTTGTAATGCTAGTTAACTCTTAGCAGCAGAGGTTGGGGTTATGGCTCCTGTGGAGTACAGCTCTTTATGGGCTGCAAGATAACTAAATGCTGGGTGTAAGGAAGCTGTTTCGACATCCACCTGATTTTCATATTCTGCTCCTTACAAAGAAGGGGAACTAACAGAGTGGCTGAACTTCGAAGATTTTGTTGGAAATTCAAAGGATGAGATCACTAGTTGTTGTGAATCTTTTGTATATAGTTTTTAATCAGTATGGTTTTGAAAAAGAAGTGGTACTAAAGGGACACATTCAGCAGTCCAACACATCTGCAGTTTCCGATAATGCCCATAATCTGTCTGTATGGTTAGTTGTTACCTGTGTTATATGTTTTTCTTCAAGAAATGATTGAAAGTTTCAGGCATATACGGAAAGAGCAATGTTCTGAACAGATGACCTTGTGGTAGATTCATCAGAGTCTGGGAGACGGAAACATTACATTTTTTGTGTATCAGACTTTTCTTTCACTTGGTGTAACAAATTCCTTCTCTGTGTAGACTCTTCATTAGATCAAAAAGATTCTGTATCATTATCAATCCCAAAGAAAATTTTTATGGGCAACTCATTGCAGTTTCCTATCTTCCATTGTGACCATATTCTCAATTTGCAAACACTAGTATGTGTTCGTGATGGACAAATAATTGTGTTTGAAATATTACACATTTTTATAGTAGTTACACGGAATAAAATTAATTTTGACATGTCGGTAACCTTGTATTTATTTATATGTTCTCCTTAAAAAAGTGGTTAGACACTGGACTCACATTCGGGAGGACGACGGTTCAATCCTGCGTCCGGCCATCCTGGTTTAGGTTTTCCGTGATTTCCCTAAACCGCTCCAGGCAAATGCCGGGATGTTTCCTTTCAAAGGGCACGGCCAACTTCCTTCCCCGTCCTTCCCTAATCCGATGAGACCAATGACCTCGCTGTCTGGTCTCCTTCCCCAAAACAACCAACCAACCAACCCCTTACAAATTGAGAAGGAACACTACGAATAAAAGATAAGTTTTTCTCTTTATGGGTATGTAATTAGTTTTAATAGCTGTTATTAGTCAGTGATTCTACACTCACCTCATAAGCCATTGGAAGCAATGCTAAGAGTGTAGTGCAATGTGAGATTTCAGGGCAATGTGAGATTTCAGGGCTGTGTGCCAGATAGTTTCAGCTGCAGAAACCATGCGAAAAATGTTTTGAGTAACTTCCAGGTCATGTGACAGCTAAAATTTTGCATAGAGACATTTTTGCAGTTTTGTAACAGTGGAAAAAATACAGCATATTTCAGCGTGATGGTTCCGTTGTGAGTCTTAAAAAAGAATAGGAATATACCCGAGGAAAATGGAAGCCCTCTCTACAAACAAATACTAAGCACTGATACCATACAGCAGTGTTGAACAGTGACAGGGTCTTTGTTTTGGTATAATGTTACTTTGGTGTTGGCCATAGTGGAAGTGATTCTGTGGTAGCAGCATGTTTTTTACAATCAAAGATGGAACAAAATGCTTCTAAATGGCAGTTTAAAACTAAAGAACATGACCATTTGCAGAATTGACATTATGCTCCCAGCCAGTACTTTCAGTGTGCCATACTTGTATCTATTTTTTGATGTTTCAGCTATTTGAGGTAGTGGATAGGCCTCCATTGTTGTGATGTACATAGAATTCATTTGCTGTCAGCCTATAGAAGTGGAACGTAAAAATTTCCATGATTGTTTTGTCAATTTCAAAGTGGGGACTCTCTCTTCACTATAGTCTTTTACTGGTTTGTCAAATTTTCTTCACGATGGAAGTTGGTCTGTGTCTCCAACAGCGTCCACTTTTAAGGATTTGGGTTTCATGTCTTGTACAGTTGAATAGATGTGCTAGCATATTCATTGTACTCTTGGAAATAGACGAGCAGCCATCTTTAATGTCTTACACGGGAGGGAAAGTTTTGCAATTCAGGTACACCATACTATCTAAACTGGGAATAAGACATTCAACATTTGAAGTAAGGTGAGTGTGGTGTCTTGTCCTACCACAACAAAACAACAATTCATTGGTTTGGGTCATTGAAGGAGACGGTATCTACGTAACGTTTGTAATGCAGTCCTCACTAAATTGTTTGAGAGAAGGAACTGTTGTAGACAACTGAAAGATATATGTAAAAGTAAGTGTTCTGGCAGGTAGAAATTTTTATTATTCTTCAAATCTTTGATTGACCTTTTTATTTTCCTCACAATATTTTCTGTCTTAGACTAACTTTGAGTATATCTGGAACAACTCATACTGACTAGCTGCAGATAATGTGAAACAAATGTATTTCTCTCAGACTAATGTTCCTTCAGTTGACCTCAAACAATGGAAAGAAAGTCCAGGTTTTTATTAATTTCACATGAGGTTACTAACAAATGTCACTCTTACATTATTTCAGTGTTATGGTTTAGCATCAAGGCTCTGTTCTGTATGCTATAATTCAGAGTAACTTTTATTTTCTTAATTATACATAGCTGTCTCTCTGTTTACTGAATATGGATAGTGATAAAATTAAAATTAGTTTAAACATCACATTTATCCGTAAAATAAATGCAGTAGTGAATTAAAGTGTCCCGACTTCAATTTGTTTGTTCAGGATATTGAGCTGCGTCGGACGTTGCAGTCCCTGGCATGTGGTAAAGCGCGAGTACTGCAGAAACAACCAAGAGGACGAGATGTGGAAGACACTGATAAGTTCCAGTTCAACAAGGATTTCTCCAACAAACTTTTCCGAATAAAAATCAATCAGATTCAGATGAAGGAAACTGTAAGTGAATCAGATTGTATTCATTAAATCGTTATATGTAGACCGATTATAACTATGTGTATACAAATCTTGATGATAATGTTTGTAGTGTGGGAGGGGCCTTAAAGAGGAACCACAGAAGAAAGTGTAGTAGCTTGATTAATTTTTTACAGTATTACTACTTCAACTATTAAAGTTCTTATCTCGCCAACATAATGCGACACCATCACTGAGAGATACGCACTCTTGAATTTGAAGCAGTTGGATATAGTACACCCAAGTTTTATCTGTTACACCCTTTGTTTCTTCTAATATTCATTATTAATGTTTTATTTGCCTTGTCACAATATGCAAATTTGTTTTCAGATGAGCCAGTATAGGAAAAAATGGTAAAAGTGCAGTGCTCATTGTCAAATATTTGAAAGTATCGAATAATGGGTTGTGATTAAAATCTTAACACAGTTGGTACACTTCTCATAGAACATCAGAACCTATTGAACTTACTGCAGTAATCTATTCAAAAATTAAGTGTAAGACAGATATTGTGGTTAGTTAGGAACAAGGGGAACCCTAATTGGCAGCCCAGAACTGAGGCAGCACCATCACGAGTGTGTTGGGATATTCATTTGAGCCAGGGTAACTTCTAAAAAATACCACAAAGTCCAGTGACATGTTGAATAAGTGATACTATCAAAGTGCTGTCCCATACTGCCTTGTATAGACAGTTACCTGCTCACATGTGAGGAGAAGGAACTTAAAGAATAAACAAGTGATAGGTAAGGCTCCCAGCCTGTTGACAGCAACTGATACAGGAGATTAAAACTCTTGAACACAAATATATGCCCTCCATGATGATACCAATTTTATACTAGGACCTATGAGTTTAGAATGTAATGTAGGATACCAACACAAGTAATGTGATGGACAGCCATCTAGGCTGTAGTCAGAAACCTAAAGCGTAAGAAACTTTCACCAATCAGAGCTTTTCTGATATAGCATGATATATAAAAAAATCTACTCTCTAGTGACAACAGGACACACAAAGTTAAGAAAATGTGCAAGCTTCCAGAGCCAGTGGCTCCTTCTTCTGAGAGAGGGGTTGAAGCGGAAGGAAGAGAGATGAAGGAAAAGGCCTGATGAGGTTTAGGAAATGGGGCAAATTATGGAAAATACCTCTCCAGTCCTTTTCCTTCATCTCTCTTCCTTCCTCTACTGCCTGGAGGAGGAAGAATTGGCTCTGGAAGCTTGCACATTTCCATAACTTACGAGGATCATGCAATAAGTATTGCCCCTTAAAAAAAAAACATTAATATGTGATTCTGCAGTTGATGGGAGTACAGTTGGGTGATAGGTAAAGAAAGTTACAGCCCCAGGAAATGCAGAGACAGAGCTCCATGATCAGCCACACTCGGGATGTCCTGTCACAGCCACTGCTCCAGACATGCTGAGTCGTGCGGATGCCATTATTCATGCCGACCAGCACATCACAACCCAACAATTGGCTCTACAGTTGTCAGTCAGCATTGGAAGTGTGTGTGCAATGACAAAGACTTTCGGATATTCAAAGTGGTGCTCACGATGGGTTTCATGAATGCTCACAGTAGACCACAAGATTCAAACAAAGGCCTTTTCATCTGAATTGTTGGAACATTTTGAGACCGATGGAGACTCCTTTCTGTCACGGATCATTACAGGGGATGAAAACTGGGTGCACCACTTTGCGCTGGAAACAAAAAGGCAGTCCATGGAGTGGCATCGTCCTCTTTTACTACAGAAGAAGAAATTCAAGACAACCCCTTCTGCCAAAAAAGTCGTGGTGCCAGGCTCCTGGGATTGTGATGGTGTCATTCTCATTGATGTGATGCCATGAGAGTCAACCATCAATTCAGAGGCATACATGAAGACTCTAAATAAATCCAAGAGCCATTTCCAACGTGTTCGATTGGATAAGAATTGAGCAGAAATCTTGCTCCAACATGATAATGCACGCCCACACACAAGTCTGAAAACCCGGGAACACATTGCCAAATTGGGTTGGACATCATTGCCTCATCCACTCTACTGCCCAGACCTGGTACCCTCAGACATCCATCTCTTTGGGCCGCTTAAAGATTCTCTATGGGGAACACACTTTGAAGAGACTGTCAGTCATGCAGTGAAAACATTGCTACGCCTACATGATGAGCTTTTACCAGCAGGGAATACATGCCCTTCCACAACATTGACATATCACCATAGAACATGATGGGGACTGCATAGAAAAATAAGACATGGACAATACATTTGATGTATATTGTCACCAAATTCTGACACTCTAACAATAAATATCCTCATATACACTCCTGGCAATTGAAATAAGAACACCATGAATTCATTGTCCCAGGAAGGGGAAACTTTATTGACACATTCCTGGGGTCAGATACATCACATGATCACACTGACAGAACCACAGGCACATAGACACAGGCAACAGAGCATGCACAATGTCGGCACTAGTACAGTGTATATCCACCTTTCGCAGCAATGCAGGCTGCTATTCTCCCATGGAGACGATCGTAGAGATGCTGGATGTAGTCCTGTGGAACGGCTTGCCATGCCATTTCCACCTGGCGCCTCAGTTGGACCAGCGTTCGTGCTGGACGTGCAGACCGCGTGAGATGACGCTTCATCCAGTCCCAAACATGCTCAATGGGGGACAGATCCGGAGATCTTGCTGGCCAGGGTAGTTGACTTACACCTTCTAGAGCACGTTGGGTGGCACGGGATACATGCGGACATGCATTGTCCTGTTGGAACAGCAAGTTCCCTTGCCGGTCTAGGAATGGTAGAACGATGGGTTCGATGACGGTTTGGATGTACTGTGCACTATTCAGTGTCCCCTCGACGATCACCAGTGGAGTACGGCCAGTGTAGGAGATCGCTCCCCACACCATGATGCCGGGTGTTGGCCCTGTGTGCCTTGGTCGTATGTGGTCCTGATTGTGGCGCTCACCTGCACAGTGCCAAACACGCATACGACCATCATTGGTACCAAGCAGAAGAGACTCTCATCGCTGAAGACGACACGTCTCCATTCGTCCCTCCATTCACGCCTGTCGCGACACCACTGGAGGCGGGCTGCACGATGTTGGGGCGTGAGCGGAAGACGGCCTAACGGTGTGCGGGACCGTAGCCCAGCTTCATGGAGACGGTTGCGAATGGTCCTCGCCGATACCCCAGGAGCAACAGTGTCCCTAATTTGCTGGGAAGTGGCGGTGTGGTCCCCTACGGCACTGCGTAGGATCCTACGGTCTTGGCGTGCATCCGTGCGTCGCTGCGGTCCGGTCCCAGGTCGACGGACACGTGCACCTTCCGCCGACCACTGGCGACAACATCGATGTACTGTGGAGACCTCACGCCCCACGTGTTGAGCAATTCAGCGGTACGTCCACCCGGCCTCCCGCATGCCCACTATACGCCCTCGCTCAAAGTCCGTCAACTGCACATACGGTTCACGTCCACGCTGTCGCGGCATGCTACCAGTGTTAAAGACTGCGATGGAGCTCCGTATGCCACGGCAAACTGGCTGACACTGACGGCGGCGGTGCACAAATGCTGCGCAGCTAGCGCCATTCAACGGCCAACACCGCGGTTCCTGGTGTGTCCGCTGTGCCGTGAGTGTGATCATTGCTTATACAGCCCTCTCGCAGTGTCCGGAGCAAGTATGGTGGGTCTGACACACCGGTGTCAATGTGTTCTTTTTTCCATTTCCAGGAGTGTAGATGTGTTTTTTTCCCCACACCACTTGATGAGTAGAGTTTTTTTCATCTATCCAGTTGTGTTGTATTTTCATGAATTGAATATCTTTGTTGATAGCTCAGAGCATTAGTGAGTTTGACAAGAGAAGTTGATAAATATGTGCTAAATCTTTAGTTGTGTGCACTGTGTACCACGTGATGCTCCAGTCAGTAGCATCACTCTGCCACATCCTCCCATAGCGAGCACTTTGGGTTGCATGTACAACATATAGCATTGATTTTCACATTAGTTTAGGTACGCTGAGGTTGCTTAACCACTGTAGCATTTATTATGGGGGCATAAAGTAAACACAAGAAGTATTATGTTAAGAAGGGTCATTTACAGTTTTCCGAGCATATAAATTCTACATGAGAGAGTCGGAAGCAGAAACCCAGTGTAGCAGTCGCCCTAGTGTTGCCATTTATCGGGGTAGGCAATGGCGCTGAACTGTGGGGTATGAGACAGGGCACATGCCATCTGTCTCTGCACAGAATGCATCACATAACCACCTTCTTACATGCACACTACTATAGTGATAAGATGATCTCAAATGGATTTAGTAGAAATAGAAAACTCAGTTTTGTTTCATGGATCATCATCAGAAAATCGCATGTGGGAAGTAAATATTGGATTTTAGATCTATAAATACTAGAATACCTTTTTTTTTTAAACTGGGTAAACAAAAATTTTTATGTTTCTACTCAAGAAAGCAACGGCATTATTAAAGACACTTTTTATTACAAGGTAATAATAATAATAATAATAATAATAATAATAATAATAATAATGGGAGATGTGTGTGTGTGTGTGCAAAAATTGGTGGTGAGAACCTATTTTTGTAGGTACAGTCAGAAAAGAAGGAAAGATGAAACTAATGAGAGTGGTATAAGTTAAATTTATTTTGGCACCTCAAAAAGCATGTTATCATTGGTACAGTATATTTGTGATAGGATAATATTCTGCAAATAAACATGAATCTCTTCAGATGGGAGAACAATTAATCAGATTGATCACATTGCCATTGAATAACAAAACAAAAACTGGTTACAAAATGTAAAGTCAGCATCAGAAACAGGTGTGGAATGTAGCTCTGATTTTCTAGTCACCACCTATTTGAGTGTTCAGTGGGAACTGAAGGTGGTTCAGAAGTTACGAATTTAACTGTGATAAGTTATTGTACAAGAAGATATAAGGCACATTTAGAATAAATTAGGCAAATCATTTTGATACCTAAATTAGCTACAGTACAAATTATGAAAACCTAAAAATATCTGGAAAGTTGCTATTCACCAAATGGTGGCTTTTGGCCAGAAAGGCAATTGTCAAAATTATACGACACACACACACACACACACACACACATGACTGCAGTCTCAGGCAACTGAGGCCACACTGCGAGCAGCATCGTACACTGGTGCTGCTACTCCCAATGTGGCCTCAGTTGCATGAGACTGCAGTCGAGTGTATGTGTTGTGTTTGTGTAATGTATCTGTCTATCATCTAATTTTGACGAATGCCTTATTGGCCGAAAGCTATATTTGTGACAGTCTTTTTGTTGTGCCTGTTTGCGATTTAGCATCTCTGCTGTATGGCAAGTAGCAACTTCCTTTTCATAATATTACATTCCATCCTGGATTTTCCATTGTTTGATTTAAAAAATATCTGGACTCTTACGAAGATATATTACAAAAATTACATTAAAACAAGTAAACCTAAATCGAATGTGGTTCAGTAAAGTAAGGTAAAGATAAAAAAGGAAACACGGAAAGTGAAAGGCAAAAGGACACAAACACAGTTGCAGTGAGGAGAGCTCTAGCTACTTTGAGAAGAGAAAAATGAGGTTTGTTAGAGCTCTAGTTGAAGAAGAACAAGAGGACTTTCATGAGCCTGTGCACCTCCTTCCCACTCTTACCAGTATGACAGCTAAAGAATGTCTATAGAGCATGAAAAATTATCTGAGCATCTAAAGGCCACGGATAGACCTCTTGCCTAAAATACCCACACACTAGTACCAAGATATTCCAGAGTTTCTCGTAAGTTGAGTGTGTCAGATACAGAAGTGAAGATTAAACCAACAAGGGAACCTTGCGGGCTTTTTTGCCCCCTTCCGTTCCCTACATTCTTACATGATTTGGAGGTCAGTGCCCATATGTGAATTTCCTAAAATAGTACAACGTATTTCTAAAAAAAAAAAAAAAAAAAACATACATGAATATTCTGGAATACATTCTAAGCAGATAAAATTTTGACCTCATTGACATAATTGCCAGTAGCTTACTGAATGCATAATGTACAGGTCTGGTAATCATTAAGTCAGTCAGATTCTTGTTATTAACAACTTCTTTGTTACTGTTATTTAAATTATATATTAATTATAAAATGGAAATGTTAATCAATAGATATTAAATTGTAATTTTTAATATAACATCTTTTTATTTTTAATTACTGGTTGTATGAAAGTTAATTAAAATTTGGTACAGACATGCAAAGTGCCATATTGTTAGAGGAAAAAGATTTTGTACAGTAATAATACTGTTCAGTAACAAATAAAATCTTATTTCACTTTCTGTTCAATGTTCCTCATTCTTATACAAAATTTGAATTAATTGCGAACACACACATTTTTCATACGATTAATAATTAAAAATAAAAAGATATTATCTTTATTAAAGAACTGTGATTAAATATTTCCATTTGTTAACATATATGAAATTTAAATGGAGTAAATAAAGTTGCTACTAGTGAGATTTGAACTAGTTACTTCACAATGTTCTTTCTTTCTTTTCCTGAATTTTTGTGAGGGTTCTTTTTTGAAAATTAATGTCTGAGCACTGCACTTTAAATGCTATGAGTATAAAGAAAATAGCAGATTGTCAATCTGTAAGTCCCCTTGTAAGTAATTATGTTGTTCCAGGCTTCCAAGTTTTTGCACACTCATTAGCTTATGCTGATGATATTTTAGTGATTTTGTACACTGATCTATCAACAGCAGTAGCAAGACTGAGTTAAAAGTTAATACTTTAAAAGCACAGTACATGGTGATAGAGTGAGAATTTAGAAACTATGCCTCACTCCTTAAATAATCTTTTGCACTGCTGTTGATAACCAAGGAAGATGTGTGTTTTTATTCTGTAAAATTGTATTGCGCAAAAGTTCGTGTAACGGTTTTTAGCTTGTAAATATGCGTGTAACAAATCTTATCGTTCGTCAGATAGTGCCAGCAAATTAATCTGCTAACAGATGGGAAGAAATTTGAGGAATGCAATGACAAAAAATCATGACGATAAATATAAATGGGAAAATAATTTTAAATATGAGGAACCGTACTGTCAGAAACAGATCAAGTGAAGCAGAGATTAAAATTAGAATCCTGCTTGATAATAGATGCATGGCTAACTACTGAACTCTTCTGGAGTGTGTTAACAGGGCTCAAGATGAGAATCTGGAAGACTTACATACTCTCTTGTTCTGTATCAATGTCACACTTGAGAAACATAAGAACTAAAACAGCTTTTCATGTTTGAGAGGTGGATCCTCAAGAAAAACTATGGTCTTATTAGAGACAGTGAATCTGAAGAGTGGACAGTTTTCCACCATGAAGCAGTCCAACATAGTAGAGATGGTTGAAGCAGTACCATAGAGCTGGGTTGACCAAATGGCTAGAACGAAAAAAACTAATGGTAAAATTTTTCTCTGGATGTGGACCAGATGGCATAAGACGTATATGAAGATTTAAGAAGAGAGGATAGTGAAAAAGGCCTTTCAACTGCTGAATTCGGTGACAACTGGAAGAGGATTGCAGGAAATTAACTGGGGTGGAGAACCTTAATCATTGACTCATGTGGCCCCATGAGTCTGATGTTTATTATTATTATTATTATTATTATTATTATTATTATTATTATTTTGCTGGAACGACAGTCATGGTAAATTTTTTAATGGTGCTGCTGCCATTTGATTAATAACTATTATTTTATTGTTATATCATAGAGAGTCCAACATTAGGCCATTTTCGAGTATAAAAGCTTATTAATATGTCAAAAGATGCCAGACTGGTATGAAATAAATCCTTGTTGAAATAGCATATTTGGTCATATAGGCCAGATCTTTCATTAGTAAAGTGGGAATATCTCTAAAACACCAAAGTATATTGCAGATTCTCATTTCTGCTCTCTATAACTCAGATGTGATATGAGAACGCTAAACAAGTATTATTGGTTAGCTGTTTCATGTAACAGATATGCTATGGGGTCCAGAAATGAAAGTCGTCAATATATTTATGCATTTTAGTGATGTTCTCACTTCTAATAATGGCAAATCTGGCCCATATGACCAGATATGCTGTTTTGACAAGGGCTTGTACCTCATACCAGTCTGATGTATTATGACATACAAATAAGTTTTTGTACTTGAAAATGGCCTAAGGCCAAAATCCAGATCATATAAGAATAAAATAAAAATTATTACAGTCAAATGGCGGCAGCATCATTCAAAAAATAATTAACATATGTCATAGTAGCACTAAAAGTTCAGGAACTAGTTAAAGGTGTATAGGCGTTCAATAGTAGTCAAATAATATGAAAATGGACGTGGTAAGGTAATCAGAGAGACAGTGGAAAAATGAAGTCCAAATGGAATTAAAGTAAGGACGTACATTTCATTACAGACTAAAGAGGAAAATCAGGTATAGGCTTAATTATTGAGACCTCCCCCCCCCCCCCCCCCCAAACCTATATATTGTCTCAACTCATCTCTTCATCTCTCTCTCTCTTTCATCTTTCATTTTCACAGTTTCTCTTTCTTTTGCTTCTGCTGCTTCTACCTCTATCCACCCCTCTTTTTTCATGCCACTCTCTCTCACTGATCATCAGTATCTCCTCTCTCTTTGTCTCCCACTGCCATTTTCTCATTTTATTAGGCCAGCTCTATTCCTCTCCCCCTTCTCCTGTCACTGTCTCACTGCTGCTATCTTTCAGCACAACATGAAAATTTAGACAACTGGTTCCTCACTTTTTTCCATCAGTGCTTTAAAGAGGAGCACATTTGCCTGTTTGGTGCTCTGACAGGAGCATATTTTAGCTGGTTCCCTTCTTTTCCAAGTTACAGCAGTGTGTGCTGCTTGTATATAATGAATTTTGTTCATCAGTAAAGTTTTGACAATTAATGTATTTACTTCAGTTTTTTGGGGTTTTCGAAGGAACTGCCCAAGAACAGTTGGTTCTTTTATAAACCACTTGAGGTCTGCTGTAGACCACGACTAGTGCAAAATATCCATCTGATTTGCTCAACATGCCTGTGATGGAGGAAGTGTGTAATATTTGAATGTTGACCCTGTACTGTACTGTACGGTACCTACAGTAAGCCCGTTCTTCTGATAGGTACACAAGTGACCGCCAGGTCAAAAACTGTCCAAAACACTTGACCCTTTATCTCTGTGATCAGTAGAATCCGTGATATAAGCCCTGAAAAAATGGTAATTTTTAGTGGTACCATGTACTGTCATGCACAGACTGATATTGAGATTTGGTGATTTAGTGGGCCAGTGAAAGTGCAATAGGACACCTGAGTGTTCTTCAAACTGGAACATATGCTTGCAGCCCTTTGAACACAGTTGTTGTCTTGGAAGATAGGAGTGTGCACAGCATAGTCATGCTGAGGATGTAGGAGAAAGTTCAACACTTTGTGACAAAGAATGTTAAAATAAACTTCCAACTTCATGTTTATGGTAAGCTGAATGATTGGGACAAAGTACAGGTATGATACATGTCCCACAAAACATCACAGAACCATCTTTGACCTGAAGTATAACCTCCATGCACAGCATATTAAATGTCTCATTGAGCCATTGGTGCAGTCATTGCCTTGCATCATTTGTAAAGAGGAAAAATTGTGGCTCATCAGGCCAAACTGCACATCTCCAGACTGCTATTGTCCATTTTTTATGTTGTTTGGCCTGTTGATGATGTGTAGTTTTATTAACCACTTGTAAGGTGCAGGCAGTTCCATTCACGCTGTTCTCTAAGAATCTCCTTGAGGTGGACCAGCTTTCCACTGACAGAACCAATTGCTGTTGGGTCTGAAACTGTCATTGAAAAGGTGTGAAACTTTGCCATCCCCAGTCAGTTCCGATCTTTTAACGACTTTGTTATATGACTTGTGAGTGAATGGTACACAAACAAATTGGGCAGCTTCATTCATGATCTGATCATGTGCACATCCAAATACACCACCACCTTTCTGGCATTCTGTTATGTCTCTATGTTGACCCACTATACTGCACTAATTCTATCCACCCAACTGACTCGCACCTAACTCATAAGTCATGTGACTAAGGTAAGTGAGTGTGTCATATGATTGCCTCAACTTCTACACAATCTACACCACTACGAAGTCACCAATAGCTTATGAGCACTTCTTGAAGAATTGGGATATACATGGGATGAAATTAAACAAAATCCTCAGTATTTTAGAAAATGAAGATGATGTGGCTATACGGAAAACGGGCAATTATTTTAGAAAGATTATTAGGCAAACACCAATAGTTGCAGGTGTGAAAAGTGAAAAGTAAATGAACATATGAAACAGACTGAGATAACTGTTAAAGAATAGGGGAAAATTTCAAGCAAATGATAAATGTTAAATGAATTAAAGAGACGGAATTGTAATGACTGAATCAATTGTAGTCAAATCATCAAAATATAAAGTGACATGAAACAGCACCAGTGCTAACCATTCAGATATGCTGAACCTGCAGTGTAAGGTATATGAGAACTGAAAATCTGTGCCAGACTGAGACTCAAACCAAACTGTCTGCTTTCTGCAAGCAGTAGATTTAACCATTGCACTATCAGTGCCTGCCTCCAAACCTGATGCTAACTTTCTTTATTACTGATATTTCTACTTACAATTTCTGAACCCAACTACCAGAGGTTCTGATACAAATTATGTGACAATAGTACCACTGGGGTACATAATCGATGGAGGACAGTATCCTACCCTGCCACAGGTGGTGTAAATAAAATGAATTAAATACACCAAAATGAAATAAATGGATCATTGGGGATGAAATCAGATGAGTTGCAATGACATGAAAGTATATTTTTCCAAATTAATTGTTTTTTATTATCTGTTGGAAACCAAAAAAACTTCATTGGTATGTTGCCAATCCATTTGTTTGGTGCACATCCCACCTAACTCCATTTCGTATTCATTATCTTCATAATTGTATCTTCCGCTCCAATCTGTTGGATGTTCTTTTGTTCACTTCTTACCTACATCATCTTTAGCAAATATCATTGTTACATTCGACCCTGGGTTTTCCATTGCTATAACGTCTTTAACTGTTTCTAAAAGTTGTGTTGTTGTGGTCTTTAGACTGAAGACTGGTTTGATGCAGCTGTCCATACTACTCTACCATGTGCAAGCCTCTTCATCCCTGAGTAACTACTGCAACGTACATCCTTGTGAATCTTCTTAGTGTATTAGTCTTTTGGTCTCCCTCTGTGATTGTTACCCCCCACACTTCCCTCCAGCACTAAACTGGTAATCCCTTGACATCACAGAATGTGTCCTACCAGCCAATACCTTCTTCTAGTCAGGTTGTGCCACAGGTTGCCTTTCTGCCCTATTCTGTACAATATCCCCTCATTAGTTACGTGATCAGCTCATCTAATCTTCAGCATTCTAGTGTAGCACCACATTTCAAAAGCTTCTATTTTATTCTTCTCTAAACTAGTTATTGTCCAAGTTCCACTTTCATGCATGTCTACATTCCATACAAATACTCTCAGAAATGACACTTAAAGCTATACTCGATGTCAACAAATTTCTCTTCTTTAGAAATGCTTTTCTTGCCATTGCCAGTCTGCATTTTATATACCCTTTTGTTTGTCCATCATCAGTTATTTTGCAGACCAAATAGCAAAACTCATCTTCTACTTTAAGTATCTCATTTCCTAATCTGATTCTTTTGGCATCACCATGATTTGATTCAACAACTTTCCATTATCCTCTTTTGCTTTTGTGATGTTCATGTTATATCCTCCTTCCAAGACACTGCCCATTCCATTCAATCGCTCTTCCACATACTTGCTGTCCCCAACATAATTACAATGTCGGTAAACCTCATAATCTTTCTTTCTTCTCCCTGATCTTTCATTACTACTGCAAATTCTTACTTGGTTTCCAGTACTGCTTGTTCAATGTACAGATTGTATAACATCAGGGATAGTCTTCAACCCTCTCTCATTCACTTCTCAACCACTGCCTCTCTTTTCACACCCCTCGACTCTTATATATGCCATCCGGTTTCTGTACAAGTTGTAAATAGCCTTCTGCTCCCTGCTACCTTCAGAATTTCAAAGAGAGTATTCCAGTCAACATTGTCAAAGGCTTTCGCTGGGTCTAAAATGCTATAAACGTAGGTTTGCCTTTCCTTAAGGTATCTTCTGTATGAGAAGTCGGAGAGTCAGTATTGCCTTGCATGTTCCTGCATTTCTCCGGAATCCAAACTGATCTTCCCCAAGGTCGGCTTCTAACAGTTTTTCCACTCTTCTGTGAAGAATTCATGATAGTATTTTGCAACCATGATTCTTTAAATGGCAGTTCAGTAAATTTCACACTTGTCAGCGACTACTTTCTTCGGAATAGGAATCTTCTTGAAGTATGGAGGAATTTCACCTGTCTCATACATGTTATTTAGCAAATAGAAGAGTATTGTCATGGCTGGCTCTCCAAAGGCTACCAATACAGTAGTTCTAACGGAATGTTGTATACTCCTAGGACCTTGTTTTGATTTAGGTCTTTCAATGCTTTGTCAAATTCTTCATGCAGTATCATATGTCCCATCTTACCTTCATCTGTGTCCTCTTTCATTGCTATAATATTGCCTTCAAGTACATTTCCCCTGTATAGATCCTCTATATACTCCTTCCACCTTTCAGCTTTCCCTTCTTTGCGTTGTACTGGTTCTCCATCTGAGCTCATGATATTCATACAGGTGGTTTTCATATCTCCAGAAGCCTCTTAAACACTCCTGTAGGCAGTCTCTTTCTTTCCCCTAGTGATATGTGCTTCGAAATCCCTACATTTGTCTCTTACCCATCCCTGCTAGCCATTTTGCTCTTCCTGTCACTCTCATTTTTTAAATGTTTATATTCTGTTTCACCTGCTTAATTCACCACAGTTTTATATTTTCTCATTCATCTATTAAATTCAGTATCTCTGTGTTACCCAAGGATTTCTAATAGTCCTCATCTTTTTATCTACTTGATCCTCTGCTGCCTTCACTATTTCATCTCTCAAAGCTACCCATTCTTCTTCTACCGTATTCCTTTCCCCTGTTCTTGACAATCACTCTACAATACTGCTCCTGAAACACTCTACAACCCTCTGTTCTTTCAGTTTATTCGGTTCCCATCTCCTTAAATTCCTACTATTTTGCAAATTCTTCAGTTTTAATCTACAGCTCATAACCAGTAAACTGGTCAGAGTTCACATCTGCCCCTAGAAATGTCTTACAGTTTAAAATCTGGTTCCAAAATCTCTGTCTCACCATTATATAATCATTCTGAAACCTACCAGTGTTTCCAGGTCTCTGCCACATGTACTACCCTCGTTCGTTACTCTTAAACCAAGTGTTAGTGACGATTAAATTATGCTCTGTTCAAAATTCTACCAGGTGGCTTCATCTTTCATTCCTTTCCCCCAGTCCATATTCACTTCCTATTTTTCCTTCTGTCCCTTTTCCTACTCTTACTGTGGCGAGTGTGGGCTTTGTGTCTGTCTTGGTTACAGTAATACATTCAGTATGCTGTTCATAGTAGATTCTTCACATTCCTATTTTCTTATTCATTGTTAAACATACTCCTGCATTACCCCTGTATGATTTTGTATTTATTACCCTTAATTCAGCTGACCTGAGGTCCTGTTCCTCCTACCACTGAAACTCATTAACTCCCACTGTATCTACAGGGTGTTTCAAAAATGACCGGTATATTTGAAAAGGCAATAAAAACTAAACGAGCAGCGATAGAAATACACCGTTTGTTGCAATATGCTTGGGACAACAGTACGTTTTCAGGCGGACAAACTTTTGAAATTACAGTAGTTACAATTTTCAACAACAGATTGCGCTGCAAGTGATGTGAAAGATATAGAAGACAACGCAGTCTGTGGGTGCGCCATTCTGTACATCGTCTTTCTGCTGTAAGCGTGTGCTGTTCACAACGTGCAAGTGTGCTGTGGACAACATGGTTTATTCCTTAGAACAGACGATTTTTCTGGTGTTGGAATTCCACCGCCTAGAACACAGTGTTGTTGCAACAAGATGAAGATTTCAACAGAGGTTTAATGTAACCAAAGGACCGAAAAGCGATACAATAAAGGATCTCTTTGAAAAATTTCAATGGACTGGGAACGTGATGGATGAACGTGCTGGAAAGGTAGGGCGACCGCTTACGGCAACCACAGAGGGCAACGCGCAGCTAGTGCAGCAGGTGATCCAACAGTGGCCTCGGGTTTCCGTTCGCCGTGTTGCAGCTGCGGTCCAAATGACGCCAACGTCCAAGTATCGTCTCATGCGCCAGAGTTTACACCTCTATCCATACAAAATTCAAACGCAGCAACCCCTCAGTGCCGCTACCATTGCTGCACGAGAGACATTCGCTAACGATATAGTGCACAGGATTGATGACGGCGATATGCATGTGGGCAGCATTTGGTTTACTGATGAAGCTTATTTTTACCTGGACGGCTTTGTCAATAAACAGAACTGGCGCATATGGGGAACCGAAAAGCCCCATGTTGCAGTCCCATCGTCCCTGCATCCTCAAAAAGTACTGGTCTGGGCCGCCATTTCTTCCAATGGAATCATTGGCCCATTTTTCAGATCAGAAACGATTAATGCATCACGCTATCTGGACATTCTTCGTGAATTTGTTGCGGTACAAACTGCCTTAGACGACACTGCGAACACCTTGTGGTTTATGCAAGATGGTGCCCGGCCACATCGCACGGCCGACGTCTTTAATTTCCTGAATGAATATTTCGATGATCGTGTGATTGCTTTGGGCTATCCGAAACATGCAGGAGGTGGCGTGGATGGCCTCCCCATTCGCCAGACGTGAACCCCTGTGACTTCTTTCTGTGGGGACACTTGAAAGACCAGGTGTACCGCCAGAATCCAGAAACAATTGAACAGCTGAAGCAGTACATCTCATCTGCATGTGAAGCCATTCCGCCAGACACGTTGTCGAAGGTTTCGGGTAATTTCATTCAGAGACTACGCCATATTATTGCTACGCATGGTGGATATGTGGAAAATATCGTACTATAGAGTTTCCCAGACCGCAGCGCCATCTGTTGTTGAAAATTGTAACTACTGTAATTTCGAAAGTTTGTCCGCCTGAAAATGTACTGTTGTCCCAAGCATATTGCAACAAACGGTGTATTTCTATCGCTGCCCGTTTAGTTTTTATTGCCATTTCAAATATACCGGTCAGTTTTGAAACACCCTGTAACTTTAACCTATCCATCTCCATTTTTAAATTTTCTAATCTACCTGCTTGATTAAGAGCTCTGGCATTCCATGCTCTCATCCATAGAATGCTACTTTTGTTTCACATAACAACAACAACAACAACAACAACAACAACATCATCATCTTCCTGGGTAGTCTCTGCTTGGGGGAACTATTTTACCTCAGGAATATTTTACCCAAGAGGATGCCATCGTCATTTGACCGTGCAGTAGTGCTGCATGCCCTCAGGTAAAATTACGGCTGTAGTTCCTCCCTTGCTTTCAGCTTGTGGTTGCACCTACGGTACATATCGAAGAGGCATGCAAGCCTCCCCGCCGACTGCGAGGCCCATGGTTTGTGGGGGCCATTATATAAGTACCTCTCTTAATTCTTACTTTTTTATACATAAAATTGATTTTCTAAGATGCTAAGCTTTTTTTCTTATTTTAATCTGGTATATCCTCCTCTTTGTATACAGTAATAAGCCAAAGAATTGTGACCACTATCTACCACTAGACTGAGTACCACTTGGTGACATTGCAAACATGTGACATGGAAAGGAAAGTATGCAAGTTGCCAGAGACAAATGGGAAAATCCACTGACATACAAGAGACTTGGACTGAGGACAAATTTTTATAGCTTGGTCCCAGTAATGATATTTCTCGGAAACAGCAAAGCTAGTCGGTTGTTCCTGAGCTAATGTTGTGAGCACCTATGGAATGTGGTTGAAATCAAACAGTGGAAAATCCAGGATGGAATGTAACAATATTGTGAAAAGGAAAGTTGCTACTCACCATATAGCAGAGATGCTGAGTCGCAGATAGCCGCAACAAAAAGACTGTGACAAATATAGATTTCAGCCCATAAGGCCTTCGTTATAATTAGACGGCAAACACACGCATACACATTCACGTAAATGCAACTCACACTCACAACTGCGGTCTCAGGCAACTGAGGCAACACTGCGAGCACAGCACCAGTGCATGATGGGAGTGGTGACTAGGTGGGGGTAAGGAGAATGCAGGGGTGGGGAGGGGGACAGATAGTATGGTAGGTGTGGCAGACGGTGTCGTGCTGTTGGGGAGGGTGGAAGGATGAGGTGGAAAGATGGCAGGGCAGCTGTGTGCAGTCTGGGATGGAGGGAGTGGAGCGGTGGGGAGGGATTGGGGTGGGGGGAATAGCAGAATAGGAGAGAAGTAAAAAGACTGTGTGCAATGGAGGATGATGGCTGTGTAGTGCTGGAATGGAAACAGGGAAGGGGCTGGATGGGAGAGGACAATGACTAACGAAGGTTAAGGCCAGGAGGGTTATGGGAAAGTAGGATATATTGCAGGGAAAGTTCTCACCTGTGCAATTCAGAAAAGCTGGTGTTGGTGGGAAGGATCAATATGGCTCAGGCTGTGAAGCAGCAGCTCAGACTGTGGTTGAAAGATGATGAAACCACAAATAGACAGCAAGGTGTTGGACATCCATGAGTCATCACAAGATGTGGATGTCGGAGGTTTGTTCACTCTGTAAAGCAAGATAGGCAGCAATCAGGGCGCATCTGACAATAGTTCATTGCTGGTGTCGGCACAAGGGTTGTGGAGCATATTGGTCAGCACACTTTATTGAATGTGGGGCTCCTCAGCTGACAACCCATACATCTTTTTATGTTCATCTGATGACATCGTCAGTTATGATTGCAGTGGGCACAGGATCATCAAATTTGGATTGTGTATCAGTGAAAATGCATCTTCTGGTCAAGTAAACATAGTTTATTGTTATGTTAGATCGATGGTTGCTCCTAGATATGCCACCATACAAGCAAATGGTAGCTCAAAACATACACTATGTGGAAGATCAGCATATTGTACATTGGTGTCCTGAGCACTTATTTTCGTACCTATTTTTTTTAAAAATACTGTTGACTGTCTGATTTTTTAGTTACATAAATAAACACTCTGTTGAAGTGATGAGCTTGCACTTATTACTTTCTCAACTCAAAATTGCCACAGGTTCAGGCCAGTGCGAGCAGTATTATAATAAGTGTTACTTTCATCTGGACCTCCACTTGAGCTGGAATAGTAATTGAAGGCACCACGACATCTGTGGACTATGTGAACATTACTGCAGAACACCTGCGTCCCTTCAAACTGATGACTTTCATAAAGGCAAATGGCATATTTCTATAGGATAAATGTCCTTGTCACAAGACGAAAGACTTGCTACATTTGTTTGAAGAACTTGATAGTGAACTCGTGCTGATGTCTTTGCCACCAGATTTTCTTAATCTGAATCCAGTGTAGTGCATCTGGCATGCTGTTGAGTTCCAGCTCCATTGCTGCAAACTACTGGCCTGTAATTTACAGAAATTGTATGACATATTGTAGAGATGTGGCGCCACATATCTCCAGAAACCTACCACTAATTAATCAGATACATATCTCATAGAATGGTTGCTGTATTGTGTTTCAGAGGTGGGCCAACATGTTATTAAGCTGGTGGTTGTTTTTTGCTCACCAGCATGTACAAATTCTCATAATGTACAATTTGTACTTCATGTCTAGTGAGATCATTTCTGTGTCCATTCTCTCTTTGGTTTCTTCTGGATAATGTTTATAGAATATATGTCCTTCTTGACGAAAACTACTGACTTAAGATTGCTGTCATTTCTAGTGTAAAATCTGAGGTTCCTCACTAAATAATAATTTGTAGTTTTTGTGTTACTTTAGTATTAAAATCTGCCATATTATTTTGTATTGGAACTTGCTGTCATTTATCAGCCTCTTTAACTCTGTGTATTGCTTATAATGATATTGAGAGAAAAGGAACTACTCAGGAAAAAATAGTAAGATTGCTCTTGACACGGAGTCATGGAAGACAGTAGAATGTGCAAGTAAAATATTTGCTGATATTTTAATTAGTTATTTTTCTCAGATCTTGTCCTGTTGTCTCTTTCTGACCATGAAATCTAGGAGACTTTTATGTTTGTACCCTGAACAGCATCATTTCCTTCAACCTTACTTTCATCTCCTTCTCTCACTAAAAAGAATTGTGACAACAGTAACATGGTTGAGTTGTTTGTACATCCTAGAGGGAAATAAAAGGTATCATCACCAGGTTGTTTCAGTATATATTCTAAGATTGGCACTATTCACAAATAATTCTAATATCAACTCAAATATTCTGAAATTGTTTACGGGATTTTTTTGAGAGGGTAGCCATCTTAGTGCAATTACTAGTGATTTAATGATAAAGGTAATTGTTTGAATTAAAGCGGTGATGGAAGTTGGAGGGTGCCTAGCTGAAACTTGCTTCCAAATTTTTGGTGAAGGCTTCTTGAGAGCAATAGGCATTTATTGAGATAAGGAAAAAGAGAGCTAAGACTTACATTGATTTCCCTGCCTTGACCCTGAAAAGTCACATTTCCTCCTCCAGGCCAGAAGCATGCAGTGGTGAGGCCAGTATTACACTATCAAATTTCTTTGTCCAATATCTTTGTCAAAGAAATTTGATGGTGTAATAGGGAACTTTGTCAAATAACATCAAATATTTTATCAAATCTAGGGCCTCGCTGTAGACTGTAGATTTGTTCAAAGAAGTCGCTCGTCTTCTGTTCACTGCAATGTGACATATTACCACATGGAGTGCTAGCATCGCTGCAGCATTCTGTCATCTGTAGTGTTTTTATAAACATTGCCAGTAAATACAATTAGTGTGTACCTACAACTACAAAATTAATAGTGATGTACGAAACTGATGAGGCATCCTGAATACAAAATTAATGATTGGAGATCTGACCTGGCCTGACCTAACCTAACCTAACCTAACCTAACCTCTCTCTCCTGTAGCAAGGAGTGTTACAGTGAGCCTGTCTTCTGCAGATATAGCAGTTCTTAAATGAGTATTGTGCTTTGTGATAAGAGGATACACATCACTGAGCACATCCAGAAATGTGTGCTCATCCATTCTTAAGTAATTGATGTACGACTTTTCCCCCTAGCTTCTCTTCTGCATGTGCACACAGTGCAATTGTGGTACATGCAACTGCTGTGGTCAATAACTAGTTGTTGTCAGCTATCTTGAACTTTGACGAAAAATATGATCACAGAGTAATACCCTTTTTTTAGCGCTACGTCAAAGATCTTTGTCAAATATATTTGACGAATATTTGATCACATCTTTGATAAAATCTTTGACAAAGAAATTTGATAGTATATTACCAGCCAGACCTGTGTTTTGCCACCAACTAGCTGTCCTCAAAAAGACTTTCTTCACATCTCTGTAATTGATTTTACTTATAATTCCTGTAATAAAATAGAATGTGGGTAATTTGCATGAGAAAGATAAAACTGTGATGATGGAAATTGGCATTTCTGTTTTAGTACGAATGCTAGAATTTGCTGTAAATAAATGGTGAATAATATCATAAATGTAGCTTGTGTGTGATATTTACTATTTGGTAAGAAGAAACTGATCTCAAATGTTGCCTTTTGCAGACTGAAGAACAGAAGGCCACAGAAGAACGTGTTTTCCAGGACAGACAATATCAGATTGATGCTGCTATTGTTAGGATAATGAAGATGCGAAAAACACTCAGCCATAATTTGCTCATCAGTGAGTTATACAATCAGCTAAAGTTCCCAGTGAAGGTAAATGCTGCCAAATAAATTACATATGTATTTTTTTATAAACGTGTTAAATTTTAGTTGACTGTTTACACATCAGTTTTGTAATGTGTCGCTCACAGCTTAAAAAACTAAAAGTCTAATTATGCTGGGATCATTGTAAGTATAAAAAAATTGCTGCAGGCTTGCAATGTTTATTTATCTAAATTACCTAGTATGTAATGTGTTTTGGCAAATAATTGCAATTTTAAAGTGTGTTTTTACTGAGTAACCATTTCACAAATGTGCCATTGCTACATTGTGCAGGTAACTTTAGAAAAATTGATCACCTTGTTATACTTTTCCCAATCTCATAAAAAGTGATTTCTTCAAACTGTGAGCTTAACTATGATTTTCAATTGTACTAATATTCTTGTTCATGAGAAAATTTATTTTCATGAGTTGCTGTCCTCTCTCTTCGTAACAGTAGATGCTGGTTGTAGAATGGCTGTTCCACTTGCCCTGCTGTGTATCCCTCCTTATGTAACCTTGCCTACAACTTGGACATGATGAAAAGACAGAATTTACAAAGGTTTATTTATATTTGATCCATTCTCTTTCAGAAAACATCACACAAAAATATGAAGTTTTTAAGTAATTGGGCTTGCTGTTGTTTTTGCAGGATTGGGTTCTTTTTGAACTTTTAATAAGGTAATGCGTTTAAGTTAGCAACTCAAGTATCAACGCATTTCTTCTAAATATGAAATGTTATTGACACTAGGTCTTCTGTCTGACCACTATAGGAAAAAAAAAGCACAGGTATCCCAGTTTGTAATGAAAATTTGGCACACAAATGACACGTAAACTACGCAGTATGGTTCCAAATGCTATATTTTCCTATGACCATATTATTTAGGGTGAAGAAGAGACAGTTACCAAACACTATCATTATTACTGAAAGTATGCGACAAGCCAAGATATGAAAGATATATCAAACATAAATATGTCTTGAATGTTTCACGAAAATATGGGCAGGCTTTTAGAATAAAGAGGAGGATACTTAACTTCCACACGTAGAGACAAGAAAGCATTGGGAATTTGTGTGGATAAGCTCCAGTTATTAAAATATTCTCTGGATATTACAGAATCTAAAAGGAAGTGCCTCAGTTACAGACATAGTTCAAACAACTGCACAAATTACCCAGAGATCCTAATATTCTGCACACAGTGTTCAGGCATTAAGTATTAGAGTATTTTGTGCTATTCAGTGTTTTAAGGTCTTTTTAATTTAAGAACAACACATAAATTAAATGGGCCTTTTATGAATTAACAAAGTTATTACCCAAAAATAGCAAATTAGGGAAATTTAGATCAAGCAGAAATTCGCTTTCCTTCCGTATAGTGAATTAATAATCTCTGGAAACACAGAGAATAGATAACGTTTTTTTAATAATACAAAAGCAGACAGTTGGAATGTTTTGCATGGTTAATGAAAGGACATTTTACACAAATATTTATCATAACCTCTGCAATCCATTTTACAGTGTTTGGTTACTTTGGAAACCACTATAATTTCCTGTTCAGTTATGAATGATGCGTGGAAATACAGTTGGTTACTCTGTATGATCTCAAATTTCTCTCTCTCTCTCTCTCTCTCTCTCTCTCTCTCTCTCTCTCTCTCTCTCTCTCTCTCTCTTCATGGTTCATGTTGTAAGTTGTATGCGGGATGAAATAGGTAGTCCTTTTGTTTTTGGAACGTATGGGCTTAAAATGAAACTTCTCTTGTAGCATTTCTCTCTGGATTTGGATGAGCATCTCTGCAAATCTGTAACAACACATGCAGCTTGTAATTGAATTTTCTGTATTAATCCACCTGCTAAAGGCCTCAGACTATGAGCAATGCTCAAGAATTGCTCAAGCGCAGATTTTTAGCTACTTCTTTCTTGGATGATCACTTGTGAATACTTACACTCAAGGATTATTATGGCAACCAACAGAAACCTGTATAGTGATACCTGATAAAGAATATGAACATAATATTCATTCTATCATATATGTACGTGTAGGAAAATATGTACTTTTAGGACATCTCTGGGGGGTAACACACCCTGGAACAAGGTTCTTTTATCAGCTATCACTCAGGATCTGCAAGATTGTTAATGCCTTGTTCAGAAACAGATTCAAAAAAAATTTTTTTTGCAAAGTAAATTGATTTATAGACATATTATCTTTAAAAATACCTTGTAATCAGAGTAATTGAAAAACAACACTTCTTTTCAAGAGGCCATTATCAATAAACATTCATGGATCTGTTTAATTAAATTTTTCTTTCTTTCCTGTAAGTATGCGGTGGTAAACAAAGATCTCACATCTTGTTGTTTCTTTTCAGCCTGCTGATCTGAAGAAACGTATTGAATCTTTAATTGACAGAGACTACATGGAGCGTGATAAGGACAATCCTAATCAGTACAATTATGTTGCATAAAATACAAAAGACTGTTTGAAACAGTAACTTGCAAGTGGATTCTCAAAAACCTGAAAACTAACTCTTAGAATGCAGTTTGTGTAAAATAAATTATGATTGCAATGGAAGTAATTCAGGTTTACAAAACTGTACATTTGCAGGAAACACGAATGTGGTTGTGTGTGTAAAAATGTGAAGATTTAAATGTATTTACTTTTTATTTTAGAAGGCCACACTTGTGGCTTTTGTGTGTGTGTGTGTGTGTGTGTGTGTGTGTGTGTGTGTGTGTGTGTGTGTGTGTGTGTGTGTGTAGACACACATGTGAGAGTTTAAATGAAGTGAAGTCATAATGCATAAGATTTGAATAAAAACCACTGAAGAAGCTGTTTTTAAAACTTTGTTATTATTTATACAATAACACTGTATCACGGTATTCTATAATATGAGAGTTACCTTTTGTTAATTGATTGTACATTGAACTGAAACTCGTCCATATTATGTAGAGGAAGGAAAGAATGTTTCACAGATGAGTAATTGTGTGTGCTGATGGAGTATATATTTGTAGATAATGTAAAATTCCCATACACTGACACATATTTTACATTCGAATGACTGTAGCTGATAGATCCTAGGAATGTAATAATATAATTTTCACCTTTCCAAAACAAAATAAAGTCTTGTAAAATATATAACTGTAAGTGAGATTTTGTCACATACATACATGGCCCATCTTGATCTCAGACACAAAGATAATTTGCAAAAACTTTAGAAAAATATTAATCTTTATAATATATTAAACAAAAAAGATACAGATATGGGTGTACACAATTTTATCTATTTTCTCTGCTATAATTCTAACACTCCCATTGAAATTAGAAGAAGAAAAAGAACTTCAAAACATTTTTTTCTCATATGGAAGACTTATTGAAACTGAATTATAATTTAGTGTGCAATACTTCAGCACATGTAAACATTTATTAATATTTTGCTATCACAAATCAGAATGGTCAAATAATTAACATAACTCCTGATCAATGAACTAGAGTCAAGCTATCAATTAATGGAAGGAAAAAAGGTAAACAGCTTAGGCCATATTGGGTATTTGCAAAAGTTCTATTGTATACATTTACGTACACACACGTTCTTCACATAACATCTTGCAGACCACTTACAACGTTACAGTCTTGTTCCTGCAAATTTTCTGTCATCTGCTTGCTTTCAGTTAGGTTGCCACCTTCGGTCTTTACATCATGGGAGCCAGCAAAGTTCTTCGTTGGTTAATGCAAGAGAACCATACAAACATGCAGTCATTTGACCATTGGACAGACTCCCTTATGGATGACATTGAAATTAAGCATACCTGGAATAAAGAAGCTACTTGAAGATTTGAAAACAAATAAATAACCAGGTCCGGAAGGAATCCCAGTTTGATTTTACAAAGACTTCTCTATAGTATTGGCACCTTACCTAGCTTGCATTTATCATAAATCTCTCACCCAGCACAAAGTCTCATGCAGCTGGAAAAAAGTTCAGGTAAAAGAATGGACACGCAAAATTACAGACCAATATCCCGGACTTCTGTTTGCTGCAGAATCCTTGAACACGTTCTTAGTTTGAGTACAATAAACTTTCTTGAAGCTAAGAAGCTTATATGCACGAATCAACGTGGTTTTAGAAAGCATCGCTCGTTCGAAACTTGGCTTGCCCTTTTCTCACATTATATACTGAGAACTATGGATGTTGGGCAAAAGGCAGGTTCTATATTTCTGGAAAGCATTTGTCATGGTACCCCATTGCAGGCTGTTAATGAAGGTATGAGCATATGGAATAAGTTCAGGCAGATATGTGAGTGGGTCGAAGACTTCTTAAATAATGGAACCCAGTATGTTGTCCTCAATAGCGAGTGTTCATCAGAGACAAGGGTAACATTAGGAGTGCCTCAGGGAACTGTGATAGGACCAGTGTTCTCTATATACATAAATGATTTGGCAGGAAGGATGGGCGGCAGTCTGCAGTTGTTTGTTGATGATGCTGTGGTGTACTGTAAGTTGTCAAAGTTGAGTGACTAGGAAGACTCAAGACGACTTGGACAAAATTTCCATTTGGTGTGAAGAATGGCAGCTAGCCCTAAATGTGGAAAAATGTAAGTCAATGTGGATGATTAAATGTTTGAATACAGTATTACTAGTTTCCAGCTTGACAGTCAAGTCATTTAAATATCTGAGCATATCATCGCTAAGTGATAAGAGATGGAACAAGCATGTGAAAACTGTGGTACGGAAGACAAATGGTTGACTTTAGTTTATTGGGGAAATTTTAGAAAAGAGTGGTTCACCTGTAAAGGAGACTGCATGAAGGATGCTGGTGTGACTTATTCTGGAGTACTCCTCGAGTGTTTGGGATCCATACCAGGTCGGATTGAAGCAAGACATCTAAGCAGTTCAGAGGAGGGCTACTAGATCTGTTACCGGTAGGTTCAAACAAAACATAAGGGTGCTTGGGGAACTCAAATGGGAATGCCTGGAGGGAAGGTGGCATTTTTTTAAGGGAAAGACTATTGTGAAAATTTAGAGAACCGGAATTTGAAACTGACTGCCAAATGATTCTTTTGCCGCCAACACATGTCATGCATAAGGACCACAAAGGTAAGATATGAGAAATTAGGGCTCATATGGAAGCATGCTGACATTTGTTTTTTCCTCACTCTATTAGTGTAACAGGAAAGGGAGTGACAAGTAGTGATACAGGGTTCCCACTGCTATGTACTTCAAGGTGGCTTGAAGAGTATCCGTCCAGATGTAGATGTTGATCTAGATCTACCATCAGTTCACTTGGCTAAGTGTTGTGCCCAACTACAATTGATTTTCATTTAGTGAAAATAAAGAAAGTTTATAAAACTAACCTTTGGATGGAAAATAAAAGTTTACAATCTGTATATACTGGCAGTTTTTATATATGATATGTGATTTGGACTTTTACTGTGGGAACTGTTTAAAAACTGAGAAATGCTGAATGAACAGTTGAGGGAGAAGTTTGGAATTACTAACAGAGACAGGAAAACAAACATATGCATCAGGGAATGGACTGTAATGGTAGATGTAATGATTATGACAGATTAAAATGAAAGGCAGCATAGATGGGCCAAGTTCTGTGATTGATTCCAAGATATAAGAAGAGATTTGGGTGCACATAAATGTAGAATATATAGAGAAGTCTGTCAGAGACTTTGAAATGTCAGTGCATACAAACTGTCTGATGATTATATTTTTCATAACTAAGTTCTTACAGTGTATTACCATTCAATAAGGTATACAACTTCGATTTCTTTTTACATCCCAGAGATTCCTGTCCATGGGGTCCTATAGAATATAACTAATGTACCGTAGAACTGGTTCCAGACTTTTGAGAGCTGAATGAATTTTGCTGTGATGAAGTCTAAGTGCATTATATTGACTGATGTTCTGTATTCCCAACGGTAACTTGTTCAGATGAGCTGCACTTGTAAAGTTTCCACCACCTCTCACGATATTTTGACCATGAGTAGCAGTCCAAATTCAATTTGGGAGTGAAATAGTTACAGATTGACAAGCGAAGGTTAAGTGCTGTGGTCATATGTCTTGTACCAACCCTATGTCCGTGTTTCAGTTTTAACACAACCTGATTCACAGTTGGTTGGATGCACGTGGTTTGTATTTTCTGATGATGACACTTGTAGTTGTGATCACTCTTTATTAAGACAACAGCTAAAAACTAATAATGCTGCAGGTAGCACTTGGACTAGTCGCTGCTTTGCATTACTATTTCACTTGTGTTCGTGCAATTCCAGAAATCTCATGCTGAAAATTACTAATATTTATACGACACTTTGTAGGTCAGTTACTGTTTCTCATCACTTGCATGTCTGTTCCCAGTAGCTGAGTGGTCAGCGCGACAGACTGTCAATCCTAAGCGCCCGGGTTCGATTCCCAGCTGGGTTGGAGATTTTCTCCGCTCAGGGACTGGGTGTTGTGTTGTCCTAATCATCATCATCATTATTTTGTCCCCATCAACGCGCAAGTCGCCGAAGTGGCGTCAAATCGAAAGGCTTGCACCAGGCGAGCGGTCTACCCGACGCCATTAATTAATATATCACTTGCATGCCATTGGTAATCTTGAACACTTGAGTAATTTAAATCCAATGCAGCTTCTCTGATGACTTCTTATTACTGTCTTTCCCTTGAATTCCTTAATTAGTAGTCTGCACGTTGCACTTACAGATCTCCAGTTTTTGTCTCACATCAACATTTATCTCACGTGTAATATTCATGATGTTCAAGACCACTTTGTCTCACGTAAGGTTCTGCCTATCTTCCTCATAATGGGAATTACTATCTCCCTTACCCATCCTTAACTCTGTATTTCCTTGAAAAATTCGTACCTACACAAATAGTAAAATATGTTTTTTCCACTATACATGTCCGCCTCTCTAAGAACTTCGTCTCCAGTAGATAAAGTACTTTCACCAATTTCAGGGCATGCAAATATTCATTGATTCTCTGTAACTGGTCAGTCAATTAACTTAGAAAAGGGTTCATTCAGTTTTGTACAAGGTAAGATATATCATCAATAACAATACAACAAAGGGGGAAAGGAAATACATAAATGACAGTCAAATGAAAACAAGACAGGTGGAAAAAGTTAGTAAACTGCTTATTATTTCAAAACTGTTAATACATTCATCCCACTGTGAGACAAGACAATCAGTGCCTTCATGGAAAAATATTGTGTTGCCTACAGAACCATGATAGTACCCAGGCATGCACCTCTTTATTTGAAGCAAATGGACAGCCATGAATACCTTTCCTCAGGGCCCAAAACCACAGACATGGAATTAGGGGAGGTCGGGGCTTTATGGAAAATTTGTAAGGGGTTCCCAACGAAACTTTTGCATCGGAGTCTAGACAACCTTCGCCTGCCTACATGTGCCAAGGTTGTTTAGAGTATTATACAGAAATTTAACTGGAAGGCCCGTACACACCTTCCATATGGTCCTGATACCGCCACATATTTTTGAAGCCTTGAAGGAAGACATTCGTGGCCCTCAGTTTGCTTCGGATGAAGAATTTGCCTTAGAGTACACCTCTGTAGGCAACCACCAGCATTTCTTTATGAATGTGTTGGCAGCGTTGCCTCACAGTGGGATAAATGTATTAACAACAATGGCGACCTACGGATTTTTCAAAGTTCCTTGGTGTGCAAATTGATCAAAACTTGAATTGGATATCATGTATAATAGATTCTCAAACACTAGAGCTAAGCAATGTTTCTTGTATGTGTAATAGCTAATTTTGTTGATGAAAGCATTAGGAAATTAGCTTACTTTGAGCACTTAGGCCCTGATGTTGTATGGATTTTTTCTCTGAGGCTATTGCAATTATAGACACAAAGTATTCATTGCTCATGATCATGTTGTATGAATATACAGTGTGCATCACGAAATGTTTTGCGTGCAACTGTTTAAAAAATTGGGTGTACTAACAGCCTCACAATACATGTGCTGTATTATGAACTTATTTGTGAAGAATGAGGCAAACCTGAAAATAACACAGTATTCATAAATATCACACTAGGAATAAAAATCACGTTTGCTAGCCACAACTCAGCTGTTGCAAAGAAAGGAGAAAAGTATGCAGTCATGAAATTATTTGAGCACCTTCCGTGTGAACTAAAGATGTCAGCAAATAAAGTTTTTTTTAAAGCTGAAATAATTTCTTATTGATGACTGTTACTCCATAGCTGAATTTCTGAGAAAATAGTACCTCTGAGGGTCACTTACATTAATGAAACTATGATGTAGAGTAAGATAAAATCAGTTGTGTAAATGGCCAGTATGCACCTGTTCTCACAGCGAAAGTGCATCTTACTTGTAAATCTACCGAGACATCATGGTGAGTTGTAGCTAAAAGTATCCACAGAACACGCAAAAAACTAAACTGTTAACAGCTTGGTAGGTTAGACATTGGGATATGTGACAATTCACAGTGGTCTGAATAAAATTATCTCCTAAAGGAAACTCAAATCATCTGATGGCAATTAGTGCATATTTTACCAGTATTTCACATGGACTTGTTGCTGCAAAAACTGAGCGACACTCAGCAAGCAAAGGAAAAATTAATGACCTGAATTGCTAGAGGAAATTGGAAAACAAACGTACGGATCAGTGAAAATTAGTATAAATTAGTATAAAGACATTATTATAACTGTGATGTAAACAGAATGGAGGCGAATGTCAACATAAATTCTGACTTGTCCTAATTTTAAATTAACAATGTAGGAAAAGATAGAATGCTACTTACCATAAACAAGACATGTGAAAAAAATTAAACTATATTACAATTGCATTATTAGAAATGTCGTGTTTGTACAATTTTTGGCTAATCAGACTCCCTCACTTACATTTCAATTGTAGATGCAGGCAGCAGACACCAGCGTGTGTCAAAAATAAGAAAATCCTCCTTACGTGGTTCCACTTCAGTTCAATAAAAAATACTTCATACTGATATCAAATCTTCTCTTATTTCACAACATTTACGATACGAAACATTCGTAACCCCTCATACTCCGAACCGCACATCTTAACGGAAACTTCTACATATGAGAGAGTGAGGAACAAAGTCATGCATAAAGAAAAATGAATGAGGGTTTCTTTTTTTAATTTGTCTGTGCCGTACTGTGTATTTGTAATTAATATCTTTGCCAATACTTTTGGTCGATCGGTGTTAAATTTTTGTTTCTAATAAATTTTAACTTTACTGTATCCGGAGGGTTTTTCACTGTGTACCTACACAATTGCCCCCCACACTACATTGACATGGTATAGAGACGTACAGTGTTTTTTGATTGTACACATTTACATTTGCCGATCTGGGTCAATGCACTTTATTTGATGACTTCTCTTATATTTAACACTTTCGCTGCGGCTGACGCTTATGAGCGTCACAAAAAGCCACGAGCCAGTGCGGCTGACACTTGTAAGCGTCCGCACTCATTGTCTGATTATTCAGTCTAGTTGCAGCGTCTAAGCTAGCATCAAAGCGTGTAAACTTTTGTTTTGTGTGGTCAGTTATCGAGCGTATATTGTTCGTAATGTCGGCTAGTGATCCGACACATGGTCCTTCCAATGTGAAAAGGAGCAGGAAAAGTATTAAATTGACAGAGGAACAGTTACTTAGTGTACTAAACGACAGTGATTTTCTGTGTAGTGAGGACGAGGCAAACCACGGAGATCGTCATTTAGAGGCTTCAGAAGAATTGCAGAGTGATGATAGCGTGGAAGCACAGCTTTTGAATCTGCTTCGTGACAGTTCCACTACTAAACTGAAGACCTCTATCAGTCAATCTTTAAAATGCACATTTGAAGTAGATATAATTTCAAATGAATCCAGTTTCCTTTTTTTCCCTTCATTAGAATTTGCATTTTGGAATCCAAATTTTTCCTGAATGCGGTGGATTTGTTGCTTGTTTAAATTGTATTTTTTGTTACATTATCAACAAATCACGAACATTTGAATGACGCCTGTGACCCCTATAGGTGTCAGACAGCAAACAGACTTTAAAACATGACCACAATTCAGTCGAAGCTTATTTGAAGTAAAGCATCTAAGGTGTCATCATTAAGTTAGTATAGAACATGATCCTACAGATCTTACAAGGTCCTGACGTCAGCCTGTAGCCCAGGTGTGCTTAGGAGCGTTGGCTCTGAGCAGTACCTGCCATTTCAGTGTGTTACCAGCCCGCACTCGAGCGTTATCGGCCCGTACTGGAGGGTTACTCGCGTGCACCAATGCCGCAGCGAAAGTGTTAACGGAATGTATATGTCAGGTTATCCTATGTATGTTACAAGTTCTACAAGAAATTAAAAGTTTATATACATATGTTATAGTCCATTACATATTTGAATATAGCACATGGATAAAAATGGTCAGTTTGCTTTGGCCTCGCTGCAGGGTTTCGCACTTGCGCTCTGGAAGATTTGGCGGCTAAGAACCAGTCGCTAATGGTCAACATGTTACTTGCTACCATCACACGTGCATGCACTCCTTTTCTTAGTGTTGGTTTTTATATTTCACCTGAGTACCACATTTTTAAAGAATTGCCGTGGCATTTGTCTTCATTCTGGGTGCAGTGGGTGGGTGCTTATTGTTCAAAATCTGACACTGTGGCAGAAGATCTCCCTTTTTATGGCCCGGGCATGATTATTAACCGTCATACTTGCATTTTCAGCAGAGAGAACCCTGGGCAACGGCATCCATCGAGGAGGTAAGTACTGGCTTGAACAACTATAGTTCACTTATTAATGTATTAAGCGTTGTGAGCCATGATATTCAGAAATTATTTCGCTGAACGCGCATGTCAATGTCACCACACTTGATCATCCACTTGTTGAAAGACACATATAGCCATCCAAAACATTGTATAAATTGCTTGTCTTTCAAGTTCATTTCTCCACATGGATTTTGGTTTCCAATGCAAATTCATACAAGGATTGAGTTACATCAATATAGCTTATACCTATGGCTGACATTCCATTCATTGCTTATACAATGAACATAAATTTCTTAAGTTTTAAAATGTCATAAAATTTTCATTAAGTGGGTTCTCTTATTACAGTTTGTTGGTTTGTTCTAACTTATCATCGTTCACATCACATATACAAATTAATTACATACACATTATTATGATACAATGCAAGAATATGATGCTTCATTTTATAGACAGGCTTTTATCACATATGGGAGCCCATTTCTTCCTTAGGTAGAGGAAGGAGAATACCATTGGAAATAGGACTAAAACAGTACGCATTGCTGGCCTAACTACGCTTGGCATCATCCCCTTCGTTTGGGAGGGAAGAAAGGCAATACTCATCTACTGGTTCAAGAATTCATGAGGAAATGATACTCATACAGTCATGGACTAGTTGTCAAGGAACTTTTATTTCATGGAAATAATGTGTTCTGTCTAATCATTCATGTAGTATCGCACTGTTTCTTCCTGTGCTAGTGCTGTTAACTTCAATTCAGGTGTAGCTTAGTGTGAAATGTGATGTTTTAACCATCATAGTCTTAGCTTTTTCGAATATCTGGAAATGTCATTATTCAAGTTTTCGTGTGACAGGATAAAAATCAATTGATTTTTGTAAAATCACATGCTTAAATGTTTACGTGTACTCTGTAGCCAAATGGTACCAGTAAATATCACGGAGATATATTGCAACAATGCATATTTTTATTTCTCATTGCCTTATGACCTTTGTATAAATATCCTTATAACTAAATTGTTTACTCAAGGTGCAATCTGTTTCTTCATTTGGTACCTGCTACTCCTGACATAATTCTTTTCTTCTGCGCTGTGATGATGCACTGGTCACTTAAACCAATTGCATTACATAGCTTGGTGGCCACTGATATATTTGGTCATTACATCTGTCCACAGATATTTCCATACTTTGTTTAAATTCATAGACATTAGTTTATTCTGTTATCCTTTATGATTATTTACCCTGCAAAGGAAATTATTTGACATTTCTTACAGTATTTTGTTGTTTCTCCTTAGCTTACATATCTTATGTAAGTTTTCATAATGCTTGCTTTTGCTTGTAAATATGTTGTATATAGCTTAGTATTAAATTAAATCTCTACGTACATATATCAATAGGTTCCTTAGTTCTTAGATAGTAGATGCAATTGCTTAGTATTTCCGTGTACTTCGTATTTGAGTTAAGTACTTGTACATATTGCATTCCTATTTGGTTGCACCTTCTGCCAGTCTGTCGTGCATGTGCGCAGGTCAGTGCCTCCTCTCCTACTGACGTCAGCAAGTATTGTTGAGCACAGACAGCTGAGCCAAAAGCTAATTTTGTTTATACTTTTACTTCGCATGAAGCGCTGTATTACTTCTCATTCCTGTCAATTTTATGCGTACATGTACAAATAAAAAATTACTTATACCTATCTTAAAATACACTCCAGAAGAAAAATTACACTTAGAATTTTGAGAACTATGTACAAGTATCTTGTGAAAGAAAGAAAAAAATGATACCTAGCTTCATCATCCTATAAAAGCTTTTATATCTTTGTGAGGGGGAGAACCTTGTCTCTCCCTGTTTTCTGATAGACTTATCTGTACGTCCCAGGATATCGTATTTTGGAAATTACATATGGTCCTCAATAGAATAATTGCCACTTCTTATTAAGTTTGCCAAATTTAGTTGATTTAGGGTGTGTCCGTAAGAGGACTCATTGTCCTTCAAAAAATTGTGTAACACATTTCAGTTTCTTTTTATTGATTTTCTTTCTATACTTGGCCCTGTTTTTTAGTGTAACCATGACTTGTTTGGTTTTGTCTTGTAGTGTCATTTCTGTAGTGGAAAACTTTGGTATGAGCGACTTCCACTCATTTGATTGTGGCAGGGGTAAAATACAGGGAGTGAAAGGCTATTTATAATTTGTACAGAAACCAGATGGCAGTCATAAGAGTCGAGGGGCATGAAAGGGAAGCAGTGGTTGGGAAAGGAGTGAGACAGGGTTGTAGCCTCTCCCCGATGTTATTCAATCTGTATATTGAGCAAGCAGTAAAGGAAACAAAAGAAAAATTTGGAGTAGGTATTAAAATTCATGGAGACGAAGTAAAAACTTTGAGGTTCGCCGATGACATTGTAATTCTGTCAGAGACGGCAAAGGACTTGGAAGAGCAGTTGAACGGAATGGACAGTGTCTTGAAAGGAGGATATAAGATGTACATTAACAAAAGCAAAACGAGGATAATGGAATGTAGTCAAATTAAATCGGGTGATGCTGAGGGAATTAGATTAGGAAATGAGACACTTAAAGTAGTAAAGGAGTTTTGCTATTTAGGAAGTAAAATAACTGATGACGGTCGAAGTAGAGAGGATATAAAATGTAGACTGGCAATGGGAAGGAAAGCGTTTCTGAAGAAGAGAAATTTGTTAACATCGAATATAGATTTATGTATCAGGAAGTCATTTCTGAAAGTATTTGTTTGGAGTGTAGCCATGTATGGAAGTGAAACATGGACGATAACTAGTTTGGACAAGAAGAGAATAGAAGCTTTCGAAATGTGGTGCTACAGAAGAATACTGAAGATAAGGTGGATAGATCACGTAACTAATGAGGAGGTATTGAATAGGATTGGGGAGAAGAGAAGTTTGTTGCACAACTTGACTAGAAGAAGGGATCGGTTGGTAGGACATGTTTTGAGGCATCAAGGGATCACAAATTTAGCATTGGAGGGCAGCGTGGAGGGTAAAAATCATAGAGGGAGACCGAGAGACGAGTACACTAAGCAGATTCAGAAGGATGTAGGTTGCAGTAGGTACTGGGAGATGAAGCAGCTTGCACAGGATAGAGTAGCATGGAGAGCTGCATCAAACCAGTCTCAGGACTGAAGACAACAACAACATCAATTCGTTTGGTGCGGAACTGGTTGAAGAATGTGGAAGGTTATTGACAACTTGCTTGAAAGGAGTTACGTATTCTATCTATCGGGTGTGTTTGTGAGGGGTGTATGTCCTTGAAAAACAGGTTAAACTCTTTAAAGACTCACTCTATGGGCTTGCTTCTGGATGATAAAAGCTTACTAATATGTGCTTTACGCCCTATTAGGTCATAAATTGTTTCTAGGTTTGCCCAACGAAATATGAAGCATTGTCAGTTAGTGGAGCTTTGGTTTACCTATTCTTCTCAAATAGTCTCCCTAAATTCTTTTTCTGATGTTTATCCTGTTGCATTTTTAATGGAATATATTTTGATATGTTTTGAGAATATACAGTGTAGTGCTACTACGTATCTTAACCTCCTTTACTTCTTGGATATGGACCAGCTTTGTCCAGGGATACTATTTCTTTGTGAGTATTGGGAGTAGCTCAGTATATTTCGACACATTGGACTCTTTTGATTTTTGACATATTGCACATTTTGTTAATACCTGTAAGAATTGCCTTCTCAAATTTGGAAAATAACAGTGTTGCAATTTTTCAATTCATTTGCCTACTCCATAATGTCCCCATACTTCACTTGTGTGTCTTATAAATTTATTGATATAATCTTCAGGAATACACACACACACCACTGATCAGATTTTTCATGTTTCCTATGAAACAAAACGCCCTTGTACTCCTGATACCATTTACTGACCTTTCCACCTTCATCCTGCTTAAGGTTTTGCATCACTTTACTCCATCTGCGATCTTACTGTTGAACTTATGGTAATCACACTGTTGTTTTGTAACTTTCATTAATGACATTCAGAGTTCTGCATCTTGCTCTGTTAATTCACAAAACTCCTGTAATCCTTGTGGTAATCTGGACAAGGCATATAAAATAATATTCTGATGTCCTTTAACATATATGATCTCGCAACTGAATTCTTGTAAATATAGACACCACCTAGCTAATCTCCGGTGCAATAGCTTACATGTTAAAAGAAATTGCAGTGACTGATGGTCACAATAGACTTTGGTATTCTTGCCCCCACAAAAAAATATTCAAACTTTTTAAATGCCCATGTTGTTGTTGTTGTGGCCTTCAGTTCTTAGATGGGTTTGATGCAGCTCTCCATTCTACTCTATCCTGTGCAAGCTTCTTCATCTTCCAGTACCTACAGCAGCCTACATCCTTCTGAATCTGCTTAGTGTATTCGTCTCTTGGTCTCCCTCTACGATTTTTACCCTCCACGCTGCCATCCAATTTTAAATTTGTGATCCCTTGATGTCTCAGAACATGTCCTACCAACCGATCCCTTCTTCTAGTCAAGTTGTGCCACAATCTCCTCTTCTCCCCAATCCTATTCAATACCTCCTCGTTAGTTATGTGATCTACCCATCTAATCTTCAGCATTCTTCTGTAGCACCACATTTCGAAAGCTTCTATTCTCTTCTTGTCCAAACTATTCATCGTCTACGTTTCACTTCCATACATGTATTAAAAACAAAGATTCCAAGACTTACCAAGCGGGAAAATGCCGGCAGACAGGCACAAGAACAAAACACACACACAGAATTACTAGCTTTTGCCTAAATATGTCTGCTTGTGTCTGTGTATGTGCGGATGGATATGTGTGCGTGTGTGTGTGTGTGTGTGTGTGTGTGTGCGCGAGTGTACACCTGTCCTTTTTTTCCCCCTAAGGGAAGTCTTTCCGCTCCCGGGATTGAAATGACTCCTTACCCTCTCCCTTAAAACCCACATCCTTTCGTCTTTCCCTCTACTTCCTGAAGAAGCAACCATCGGTTGCGAAAGCTAGTAATTCTGTGTGTGTGTTTGTGTGTTTTGTTCTTGTGCCTGTCTGCCGGCATTTTCCCGCTTGGTAAGTCTTGGAATCTTTGTTTTTAATATATTTTTCCCATGTGGAAGTTTCTTTCTATTTTATTTACACTTCCATACATGGCTACACTCCATACATATACTTTCAGAAACGACTTCCTGACACTTAAATCTATACTTGATGTTAACAAATTTCTATTCTTCAGAAATGCTTTCCTTGCCATGGCCAGTCTACATTTTATATCCTCTCTACTTCGACCATCATCAGTTATTTTGCTCCCCAAATAGCAAAACTCCTTTACTACTTTAAGTGTCTCATTTCCTAATCTAATTCCCTCATCACCCGACTTATTTCAACTACATTCCATTATCCTCGTTTTGCTTTTGTTGATATTCATCTTATATCCTCCTTTTAAGACACTGTCCATTCCATTCAACTGCTCTTTCAAGTCCTTTGCTGTCTCTGACAGAATTACAATGTCACCCGCGAACCTTAAGTTTTTATTTCTTCTCCATGGATTTTAATACCTACTCCGAATTTTTCTTCTGTTTCCTTTACTGCTTGCTCAATATACAGATCGGAATACATCGTGGAGAGACTACAACCCTGTCTCACTCCTTTCCCAACCACTGCTTCCCTTTCATGTCCCTCGACTCTTATAATGCCATCTGGTTTCTGTACATATTGTAAATAGCCTTTCGCAACCTGTATTTTACTCCTGCCACCTTCACAATTTGAAAGAGAGTATTCCAGTCAACATTGTAAAAAGCTTTCTCTAAGTCCACAAATGCTAGAAACATAGGTTTGCCTTTTCTTAATCTAGCTTCTGAAATAAGTCATAGGGTCAATATTGCCTCACGTGTTCCCGGAATCCAAACTGATCTTCCCCAGGGTTGGCTTCTACCAGTTTTTCCATTCGTCTGTAAAGAATTTGCGTTAGTATTTTGCATCTGTGACTTATTAACCTGATAGTTTGGTAATTTTCACATCTGTCAATGCCTGCTTTCTTTGGGATTGGAATTATTATATTCTTCTTGAAGTCTGAGGGTATTTCGCCTGTCTCATACATTTTGCTCACCAGATGGTAGAGTTTTGTCACGACTGGCTCTCCCAAGGCTGTCAGTAGTTCTAATGGAATGTTGTCTAATCCTGGAGCCTTGTTTCGACTCAGGTCTTCCAGCGCTCTGTCAAACTCTTCACGCAGTATCATATCTCCCATTTCATCTTCATCTACATCCTCTTCCATTTCCGTAATATTGTCCTCAAGGACATCGCCCTTGTATAGAACCTCTATATACTCCTTCCATCTTTCTGCTTTCCCTTCTTTGCTTAGAACTGGGTTTCCATCTGAGCTCTTGATATTCATACAAGTGGTTCTCTTTTCTTCAAAGGTCTCTTTAACTTTCCTCTGGGCAGTATCTATCTTACCTCTAGTGAGATAAGCCTCTACATCCTTACATTTGTCCTCTAGCCATGCCTGCTTAGCCATTTTGCACTTCCTGTTGATCTCATTTTTGAGATATTTGTATTCCTTTTTGCCTGCTTCATTTACTGCATTTTTATATTTTCTCCTTTCGCCAATTAAATTCAGTATTTCTTCTGTCACCCAAGGATTTCTATTAGCTCTCATCTTTTTACGTACTTGATCTGCTGCCTTCACTACTTCATCCCTCAAAGCTACCCATTCTTCTTCTACTGTATTTCTTTCCCCCATTCTTGTCAATTGTTCCCTTATGCTCTCGCTCAAACTCTGTACAACCTCTGGTTTAGTCAGTTTATCCAGGTCCCATCTCCTTAAATTCCCACCTTTTTGCAGTTTCTTCAGTTTTAATCTACAGCTCATAACCAATAGATTGTGGTCAGAGTCAACTTCTGCCCCTGGAAATGTCTTACAATTTAAAACCTGGTTCCTAAATCTCTGTCTTACCATTATATAATCTATCTGAAACCTGTCAGTATCTCCAGGATTCTTTCATGTATACAACCTTCTTTCATGATTCTGGAACCAAGTGTTAGCTATGATTAAGTTATGCTCTGTGCAAAATTCCACCAGTCAGCTTCCTCTTTCATTTGTTTCCCCCTTCCATATTCACCCACTATGTTTCCTTCTTTCCCTTTTCCTACTGCCGAATTCCAGTCACCCATTACTATTAAATTTTCATCTCCCTTCACTGTCTGAATAATTTCTTTTATTTCATCATACATTTCTTCAATTTCTTCGTCATCTGCAGAGCTAGTTGGCATATAGACTTGTACTACTGCCATAGGCGTGGGCTTCGTGTCTATCTTGGCCACAACAATGCGTTCGCTGTGCTGTTTGTAGTAGCTTACCCTCATTCCTATTGTTTTATTTAACCTACTCCTGCATTACCCCTATTTGATTTTGTATTTATAGCTCTGTATTCACCTGACCAAAAGTCTTGTTCCTCCTGCCACTGAACTTCACTAATTCCCCCTATATCCAACTTTAACCTATCCATTTCCCTTTTTGAATTTTCTAACCTCCCTGCCCAATTAAGGGATCTGACATTCCATGCTCTGATCCGTAGAACGCCAGTTTTCTTTCTCCTGATAAGGTCGTCCTCCTGAGTAGTCCCCGCCCGGAGACCCGAATGGGGGACTATTTTACCTCCGGAATATTTTACTTAAGAGGACGCCATCATCATTTATCCATACAGTAAAGCTGCATGCCCTCGGGAAAAATTACGGCCGTAGTTTCCCCTTGCTTTCAGCCATTTGCAGTACCAGCACAGCAAGACCGTTTTGGTTAGTGTTACAAGGCCAGATCAGTCAATCATCCAGACTTTTGCCCCTGCAACTACTGAAAAGGCTGCAGCCCCTCTTCAGGAACCATACATTTGTCTGGCCTCTCAACAGATACCCCTCCATTGTGGTTGCACCTACGGTACGGCTATCTGTATCGCTGAGGCACACAAGCCTCCCCACCAATGGCAAGGTCTGTGGTTCATAAATGCACATATTACAGCTAATCTTTCCAAGTCTGACACAGAGTAAGATGTTTCTGCTTCTGATAATGTGTGACTAGCAAAAGTGATAACTTTGGGCACTTCTTTACCTTCTTCTCCCATCTGGAACAATCATGTCCCCAGCCCTTGAGAGGAGGCATCTGTGCGTAGACATGTCAGGGTGGCAATGTTCGCACTTACTAATGCCTAATTAATGTTATTAAAGTCCTCCTCACACTTATCATCCCCTAACCAAGGCTTTTTTTTAACAAGTTTAGTAATGCATCACTGTTCATCAGTTGCTGTGGTACGAAATTACGAAAAAAAGATGATAGTCCTCAAAAAGCTTTTAGTTCTTTTTTATTCCTCGGAGCTGGACAATTGCTAATGGCATCAAGTTCTTTCGGATCAGGTAATATACCTTTTTCTGACACAACATGTCGTAACAAATTGACTTATTTCCTACCAAAACTAGGCATTTTTAAAAATTTGCTGTTACTCTGTAATCTGCAAATCTTTGAAGCACCTTTTCAATGAGCCTGGTATGTTCTAACCAAATGGGTGTGGCTATCAGCATGTCATCAACATAAACAGTGACTTTCCTTAGCAATTCTGGTCCTAAAACCCTGTCCAATGGAGATATAAACACCCCTGCTCTAATGTTCAGTCCAAAAAGTAGAACGTGGAATTTGTAACTTTTGCCACCACAGACAAAATTTTGTGTATTTTTGACGTTCTTTGTTGAGCTTTATTTGCCAGTAGGGCATCTTGAGATCGAGTATACTGTGATATTTTGTGTTGTAAAACTTTAGAAGCTGTTCATCCAAGTTGTCTGGTTTTATGCATACTGCTCCTATAATCTTATTGATACCTGTAGCATCGAGAACTAATCTTACAGAACCATCTGGTTTACTTAATGGTAATGTAGAACTACAATATGGTGAATATGAAGATTATATAATTCCCCATTTAATTGTATGATTGATCTTTTCCCTTGCCGCCTCTTGTTTTGTCCATGGAATAGGATATGACATTACACAAATTGTTACATGTGGATAGACTTCAAATTTATATTCATAGTCTTTGATTACGCCTGGCTACTTATTGAAAACATTTGCATACTTAAATAACAAGTTAGAAAGTTCTTGTTGTTGCATGTCATTTAGTATCTGTGGTTCACTTAGTTTCTGCTCTACCATTTCGTAACTCACCTCAGTGTTTGCTTCTTGTTCAGTATCAAATTTGTTTGTGAAATATACAGCTGGAAAGGAATATTGTACTACTACATTTGACTCCTCATTTCGTTACTTTCATCAGGTGTTTTGACTGAATCAATAGAAAAAATATGATCCTTTACATAAATGTGACATTTACCATTACCTTTGTCAATCTGTGTTTTGTATGTTCTAAACGTGTCCATGCCAGTAAGACAATTAACTATAAGTTTGTCAATTATAAGAAAATTGCACTTCATTGTAAAATGTTCAGTTTGTAATGGAATAAGTGCCTGATGTTTAACCAATTTAGTCTTACTGCCTGTAGCAGTTTGCGCCTTGCAATTTTGGACAGGAAATGTTGGGAATTTGCCTCTCTTGTTCAATTCACAGAAAAATGCATTTGACATTAGGTTGGTAGTTGAACCTGTATCTAAAATTAACTGTGTGTCAATATTAAATATTTTCACCTTAATAATTGCTTGTATTTATTCTTCCTGTATATTATTTGTTGTATCTAAATCATGCTGATACAGATCATCCTTGATGTCACCTTGTTTGTCAGACCTAATGAAACCTGTTTGTAGTTTTGCTTTGCCCCCACTCCCAGAGAGGTCAATAGCCTGGGGCTTAACTACGACTGTTTGGTGTTTTCCAATGGTGTGGTGTGACTGAATTCATTACCTGGAGTAATTTCAGTTAGTTGCACAGTGTGGGTACTTCGCCAGTTTGTGTCGTTGGCTGCTGTGACGCTATTTTGCTTTCCAAGGGTTGGCTGCAGTGCAGCATAAGGCGTGCACTGTTCCCACGTGTTGGCCACTGATGCGGCTGACTGTTTCTGTTTATGTTTGGCATAGGGCCTTGTGATAGTGGATTGTAATTCGCTCGTGCGTTGAAATTACTCGCGTTGTTTTGAAAAATTCTTTTAAATGGTTTATTTTGTCCGTTCCCATTACCATACTCATCACCTCTGGGTATGTAACTGTGCTGTTCAAACAAATGGGAACATGCAAAGCCACTATTTGTAAAATTAGGTTGCCATGCAGTTGTTTTCACACATATATATATATATATATATATATATATATATATATATATATATATATATATATATATATATATATATAAAACAGAAAGAAACTTCCACATGGGAAAAATATATTAAAAATAAAGATTCCAAGACTTACCAAGCGGGAAAGCGCCGGCAGACAGGCACATGAACAAAACACACAAACACACACACAAAATTACGAGCTTTCGCAACTGGCAGTTGCTTCGTCAGGAAGGAAGGAAGGAGAGGGAAAAATGAAAGGGTGTGGGTTTTAAGGGAGAGGGTAAGGAGTCATTCCAATCCCGGGAGCGGAAAGACTTCCCTTAGGGGAAAAAAAAGGACAGGTGTACACTCGCACACACACACACATATCCATCCGCACATACACAGACAGAAGCAGACATGGCCTTTAAATATGTCTGCTTGTGTCTGTGTATGTGCGGATGGATATGTGTGTGTGTGTGCGAGTGTACACCTGTTCTTTTTTTTCCCCTAAGGGAAGTCTTTCCGCTCCCGGGATTGGAATGACTCCTTACCCTCTCCCTTAAAACCCACACCCTTTCATTTTTCCCTCTCCTTCCTTCCTTCCTGACAAAGCAACTGCCAGTTGCGAAAGCTCGTAATTTTGTGTGTGTGTTTGTGTGTTTTGTTCATGTGCCTGTCTGCCGGCGCTTTCCCGCTTGGTAAGTCTTGGAATCTTTATTTTTAATATATATATATATATATATATATATATATATATATATATTTCCAAGACTTACCAAGCGGGAAAGCGCCGGCAGACAGGCACATGAACAAAACACACAAACACACACACACACACACACACACACAGAATTACTAGCTTTCGCAACCGATGGTTGCTTCTTCAGGAAGGAGAGGGAAAGACGAAAGCATGTGGGTTTTAAGGGAGAGGGTAAGGAGTCATTCCAATCCCAGGAGCGGAAAGACTTCCCTTAGGGGGAAAAAAAGGACAGGTGTACACTTGCGCGCACACACACACACACACACACACACACACACACACACACACACACCCACACACACACACATATCCATCCGCACATACACAGACACAAGCAGACATATTTAAAGGCAAAGAGTATGGGCAGAGATGTCAGTCGAGGCGGAAGTACAGAGGCAAAGATGTTATTGAAAGACAGGTGAGGTATGAACGGCGGAAACTTGAAATTAGCGGAGGTTGAGGCCTGGCGGATAACGAGAAGAGAGGTTATACTGAAGGGCAAGTTCCCATCTCCGGAGTTCTGACAGGTTGGTGTTAGTGGGAAGTATCCCGATAACCTGGACGGTGTAACACTGTGCCAAGATGTGCTGGCCATGCACCAAGGCATGTTTCGCCACAGAGTGATCCTCATTACCAACAAACACTGTCTGCCTGTGTCCATTCATGCGAGTGGACAGTTTGTTGCTGGTCATTCCCATATAGAAAGCTTCACAGTGTATGCAGGTCAGTTGGTAAATCACGTGGGTGCTTTCACACGTGGCTCTGCCTTTGATCATGTATACCTTCCGGGTTACAGGACTGAAGTAGGTGGTGGTGGTGGGGGCGTGCATGGGACAGGTTTTACACTGGGAGCGGTTATAAGGGTAGGAGCCAGAGGGTAGGGAAGGTGGTTTGGGGATTTCATAGGGATGAACTAAGAGGTTACGAAGGTTAGGCGGAAAGACACTCTTGGTGGAGTGGGGAGGATTTCATGAAGGATGGATCTCATTTCAGGGCAGGATTTGAGGAAGTCGTATCCCTGCTGGAGAGCCACATTCAGAGTCTGATCCAGTCCCGGAAAGTATCCTGTCACAAGTGGGGCACTTTTGTGGTTCTTCTGTGGGAGGTTCTGGGTTCGAGGGGATGAGGAAGTGGGTCTGGTTATGTGCTTCTGTACCAGGTCGGGAGGGTAGTTGCAGGATAAGAAAGCTGTTTTCAGGTTGTTGGTGTAATGGTTGAGGGATTCCGGACTGGAGGAGATTCGTTTGGCATGAAGACCTAGGCTGTAGGGAAGGGACCGTTTGTTGTGGAATGGGTGGCAGCTTTCGTTTTAGAATGTTTCCAAATATGTACATTCATGGGCCCCAGCCCTACATTGATACTGGTGAAAGTCATTTTCCAATAGCTGTTATTGTTCCAGAGATATTTTGGGTGGACAAGATAGCTGGGACACCCTGTATATTAGAGAGAGAAACATTCCACGTGGGAAAATGGGAAAAATATATTAAAAAAAGATGCTGTAACTTACCAAACGGGAAAGTGCTGGTAGATAGACACAATAAAAAACAAAGAAACACACACACAAATATCAAGCTTTCGCAACACACGGTTGCTTCATCAGGAAAGAAGGAAGGAGGGAGAAAGATGAAAGGATGTGGGTTTTAAGGGAGAGGGTAAGGAGTCATTCCAATCCCGGGAGTGGAAGGACTTACCTTAGGGGGGGAAAAGAGACAGGTATACACTCGCACACACACACATATCCATCAGCACATATACAGATACAAACAGACCTATGTAAATATATATAATGTTCTAATTTACATAAAAATAATTTATCTAGCGAGGTCGTAAAGGAAGACTTCTTTGTTATAATATCAGAAATAGCAAGAAAATAGATGTGCCATTCTTTAGTTTGTCAAAATCATTAGATAGTTATAATGTTTTAGGCTTAAAAATGGATAATAAGTTACCCTTAGAAATAAGTAATTTACCATTAAATTTATTTAAATGCAAGTTGTATAACAGATTAGCTGGTTTACCTTTTTATTCTGTTACTGAATTTTTTGAATACAATTTTATGGGAAATTACAGTATGAAACATGAATGAGGAGATACCTGTCGATATATTAAGAAAGTCTATCCAGCATAACTTAGTGTATAAACTTATATATGCAGTCTTTTACTTATTATTATTGACTTTGTCTATTGCTTGTAAAAGTTCAATGACAGTAAAATTTATATTATTATTATTATTATTATTACTACTACTATTAATTCTACTACTACTACTACCACCACCACCACCATCATTGCTGTGTGCTTAGATCACATTTTACTGATTGATTTACATAACTATGTTGTTGTGCCTGAGTTTCTGTTGCTCTTATTCGGTACAGGTCTTTCCTCATAGTTTAAGTCGACAGAATGAAGCACCGACAGAAAATATTCAATGTCGTGCTCTGGTGTTGTGACTAACTTTTCTCTAATGTGCAGTGGTAACCCGCTTTTCAAAATTTTTGACACATCTACTTGTGATATTGGGTTTGTCCAGTAGTGTGTCTTGTTCAAGAATTTTTCAAACTATGCACGTAGACTACCGTATTTGCCATTGAATGATGCAGCATTGAAAACCTCGTGTCTGAGACTTTCTTGCACTGCCTCAGACCAGTATTTGTCAAGGAAAGCTCGTAGAAATTGGATATAAGTGGTGCAACTTTTGGCCACCTCAGTTGCCCATAAAAGAACATCACCTTGCGTATATCCCACAACAAATCTGATTAAAGCACTGATAAATTCTAGTGGATTCATTCTTTTACCTTCGGTAGTGAATGTAGGAAACTGTTGTCTCAACCCTTTGTCTGCAAAAATAGTTGATAGGCATGTGGCATTTTCGGTTGTATTTATGTTATTTTTGTAGTTACCTGTAATTTCGGTTGGTTACTGTTCAGGTACCAGAGTTATGGGTATGTTTACATTTTCCGCACTACAACTGTCACTGGTACCTGCTGTGGTGCTCGTGACAATCTGTGGATAAATACTGACAGGTTGCGGTTTGTTCACTGTAGCCTGCGTATTATTTACCTGCTTCTTTAGAGATCTGGTTTTATTTATTTAATCGTATGGCTAGGACCCCCCATTGGGCAGACTGTTCACCAGTCTTTCAATTTAACATCACTTTGGTGACCTGCAGTCTATGAGAATGATGGGCGGAGAAAATTTCCTGACCCAGCTGGGAATCGAACCCAGGCCCAGAGGATTGACAGTCCGTCACGCTGCCATTTTTTTAAAATCTCGTTTTGTTCTAAACCGTTCACTGAATTTGGTCGTAGCGGATGTATGATGACACCCATTCATATTGTTCGTTGATCTGTTCACTCAGTTTTTTTATTACAGATGGTAGCTAAACCCTCTGACCAAACATGCTGAGCTACTGTACCGGCGACCATTCAGCTACCGGGGGCGGACAAGACGTCCGGTGATATTTTCTTCTAAAAATCTGCAGATTTTATTTTAGGTTCATGTTTACCTTGTTCACTATTTCATTGTATTTTTTCTGAATAGCCTTCTACTACATCTGTGTACAACTTACTAACATACCTGCTTCAGCTTGACCAATGATATCACTTAGATGTACATTGATCGTCTCTCTCTCCTCCTTTATGTCAACTTCTAATGTTGCTGCACTTAAAGTAAGCTCTTCTGCAGCTAGAGATACACCTTTATAGTCGTTATTTATTTTGTTTATGACAGTGGTTACCTTTTACTGTCTAACACAACTGGTTTTGTGTGGCTTCAATATTTGTGTTGGCATCTGTGATGTTCTTTATCTGTTGCCCTACAAGATCATTATGGTCATCAAAAGAATCTACCTTCTGTTTTAACTCTGTAATGTTAACTGTTAACTTCAGAAAGTACTTCATGGTTTACTTGTTTTCTCACATCATTCAATTTTTCGTCGATTTCAGTGTGAAAATTGTTGGCTAAGTCTTCTAAATTCTGTGAGACCTTGTCCTGTAAATCTTTGAATACTTGTTTTTGCTCTTGTTTCATTGTATTTAGATCTTGTGTGATGGTGTTCAGATTGCATGTCAAATTTTCAATTTTGGTATTCATATCTTGCTTTATATCACTGAAATTGGTGTTCATATTGTGTTTAATATCATCAAATTTTGTGCTTATGTTAGATATTAACTGCCATAGCAGCGCTTCAGTTGTACTGCTGTGGTTGCTGTCAGTTGTACTTCCCAAATTAATGTTTGTATTGTGACAAAGTGGTGTTTGTAAAGTGTTGTCAAGATTCATATTGGAATCACTCTCCAATGTTTCATCCATGAGTGGTATGTCGCTCTCAGAGATGCGTGACATTGTCTCATCAATTGTAAACATTGTGTTGTCAAGGCTATTCTGCTGTGGAGCATCGCTATCATTTGCCACACCTGTGACACTTACCTCTGACCTACTTACTCTTTCTGCAGTAGGTATGCATGGCTCCTGAACTTCAATTGTTCGATCTCGCAGTTCTATGCTATCTTGGCTGATTGCGTTTTCACTGTTGTTATCAACAATGGACATGTAATTTTCTGCCATTCAGTATGAATACAAAAAAATAAAAAAAATCCACAGAAAACATTAAAATTTCATTTGCTAATTATTACACTTGATAATTGTAATTTACGCAAAGTCAAAAGCTGTTTTACGTCTATTGTGGTGAGCAGACTATTGGTCGCAATTCTTTATGTTTAACTGATCACGTGTATCACACTACAAAATTGCTATAAATTTTCCACCATCAAATTCAAAGAAGGGAATAATGAGGAAAAGAATTCTATCTACAGCAAAAGAGGTGTTGCCAAGTGTAACCATGCAAGCAACTTGCATAGCCATCCTAGCTTTCTGCACCAAACCAAACAGTTTACTATGAAAAATTTTATGTAACCTGTATCCAATTCTTATTCCTTTCCAAAATTTTCTCCTCAGTTTTTGCCTTTTTGCTACCCTTGCTTCCTGTGGTGATTCATGTAAACAGAAAATAAGATTTTATGACTCAAACAGTGTCATAGAAATTTCTTACTATAACAATAGTTAACAAACCCTTCTCACAACCAGTGTCCTGAAATCCTGCCACTCAGGTTGCCAGTTGTGTTACAATAATAAAAATAAACAAATATACATATGAATGGAAAGAAAAAAATATAAAGTATATTACAATTGTGTTATTATAAATGTGCTTGTACAATTTTTGGCTAATCGGACTTCCTCTCTAACATTTCAATTGTAGATGCAGGCACCATACTTCAAGGACACCAGTGCCTGTCAAAAAGAAGAAAATCATCTTTACTTGGTTCTTCCTCACTTCAATAAAAAAATATTTAATACTGATATCAAATCTTCTCTTATTTCACAACATGTCTGATACTAAACACTCGTGGCCCATCATACTTCAAACTGCACATCTTAGCAGAAACTTCTACATAACAGAGAGTGAGAAACAAAACATGTATAAAGAAAAATGATTTTTTTTCCCTCCCTGCACTTTACCGTGAATTCATAATTGACGTCTTTGCCAACACTTTTGGTCGATCTGTGTTTCATTTTTTGTTTTTAATAAATTTTAACTGTACCATATCCAGGCGGGGTGGGGGTGGGGGTGGGGGGTGGTTTTATCCACCATGTACCTACACAGAGGGAAAGGATAGTAGTGTACTGGTGGGAAGAAAGATGGTTGCTATGCAGCATCAGGAGATTGTTGGGCAAGGATGTGGGGAAGAAAGGAGAGGAGCAGGGAAAGATAGGTGGATGCATCATTAGAGGTCTGCAAATAAACAGAGTGGGAGACAAATAAGGGGAGGAGAAGACAGAATAGAGGGGGTGGAAACTGATGGGTGGAGTGTGCAGGGACAGTACGTTAGCATAGACTGAGAGCAGGATAATTACAGGAGTGGTAGAAGGAAGGCTCCAGATGGCACGAGTAGTGAAGCAGCCATTGAAATCAAGTGTGTTTTATTTAGCTGCATATTGTGCCACAGGGTGGTCTACTTAGCTCTTGGTGTGTATGTGCGGATGGATATGTGTGTGTGTGCGAGTGTACACCTGTCCTTTTTTCCCCTTAAGGGAAGTCTTTCCGCTCCCGGGATTGGAATGACTCCTTACCCTCTCCCTTAAAACCCACATCCTTTCTTCTTTCCCTCTCCTTCCCTCTTTCCTGAAGAAGCAACCGTCGGTTGCAAAAGCTAAAATTCTGTGTGTGTGTTTTATTTATTGTGCCTATCTACTGGCGCTTTCCCGCTTGGTAAGCCTTGGAATCTTTGTTTTTAATATATTTTTCCCATGTGGAAGTTTCTTTCTATTTTATTTACAAATATTTATTAAACAAGATTACTTGCTTCATGCCAGAATAACGGTGCTTTCCCTACATACCTCACTGCTGATGTAACAGGCGTTCTCACATCTAGCCGCAGTGCCTCACACTATCATCCACTGGCCGGACCACCAGCTCCTTCAACCAGCATGGGGCCTGAAATCTTACTCCCAACTGTGTGTGTTCTGCAGTACTGCTTTACTCAGTGAATGCTCCATGATATCTGCAGACATGATACAAAATTGTACAACTGATAAATCAGGAAATAAAATGTGGCTTGAACAGAAGGTGTACCTTCCATCCTCAATTAAGCCTCCAATAGTCACAATCAAGATAAACTTCATCAATAAAATAGCTCCCATACTTCAGTCAAACATCAGTGGGGCACATGAGGAACTGAAACTCCTTATGCAAGAACATCACATGTGCTTGTGTTACAGGAAACACATTTTAAATTTACATAGGCCCCTTTGCTAAAATATTATGTCCTTCACTGATGGCCTGACGAGGAAGAGCCAAGGGAATGGTAGTTGTGTTTGTAAACAGTACTCACCACTCCTCTGCTCTGGCCTTGGTTACTGACCTGCAACCAGCTGCAGTTGAAATTCATGTCGAAGGATTGCTCTCCTGCGAACCTTCTGTAAAGTTTGGAAGGTAGGAGACGAGGTACTGGCAGAAGTAAAGCTGTGAGTACCGGGCGTGAGTCGTGCTTCGGTAGCTCAGGTGGTAGAGCACTTGCCCGCGAAAGGCAAAGGTCCCGAGTTCAAGTCTTGGTCAGGCACACAGTTTTAATCTGCCAGGAAGTTTCATATCAGCGCACACTCCGCTGCAGAGTGAAAATCTCATTCTAGTTTAACATAATTCCAAGAAAACATATAAAAACCTTGGCTAACTAAAGGATTAAGAATGTCTTGCAACCATAAAAGAGAACTGTATCTAACAGCAAGAGGGAGTACTGACCGCGAAATTGTTCAATATTATAAAAACTATTGTACAGTACTGAGAAAAGTTATTAAAAAGTCCAGAAGCATGTGTATCATGTCTGAGATCAGTAACTCTGATAATAAAATTAAAGCAATTTGGAATATTATTGAAAGGGAAACAGGGCAACCAAGAGCACAGGAAGACTTTAGTGCCATAAAACTGAATGACAAGTGTACTAACAAACAATCAGAAATTGGAAATATTTTCAATAATCATTTTTTAATTGTTGTGGATAAAATAAGATCTAGATCTTCACTAGAAGAGGCGAGGCTTCCAATAAAAGAGGCCATACCTGTGCAGTTTGAAACAACTGTATTTCCACCAACCTCTCCCTCCGAAATCAGTAAAATAATAAACTTAATGAAAAGTAAAAGCTCTTACGGAATTGATGGCATTTCCAGCAAGATACTTAAAGTTTGTTCCCCACAGATAAGTAGGATTCTCAGCCACGTATGTAATAGCTCTTTGGAGCAGGTGTTTTCCCCAATAGACTGAAATATGCCATTGTAAAACCATTGCATAAAAAGGGGGATACGTCAGATGTCAACAACTATCACCCAATCTCTCCTCTGACAGCTCTATCAAAAATTGTTGAGAAAGTAATGTATTCAAGAGAAGCCTCCCATATTTGTAAAAATAAAGTACTAACAAAATGTCAGTTTGGTTTTCAGAAAGGCTTTTTAACAGAAAATGCTATATATGCTTTCACTGATCAAATATTAAATGCTCTGAATAACCGGACATCACCCATTGGTATTTTTTGTGATCTCTCAAAGGCCTTTGATTGTGTAAATCATGGAATTCTTTGAGATGAGCTAAATCATTATGGTTTGAGGGGGAGCAGTGCACAAATGGTTTAATTCATACTTAACTGGAAGAATGCAGAAAGGTGAAATAAGTGGTTCATGTAATGTTAAAACAACAGCTAATTCCTCAAACTGGGGGGGGGGGGGGGGCTAATCAAGTACGGGGTCCCACAGGGTTCAGTCTTAGGTCCTTTACTGTTCTTGATATACATTAATGACTTACCATTCCATATTGATGAAGATGCAAAGTTAGTTCTTTTTCCTGATGATACAAGTATAGTAATAACATCCAAAAACCAAGAACTAAGTGATGTAATTGTAAATGATGTTTTTCACAAAATTATTAAGTGGTTCTCAGCAAACAGACTCTCTTTAAATTTTGATAAAACACAGTATATACAGTTCCGTACAGTAAATGGCACAACTCCAGTAATAAATATAGACTTTGAACAGAAGTCTGTAGCTAAGGTAGAGTTTTCAAAATTTTTAGGTGTGTCCATTAATGAGAGGTTAAACTGGAAGCAACACATTGATGGTCTGCTGAAACGTCTGTGTTCAGCTACTTAAGCTATTAGGGTTATTGCAAATTTTGGTGATAAGAATCTCAGTAAATTAGCTTACTATGCCTACTTTCATTCACTGCTTTCGTATGGCATCATATTCTGGGGTAATTCATCATTGAGTAGAAAAGTATTCATTGCTCAAAAACGTGTAATCAGAATAATTGCTGGAGCCCACCCATGGTCATCCTGCAGACATCTATTTAAGGATCTAGGGATCCTCACAGTAACCTCACAGTATATATATTCACTAGTGAAATTTGTTGTTAATAATCCAATCCAGTTCAAAAGTAATAGCAGTGTGCATAGCTATAACACCAGGAGAAAGGATGATCTTCACTATGCAGGGTTAAATCTGACTTTGGCACAGAAAGGAGTAAATTATGCTGCCACAAAAGTCTTTAGTCACCTACCAAACAGCATCAACCAACATTTAAAAATAAATTAAAAGAATTTCTAGATGACAACTCCTTTTACTCATTGGCTGAATTTTTAGATATAAATTAAGAGAGGGAAAAAAACTAACTTAAACATTAGTGTCATCCAATATTTTGTGTAATGTAATATCGTGTACAGACATCTTTCATTAACCTGACAAGTTCCACATCATTACGAATTGCTGTATTCATGATCTATGGAACAAGTATTAATCTAATCTCTAATCTGAGCTTTGTATGAAAGACGGTCAACTATTGTCTCATCTGGATATTAAAGACAAAGCATCTTCTTAGCCAATCTCAGTGTGAATTCTAGAGACATCGATCCACTGTCACAACATGACCCTGCAAAGGGCAACTATCCTACAGGCTTTTGTAAATGTGCTGTATGGTATAGGAATATTTTTTCACGCCAATATGGCATTTGACAGTACTTGGAGGCACAATATTCTATGACAGATCCACAAATAGCATTTCTGTGGTTATATTTTTTTAACAAGATGCTCTTATAGGTATTGAGTTGGTCATGTTCTGTCAAACAGTTTTGAGCAGGAGAATGGCATTCCCAAAGAAAATGTTATGAGTGTCATCCTCTTTGCCAAAACCATAAACTGTATGATGTATATGGTAAGGAGACTGTGCATTTCTCATTTGTGTGGATGATTTTGATGTTTTTGTTGCTCCTCCGACACTGCAGCAGCAAGAAACTCTTCAGTTAATACTTGCAGTGAAGTGATTGGAAGAGTGAGCTGCAAAGACAGGCTCTAAATGTCCCACAAATAAAGAGTGTGTGTCTTAATTTTAATTTGTATCATCATATTTTTAATTTACCAGACTTGCATATGAGGGAAGCCATTCTATATTTCAGTCACTCTGTGAAGTTTCTGGACCTCATTTTTTATTCAAAACTGTCAGGGTTATCATACATAAAGGACATGAAGGCAAGGACCAAGAGAGCACTGAATATCTTGAAGTGATTTAGCCACAGCTCTCAGAGAGCTCTGGGACATCTCAGAGAGCTTTTATGAAATTGCAACCTAAAGCTGCACAGTGTGTGGATCAGCAACCTGACGATCATTGACTCTATCTGCCATGAGGGGATAAGGCTGTCAATGAGTTCTTACAGGATGAGCCCCATACTCATTCTCTTTGCTGAGGCTGAAGAACCAGTGTTCACCATCAGGCAAAACACCTCATGGTGTGTCAAGCATACAAGTTCTTTGCTGCTCCCAAATCACCAGCATACCACATTGTTGCTGGTCCAGCTATGAAACATCTTTCTTCAAATCATCCCCATCAACAAGGGGACCTGTGTGAAGCATGAGCTGGAGTCATCTGGTGTGGGGCAAGTACAAACACAAATCCAGGACTAGAATCAACTTGCCACCCATGTTACTGAGAGGCCAAGAAAAATTTTAGATGTAACAAGGCACAGGAGAGATTGCAGTCCTGCATCTGTTTTAATACATTGCTTTTCAATATTTTGAATGAGCACCACAATTGTATAGCTTTATTCATGGATGGATCTAAATAGGGGGCTCCCTTGGGTGCTCTGGTTTTTCTGATAGTGTCCTCAAGATCCAGTTACCTCAAGTATTCACTGTGTTCAATGCAGTATTATAATCAATCCTGAGGGCACTGGAGCAACTGAGATGGGTTGTTATTGTTATATTCCTCTACTGTCCCAATTGCCTGCTTGCCCACATCTCTCTACAACAGCTGCACCCAGCAGATATATTAGTCCAGAATGTCCAGGACACCCTTCTCCACTTACAAAGTGTAGAGAAGGAAGTCTCTCTCTTCTGGGTACCACAGCATGTGGGTATTAAGGGAAACAAAATGACAGATGTAGAAGCCAAGGAGAAGTGTTATAATAATCAGATAGTTCAACATGTCATCTCCCTATATGCTATCACTTCACTGCTGAGGCACAGTCATGTGTGGATGGGACCAAGACTGGCTATAAGTGACAGACAATAAGTTGCACATAGTTAAATCAAGAACTGAGCTGTGGTGTACCTCCTTTCAGCCACACAGATGGGGTGAGATCCTTCTCACTCACCTTCCCATAGGACACAGCCCTGTGATGTAGTGCTTCTTGCTCCATCAAGATGTCTCAACAATGTGTAGTGCTTGTGGCATGTAGATCACAGTGCACATCATTTTAGTTGACTGTGTTTTATATTCAGACAAGAGAGCAACAGCTAATTAACCTACAGATTTGCCCCCTATTTTAACTTATGACAATATGCATGTGAATGACTTAAGATTCTGTGAAATGTCTAATTTGTTGCCTATAATTTTAGGGACAAGCTTTTGTGTGTTACCAGGGCAGCTGGCTCACATACATTTGTAAATGATCAGTCAGCCAAGTATCCTTCTGTAATTCTTTGAGCTTTGCTCTCATGTTACTTGTTTTTTAATTATCAGTTTTAGACCACCTGACTACATTCATGCTCTCTTCAAGAATGGGATTGTGTGTATAATGACCATGAGTGCTATTGGAAGAGAGAAAAGAGAGAGAGAGAGCGCAATTTTATGACACATGATTGTCAGTTTTTTATAACAGATTACATGAGGTAACTACATTCATTTCCACAAATGTTTGTATGGGTGTTGATGACCTCACCATTGTGCATCCATAAACTTCCCTTTGGGGGAGGAGGGGGGGGGGGTTGCTATCTTCTTATGTAGAGCAAACAAGCATTGAAAAAATTGAAGTCTGGTTTTCTCAGCATGATTAATAGTGGTGTGCTTCTGAGTGGTCTGCTGAGTCATTGTTTTCATTTTATGTGCAATATTTTGATCACTAAAGCAGTGGTCTTGTTCAGTTTCTGCTGGTTTTGCTCTTATGTGTACTTACTGCCTTATCTCCAGCTAGACTGTGATTTTTTTTAGTCTCTTACTGTTATTAACGCTGAGTTCCATTCCTGTTACCCACTACACCCTTTGATACTCTTTTGTTTTTCAGAGCCCACACTGATATTCTGTGAACTGCACATTCTCTCAACATTTTTTGGCTATGATGGAGTGACAGCCAGCATGATCTTAATAAACTGAGTGTCAGACCCAAAGCCTAGTTTAATTGAAGTCTCTGTCCCTGTTTACTAGGTTTTCTGAAATCTTTATGTAGCAGTGTGAGGCCAACAATAGTTCCCAATCTGTTTGGAGTCCAGGCAGCGAGTACACATAACAGCAAAACTCACAGCACCCGAAGAAGATGTCTGGATCAGTCATTGAAATATTCTGCACAAAATGGAAGAAACAACTTAGCAGAACACCTGGAAGGACATAATTAAGAACTGAAAAATTAATGAATTTTGTAACTAAAAAACTGTAGTCTTTCACTGCTGGGCCAAGAAGTTTTCATCTTCTGCTATACATTATGAACACCACAGCACATATTTGTTTTTGTGCTGTTAATTGTACAGCATTTGTGTACAAGCTTATTATAATTATAATGTAGGAAAGTGGTGTTTGATGAAAATCTGCTGGTTCTGGAATCTACTCAGCAACTATAGATACAACATATATTTTCATGTAATACACACAGACACATCATACCACACATTATTTTGTCTTGTATGCTTCAACAGTATCATGTGGAGCCATGGAATAAAATTCAGAAACAGGGATAATATTGGCCCAACAGCTGTGTTATGTACATATCAGTAAACTTTCTGGTAGTCTGTTTCTAGATTAGTATCTATTTTTTCTCTGCACCTTACAGATCTATGATCAGTTGAAAACTCAAAGTGACTTGGGACTCTCACATCCTATACAGTTTCTTTATGATTTGATGGCACTTTTAATTCAATTTGGCTGTGGAATATTGTTTTAAGCACAAATATGCAAATAATATAGCCTACTAATGTATGATCTCTACCATTTCTACTATTATTCAGCTTCAACATTTCATTGACAGGGATCAGCAACTTTATTTAACCCTTCAGTGGCTTCACCTGTGGCAGATAGCTGCAAGATTTAATTTTTTGTTAGTATCACAGATGTTGTTACAGTTGCATCCATGTCCAGATATGTATTTGTTGTTCTCAACGGATGTCACCACTTACGACATTTGTGCTATTCATTCTTTCAGCAGTTTGCTCGCTATTGTTGTTTGAAATGTGAGTGTTGCGTTTGCGGTGTGTTTGCTGCAACACGCCTTGTGGTGTAAGTAATTTCTATACTTGTGTTTTTCTTTCACCTCAGGGCAATCTTTCTTTTATGTTAGTATATAATGAATATTGAAATTGGATCAAAGTTCCCATATGCAATTTTCATTACTTTTTACAGTCTTGGATATTGATTTGCTATAATATATTACTTTTACAAATACATGTTTCATTAGGTCTCTTAAGCGTGGAAATGGAGAAAAAGAAGGCATTTGACAGGCACCGTCTAATTGCACATCTTGAAGACTATGAGGAAGTACTGCAAGAATTGTCAGAAGAAGAATTACAAGAATTGTTAGATTCATGTGAAACTGAGTTGGAAGAGGAAGTTATTGAAGAAGAAAACCACAGCAGTGACTCTGAACAATCAACAGAGGAAACAGATGACCACCTGGTTGAAGAGGGGAGACAACAAACAGAGGAAAACTGCTTTTGAGTAGCAATAGATAAAGAAACTATTTGGATAAGTAAAATGCTTCCTTCTTCTCCTAAAACCAAGGCCAAGAACATCCTAAAAATTTTGCCATGTCCAAAAGCAAGTGCTGAAATTATGGAAAAAGAAATTGATGCATTTTACCTATTTATTACTGATAGGATGATTATTTTTCCTTAGGTTAAAAATGAAAACTAATTGTGATGCAAAAGCTGCAATGCACCCACTCATGGAAGCATGAAAGCCATGCCCACCGAAGGGCTAAATTCCTTAAAGCATCTATTTATGGTCCTGTCAACAGTTGCACTAATTTACGAGATGACTATTTTCGAACCCTTACAGGTTCATTCTCAAGCCTGGTCCACTGAGGCTGCACTGACAGTGCTTGATGTTAATAATAAAGTGAAATGACAACACATACTCTATAAAAGTCAGCAGGATGAACGTCACAATCCACACATGCCAGTTACCAACTAAAACTCTAGACAGAACCATCAATAAACACTTTAAAGGATTTCTACTATATGTTGAGAGAGAATTCAGCCAACTGTGTTGAAACTTAAATTTTAAAAAATAATTTACTTTTCCATCTTGGTTGCATATTTTATTTAATAGCAAGATTAATTTTAGTCAACACTGATCATCTTCAGATTATACACTTATGTAAACAACCCATCATGTCTATACAGTAACTCACTATGAGACTACTGTGAAGTATTCTGTTGAGTTCCTGAGTTCATAAGAGGTTTCTCACACATCAAAATAGATCAGAAGATGATCATCTTTGTTTGAAACTAGCCATACTGTAAAAAATGTGTGTTTGAGATGAGAAAATAATTACTTACTAACTTTCCATTGCTTGTCTTTGGTCCAGATGTTTCATCCACAAATGAAACAGGGCATTTTTGTGTAGCCGGATTATTGACCACTTAATATGCCAGTTACTTTTAAATTCATACATATTGCTCAAGAATGTTTCTCATGGTTTACATATTTCGATACCGATTTGAGTTTTTCAGGATCTTCTTGTGGTGTACTGAACGTCTGAGTACCATGTGTTGTATGTGGCTTTTGTAATGATCACCAAGCTTTGTACCAAAGTAGGCATAGCATACATTTTCCATGAAACTATTGATGTCCTGTCTTTGCTTAGTAATTATCACAAATGTAACAGGATATGTTTCACTTATTTAAACACTTGCAGGAACTCATTCCTAAGAAACGCAAAAACTGTAACCTCATGACACTTCAGGATGTCAACAATCAACTAAAGTTTCCTACCTAACAGAGAGATGGGTGTGACAAGTGTGGCCAACTAATCCATCTTACTACAGTAAAATTTCCCTTACTTGCAACAAAATTTCTCTTGTTGACCTTCAGTTTAAATGAAAAATGTGTTTACTTGATTTGTGAAAATAAAATACACAGTAGAAGAAAAACCTAAAACAGATCTGAAAGTAGCACTGAAGTAGTACTTCAGAAACAATCAAAATTATGCAGACATCACAAATTAGATTGCTTGGTGTTATTTGTTAGTTTTAGAACTTTTTTCTCTAATATCCTCATTACCATCTTCTATTCTTTGAAGAGACCTGCCTCATCATAAGAATGTGAGCACTTTGGTGGATAACTGTAGATGATTTCCATGTAACATGTTTTGTTTATTTTCTGAATAACTCTTGCCTTTATCTAAGATTCCTTTGATGCCTGTAATATTACTTCTAATTTTATTTTTTATAATAAAGTCTACATTGAATTTCCATCTCAATCCATTACTGTGTAATAAACTATGCATGTTTTTGCCATACTTTTGATACCCCACTATTCCATTTCATCTTATTTAACTCCTCTTCTAACTATCCTGTTTTCAGGTCTTGAAGTTCTTCAATTATCCAGTGGTAGAAGCAGTTGGGATTCTAAGGTATACATTGTTATTTATTTTGCCAAACTCCTTGTAACAAAGTGTGGATGCAGAAATAGTTGGTCAAGCCTCTGGCCTAAAGCCATTGACTGAGTTCCCTCTGTACACAACTTTGCACACCAGTCAGAATACTGACATCACACAAACTGACATATAGCAGTTGGGCATGTGACTACTACTGCCAGAGGAAATCCAGTTAAAAATACTGGTCCCATTACATTATGATATAGAGGCTTAACATGTTAGTATTATTGCTTGGTTTGAAGTTCTCAATAATATCGTTGCCATGCCCTCAAAAATTCTATGGTGTAATGTACCACATTATACTTCTCACCTTTCCTGGGCTGTACACTGATTTTGCTGCATGGTTATATTTTGGGGGTAACCACTCACTATACAGTTGAGCAATCAACAAGCACACAAACAAGACTGAAAACATGGATGAGCTTTCATACAGTGCCGTGTGTGTGCACATGCATGGTCACATTGCCCCAGTGCTGCAGTTCAACTGGTCTGAGTAAATATGTTGAATGGAATGGGTGAGAGGAGTAAGGTAGTAGGGAAGGGAGACAGACTGCTGATAGGAGAGGCAGGAATGAAATGTGATAGAAATGTGGCACTGGTGTGCCTGCTCTTGTGCAGGCATAGAAGGTTCCATATTCTAGCTAAATATTTTTTTAAAAATTTTACTTCTCATACTTAAATATTGTACATGATGAGAGAGTATGTTTACTTTTATTTATCTATAACAATCAAATCCTACACAAAGCTGGAATGGAATCATGCTATCTGTTTGGGTCATAAATTGTTGTCAAGAAACTTTTCTTTTGTATGAAATGCTAGTAACATAAAACATTGTAATATTTCATAATTTATGTTAACAAACATCTTTCATAAAACAGGTACACTCCAAGCCAAAGTTCCCTGTGATTTTAGCTGGTGGTATTTGAATAAGATCACTGAAAATGTTTCACCGTGTCGCCTATCAGGAAAATCATCAAACTTCTTTAATGTAATGTCAAAAACTGCAGACTGCTTTTTCAGATATACAGAATGGTTGAATATAGGTGAAGCTGACTCTAAACTCTCCCACAAAAACCATGTCTTTAATAAATGGCACTTATCTCACAATATTTTTGAATTAAGTTGTGACTGGGATTGCTTAAATAATACGCACGACTTTGAATAACACTTTGCTTTAAAATTATGTTTTCATCACTCATTCACATTAATTCAGCAATAAACAGCAATCAGAATCAAATCAGCAAAGGAATGTGATGTGAATGAGAATACAAATAGTAATGTTCAAGCACAGTGGCTAAGATTATGTAAGGGCAAGGAAACTAAATCGTAGAGACACGATACAAACAATGTTATGTAAGTACCTACAGCAGGACTTGTTGGTGTAAGACAAGATATTTGGTGGATACCACCATGATGGGGGTTACTGTGGTTCATGGCCAACAATCTTAACAATGAAATGAATATCATTAGAAAAATATTCAGAACAAAAACAGCATTGTGGTTATGACATACACTCACTTTCATTTAGCAAAGAACAAGAGTCCATTCTATTAACTGCCTAGTTAAAATTTCTGCTTGTTGCTTCACCAAATTTAAATCACAAAGCAGATCATTAAGATTCCTTTGATAAAAAAGTGTGCCTCATTTGATTCACAGTGGTTTTGAAACTTTCAGTTGGCATGCATATCTCCTTCTCTGTCTTCTGTTAATTTGCACTATATTTGCCTTCACTCACTTCACATTCTCACCAGGCCCTAGTATCGGCAAGTCTTCACTGTGACATACAGGCATTGTAACAGACAGTAATTTAGGAAACTGCACAATTTTCCTTGTTTACAAGCTTTTTCCTCATACACTGCCTAAAAAAAGGTGAAGCCCCTGGCAGACATTGTCAGATGCACATATACATCACTGGTGGGTCAGAAAACTATAAAAGTTGCAATTCTCTGTGACAGTACAGTCACCAGGCTGCACCAGTGTTGTTCATGTTTAGTGGTGTTACCAGGCCTGAAAGAGTAAGTAAGGAGTGTGAGCAGTGTCAGATGTCGAGTTATCACTATGATGTATGCAGACAAACCACATACTTGTTAGAGATCAGAAATGGAGTGAGTCTGGCTCTAATGTAGCAGGTTGCGTACTTTACAGGTCAAGGCACGACAGTTATATCAGTGCTATACCACCTTCCTTCTTTCCTTCCTTCCTGGCTTGCTTCCTTCCTTCCTTCCAGCTGTAGTTCTACAATCATGACAAATCTGAGAACAGTGGTGATGCAGTAGCTTACAACTTGTTGACTCTCTCTCTCTTACTAAAGTGTGCAGGAGTTTAGGGATGGTCGTGACTTAGTACAGTAGTTGAGGAATGATCATACTGTAATACAGTAGCACTGAAAATGTAAAATTACTGAATGTCAGGATCAGTTGGCTTTTAATGAAGCTGTGTTTTGTGAGACTGTGGAGGGTGTACGATGAAAATTAAGTGATGCAGCATATGAAATTGCAAATGTGTTCCATTAAACAAAAGGTGATATATGGAGTAAGTTCCAAGCTAAACTGCTGGAATTTCTGTTCTGCTCTATGCCGCATAACCACTGTTGGTGAGTATGGTGGTGATGTGGGAAGAGATCCCTTTCTTCAAACATTTTGGAGACACACAGTGGTGCTACTCCTAGCATTATGGTATGGGGAGCCATCAGGTTTGAGTCCAGATCAGGCTGGCATGATTGAGAGAATTATGAGAGCACAACATTACATAATGGGCATACTATGTCCTTATGCGTTGCCTCTCATGTCACAAAACCTTAGTGCCATTTTTCAATAGGTCAATGCTTGCCCACAAGTGGCATGCATGTCTGTGAGATATTGAGGTACTCCTGTGACTAACAAAAACCCCAGATCTGTTTCCAAAAGAAGATGTGGGGAACCAGCTTGGATGTCAAATCCATCTCAATGACCGTATCCAGGATATCAAGGGTCAGTTAACCTTTTCATGGGTGAATTTTTTGCAACATCTTAGTGGAGGTAACTGTCCTATTTTTGAATAACAGTACTGATCCCACAAAAAACAGAAACTGATTGTTGTAACAGTTTTCATACACTTGGTACAGTGTACTACCACAAGATGTCAGGAGCAGACAGCAGTAGTAAGACATCTTCCCAAAATTTTTGGGATACACCTAGGTTGGTGGTAAGTATGCTTCCCAAGGACCCCAAATGGCAGATTAATTTTGCGATAAGAATACTTCCCAAGCCCCTTCCAGAAACTACTTTGGTGGTAACTATACTTCCCAGTAAGCATTAAAACACCATTGTTTGTTGGGATATATGTTTCCCACAGTCCTGAGGGCTATATTACACAGTTATGAAGGCTATATTACACAGAAACTATAGCTGGTGCAACAGACTGCCACTACATGCCAAAGTGTACAGAAGTGGTAACATATATTCCCTTAAACATTGTACAGAAATAATTTTAGTGGGAAATATATCCCCCATGGCCCACAAAAGGATGAAAATAGTAATTGTGGAACAACTTGACTCAGTGGAGGGTACAATAGCTTTGTAACATCTTTCCCAACAACATCAGTGATTGCATCAAGGTCAGCTGGCGTATGACATCGCACTGATAAGTGGTCTCATACTGACAAGCTCTTCATACATTTGACTCAATTTTTTAATCACTGAAATAAAATCATGTACCCTTTCTACCATTATGTCTCATTTAATTTCCTCCTCCACTTTTCGGTGCTTCACTTTTTTTTGTCATGAAGTGTATTTTTTGTCAGACAAAAATCATCTGTTACATGGTCTGCCAGTTTGGCAATCACAACAATTCATATGCTATAAGATAGCTTTAAAACTGGGCATTCTGAGCTGGTGGAGTTGGTAGTCATGCATGTGTGAAGAATACTTGCTTGAGTGAATGTATAGTGTGTGCTTCTGTTTCTCCAATGAAGGCTGTGGCCAAAAGCTTATGTGTAAGTATCTTTTATTAATTGTGCCTGTCTCTAGCTTAGCATGTCATCTTCACAGTAAGTAGAACTACAGTCTACTAAAGGGGACTGATGACCTCAGACGTTAAGTCCCATAGTGCTTAGTGCCATGTGAACAGTCTACTAAAATGTGATACACTGTGGTCTGTGCCACAAGCATCACACATCGGAGGTTCCTCTCACCAGGAACCCATGCATCATAGTGCTGTGTTCTATGCACAGATGAATAAGAAGTACTTCATCCTGCCTGCATGGCTTAAAGGAGGTACATAGCCAAGTTGTTGATTCTACCAGACATAGCTTATTGTCTACCAGTTCCCGCCACTCCTGTTTCCACCGACACATGACTGTACCTCAACAGCAAAGTGATAGTATGTAGGGGGATGGCACACCCAATAACCAGAGTATTGTAACAGTCTTCCTTGGCTCTGCGTCTGTCATTTTGTTTCCCTCAACACTCCTGCTCCCTGGCACTAAGCAGAAAGAGACCTCCCTCTCCAGCCTTTGTAGGTGAAGAAATGCACCCTGGATTATTTTATCCATTAGGTACAAGTGTTGTAGCGAGTGAAGGGCATTCAGGGATTCTGAGCAGATGAGGAATTTGGCAGCTGGAACATATCTCATCTGCTCCATTGTGATCAGGATCATGTATAATTCTGCAACAAACACAGTAAACTGTGGAGGCAATTAGATCTTGAGGATTCCATCATGGAAAACAACAGAGCAACCAATGGAGTGCCCCTCTTTGTACCTCTGTATAGCTGGCATAAAATGTGGTATTAAAAACAGATGTAGGAATGCAGCCTCTCCTTTCCCACACTATATCTAAAATTTTTCTGGGCCTCTGCAGTAACTATGGTGGCAACCAGTTCCAGCTTTGGATTTGAGTTTGAACTTTTCCCACACCAAGTGACTCCAGCAGATGCTTCACATGGATCCCAAAGGGACTTGCTGCTTATGGATGATTTGAGAAAAGGTGTTGCATAGCTGGACAAGCAACACATGGAATAGAGATCTGCATCTGGCCTTTATGCTTGCTTTAATTGCCGAGTTCATGAAATTGTGTGAAAGTCCAGCAGACTTCAGTGTAGTCACTTTGCACGCTATGAATAACTGCATTCAACTTCACTCATGCTCAATGCTTGAACGGCCCGACTGTCCTCTCTAGGAAAGGGCGATCGCGAGTCGATGAAGTCTGCACAGTTTTAGCATACTGGTAGTGTCAAATACTTCTGGGGAGACAAACAAATTACCAAACAACAATGCAGGCCTAGTATCTTGTGATTTTAATTGTTCATTTTCAGGTAACTCCAAACTTATCCAAATTTTTCCCTCAGTGATGACGCTAAAATACTTGGAGGTGTATAAAATTTTGGTGACATAGAGATTATATGTTACCTCTGATTGACAAAACAAACATCAATGTCCTGTGTAATAGAGTGAGTAATAATATCTGTGATGGTTTAGTATGTGTCAAGCCTCTGACACTGATGTAATTCTCTCCAGCAAATGACGTAAGGATCTGTCTACCACACTCCGTGTACCATTTATTATGCATTCCCACTGGTACTGCACATCTTACAGTGGTGATCCCATCTAACTTGCGACGTCATAGTGTTGAGTAAATCTACCATACCGGTTGGACACCCAACAATGCTGTCATTGTTCACCGCATCCCTTCATGGCATCAACGAAGTTGCTGAGGATATTTCACAAACAGTGCCATGTTGTGATATGAAGATTCTGTGTGACGATTTACAATCAACATTTGACGTGGACTAGAGGAACTGCAGAGTGAGATTTAGACAGAAACAATGCTGAGTGGAGTAATGAACAATGGTGCCCTGTTTATCCTGCAACTGTTACCTCATATGCTCCTTGTTTTTCCTTTGTTCATGCTCCTTTCCAGTGACTTTTCAAATGGTATTTTCCAACTATAATTCTATACAGTTGCTCCTAACAGCACCTTTCCAATGCATCAGCTATGGACTCTGTCAAATAATCATGCCATTATCTCACCTATCGCTTTGATGTGCAGACAGCAAATTATGATGGCCAATCTCGCCACATTGTCTGAGTCTCATGTTGCAACTATTTCTGCACCATTCCTTCTGCTCAAAAGTGATCCCCATCCATTTGACAGTGATGTCACGATTGTTGCAGTCACTCCTCCCATGCCATTCACTGTGTTTAAGCTAACCACCACCACACACCTCAGGACTCACGCCTCTCATATGCATTCTGTGTACAGTGCTAACATGCCTTGCAGGCCAGAACTTTTGCAGCTTTCACCACTTCAGGCTCCATCTACATTGTGCCAAACCTTGCCTGATGTCATATCCACAACAGTCGCACCACGCACTTTTGACTTCTTGTACACACTAATGGAGACAGGACATGACCATTCAATTAACTGAGCATTATACATCCTGTGCCTGCCATCTCAGTTTTTGAGCCACACAACACCATGCTTTTATGACCTATGCTCCATACAACATGACACCCATGCCATCCATGTCACATGCTTCTGCAATGCCACCATTCAGGCATTTCCAAGAGATGCAGAATCCTCATTGTACATGCTTCATTGCTCCATGCTGGCTGCTTTGGTCAATGCCATGCTCTGGCTGGCCCCACGTGTATAACCCATGGACAGTCTCCACACCATCCGGTCTCTTTTTAGACTGTCCCCATTCTGTAACGACCTTTCAGCAGTGTGGTTCACTCAGCGTGAGCGCTTGATCTCCAACCACAGGATTGTCAATGAAGACACAAGATCTATGACCTTACTCAGCCATCTTGGCAATGACGCGGACATAATTAGTGACCTGTTCCTGGCAGCAACCACTCACAACAAGTATGAGATGACTACAGCTTTGCTCCACCAGCACCTCTCACATACCCTCGAACAGCAACTATAAATAGTCATCCACAAAGAGACGCTCTTGAGACAACCCACCATCCTCACTCTGGCAACACCTAGGGACGAAGATTGATTCTGCACTGGTGCCTGAGTAGATGCTCTGGACACAGTGGCTATTGAAACATCCCATACACATCCAGACCACAGTGCTGTCATGATAATGATCCCCTCAACACCAGACTTCACCTTGCAGCCCAAATTCATGCCTGGTGCAGCATCATACTCTCATCAACAGCTACTCTGACGTCAGCAAGGCCATCGCCCTGCTCAGCTACGAGGTGACCAAAGCTAATTTCTGACTACTGCCAAGCTGGCCCGAGCTCTACCACTCGCGGCTGGCCACCATCATTGCCTCCACTCCATACAGCCGCGACATGTCCAAGGCTGCCCCTCCCCCCCACCCCCCACCCCCACCCCACCACCACCCTCACTGCCACGCCACGCAACCTTCACAGTGCCGAAAAGACAACAATCGCTGCTGAATGATACAGTGAATACACTCACCTCCCCTGCCTGATGTCCCCCCCCCCCCTCACCACCAGGCACTGTTTAGAAACAGACGCCACTTCAGAGGACAATGCTGTCCATCTCCAACCCTTCAGTGGCCAAGCAATACTGGCGGTTCCACAGCAGATTCAGACAGGAGGCTAGCAATTTCAGAGTGCCTTGTGCTTACCCACATGAGCACAGCAGTGTGCTGTAGGTGCATGAGGTCACTCTACAACCACAAGAGGTCTTAATTAACCATACCTGCACAATTCTACCCCCTCACGTTGCCCTTCTGTTGGCTCATGCTTATATGTTTATGACTGTCTCACCTCACATTGCCCTTCTGTTGGCTCATACTTATATGTTTATGACTGTCTGATCCAAACCCACTTCCTCATCAACACAGGTGCTGATGTCAGCACACTCCCACCAGCTCAAGTGCCAACTACTCTCAAATCAGCATGGCATCAGTTACATGCCACAAATGACTCTGTCATTGCAGTTGCCAGCACCACCTCAGTCATTGTAGTTATCAGCGAAGTTCTCCTGGAACATTTTGTCCACCTTCCACCATTTTATCACACAGAAATACACCACTGGACTTCCTCCTGAAATGTTTAGTGGTCTTCAGCAAACTTCGCTCTCTGATGTCCAACTATTCTTTTTGCTACGCACAGCAAATGACATCACAAGGTGCAAAAACACAAATCTTTGGCAGCCCATTGCTGACACTACGGCACCACTTCACACTCCCAATCACAACCTTGCTGTTCTCTGACATTCTCAACAGCCATGCTGCATGTCTCCCTCTTTGGAGGACACTAACATACCTACAGAGCCTATCTGCAAGGAATCTGAACAAGTTAGTGAAGTGCTGTACCCAACTTCATTGCATGGTTCTGACAGTGTACCCACTGCTCTGTCCAGTGACCTGGCTCTACAACATGGCATTTTCCCGGCCACAGGTGTGCACCGTACTACCAGGCCACATGCAGTTTGAGCTATTCACGATGGTACTTTTCATCGTATGAAACTATACCCAGCCCTCCTGTCCAATATAGACCTTCATGCTTTCCTCACCACATACTGAGAGTGGCGAAGGCCGCCATGGACAAACTAATGGAGGCAGGCATCGTCCATCCATCGGACAGCCCCTGGGTGTCAACTTTAAAGCTCATTTTAAAGGAAGACAAATTGTGGTGCCTGTGTGGTGACTACAGGTGGCTCAGTGACCAAACTGTTATAGACAATTATCCAGTCCCTAAGTTACAGGACTTCACTCAGTTGTTAGCTGATGCCAAAATATTAAGAGTTATTGACTGTAAAACAGTGTATGTCCAGATTCACCTGGTGGAAGAAGACATACCAAAGACAGAAATCACTACACCTTTCGGACTCTTTGAGATTTTGTATATGCCTTATAGATTAAAAAACATTGCACAAATGTGGCAACGTTTTATTGACAAAGTTTTGTTCAGTCTACCATTTTGTTACGCCTACATAGATGATGACGTTATATTCTCAGCATCTGGGGAAGAACATAAGGCTCACTTAGAACAAGTCTTTGACAGACTAGCTGCCTGTGGGGTTATCATTAATGAAGACAAATATAAGTTATGGCAAGCACACCTGACATTCATCCACCACCGCGTAGATGCCTCAGGCATCTGCCCAACACCGAAGAAGACCAACAACTCTTTCCACCTCCCTCCATCTACGAAGAGCTACACAAATTTTTAGGTGTCATAAATTTCTACAGGAGACACAGCCTGCACATGGCTGAGACTCTCCTTCCTCTGACTAGAGTCCTGCACAAGAAGAATACTGTGTGAAAATACTGCCTCAAGCGCTCAGTCTTTGATGTAATCAAGAATGGCTTACTGCACACGACTACACTGGCTCATCCATATCCCGACACCAAATGTACTAAAACAACAGGCACAAGTGACCTCAATATTGGTGCCATGTTACAACAGGAGATAGCCTACATTTCCTACCCTCTGCAGTTTTTGCCTTGTAAACGTTCAGATGCACAGCATAAGTGTTCAACCTTTGACCATGAGCTACTCACCATCTACAAGGCCGTCTGCTACTTCCGACAAGAGATAAAGGGCAGACCCCTTACTGTATATGCAAATCACCATTCCCTGGCTGACGTGTTACACAACCCATCTGAGGACCAGTCCCCCTGATGTTTTTGATACCTCAGTTTCATTTCACAGTTTGTGACTGACGTGTGCTACATCAAAGGCTTTGACAACATTGTCATGGACTATTTGTTGTACATCATCTCTTCCTCTGTCCAGCTCAATTATGACCAGATTGCTGAGGTGCAAGATGTGGCTCAAGACTTACAGAACCTCCTTCATGACCCACACAAGCCACAAACTTGAGTAACATACTTCCCTGGCTTCACCAAACCAGTTTGGTGCAATGTGTCTTGTGACTGGGTCTGACCAGTTGTCCCAAAACCTTTTTATAAAAAACTCTTCAATCTCATCCACAACCTCACACATTTTGGGGCATGGCCCTCTGTACTTTTAGTGACAGAACATTTTGTGTGGCCCCAAATGTGGAAAGACAGAGCCACATGAACCAGAGCATGCATCCCATACCAAAATAGGAAAACAGACTGCCATGCTCAGTCCCCTCTTGGCAAATTCCCAATCCCCAAGGGGAGGTTCCAACATGTGCACATGGGCATATTATGACAACTTCCAGTATCAGATGGACAGCTTTACATTATATCACTAATTGATAGAGTTACACAGTGGTTCAAGGCCACACCTACTGCTGATACATCCGCCAAAACTATCAACAAAGTTTTCGTCAACATGTGAATTAAACAATTTGGTTGTCCTGTGTCGCTCACTACTGACCAGGGCAGAAAATCTCAGTCCTCTCTATTCAATGGACTGCATCATCTTTGCGGCTGCAACCATTTTCGTACCACCGCATTCAGTCTTGTCGAAAGATTGCACCACATGTTAAAAGCGGTGCTAATGTGTCATCCTGAACCATGGACAGAAGCCCTTCCCTGGGTATTGCTTGGCATCTGCACCATCCATAAGGAAGACCTTGATGCATCTTTAGCTGAGATCCTGTGCAGCGAGACATTCTCTCTTCCCACTGATCTTTGTCAGATAGGCTACATCCACCTCTGATCATGACCTACCAGAGCTCATCGCCCACATCAGATGCCACATACAGAACCTGCTTATACCCCCCATCACATCATGCAATGCCATGCGCCTTCTTCCATAAGGACCCATCCAGCTGCTCACATGTGATGCTATGCATTGACGCTGTGAGACTGGCTATGCGTCCGCTGTAGGCAGACCCTCATAAGGTAACTGCTCCCGCCACAAACAAATTCAACATCATGTTCAGGGCAAATGATCAACAGTGTCAGTTAATAGACTGAAGTCACCTTGGACCACCGCAAAACTGTCTTCACAGCTGTCATCTAGCCCTGCACTCAACCAACCATCTTTTCCCTTTCACACTGCAGCTCAACCTTTCTAACTTCCTCCCTGAGGATATATTTGTGACACTCATTTACAAAAACCTGTTCATCTTCGTGCAATCCGAAGACAGGAGATCCAGGATCAGCATGATTTCACACTGTTACCACCACTACACGCCTATACCAACTGACATCTAGACACAGTGTAATTGACATCCTGACTCACTACCGAGGACTCCCTCATAACTACTCTGGTTTATGGTACAGCTGTCGCAACAACATCCGACAATAGAACTATACCACTGGCCACACCACCCTCAATGCTAACAGCCATGGCTGCTACCGACAACAGTACACTGGTACAGACTACTTCCCAATATGGACGTGCCCTATGGCCTCCTGCCACTGATATCTGTCTTCCTTCACAAGTAACTGTTAGCTATTAAATGGTATAAATGCTGTGATGGCAAGCTGACAGAGTCCGCACAGTTTTAACATAGTGTCAAACACTTCAGGGGAGAAAAATGAATTACTATCAAATTATTCAGGCCTAGTATCTCAGGTGATCTTAATCATCCATGTTCAGAAAACTCCAAACATATATGAGTTTTTCCCTTGGCAATGACTGATTATGTGGGAGAATCATCTGCTACCAAATTACAGTAGCCTATATGTTATATCATAAAAGCAATTAATTTTTCTCCATATCTCGTGAAACTGCAGAAGCTCTTCATGCCTCTCCCTTCTTAAATTGATGTTGTAAACAGGAGCTTCTAAACATTTGAGCCTAAGAATTACACTGCATCTTCCAGTAAGTCCCAAGAGCTGAGACCTAGGTATAATCTAAGTTTTCTTGAGGCCTGATACCCAGCTAGTACTGCTTGGAACTCCTCGGTACAGTACAGAAGTTTTTGTGGTGCTTACCACTGTTGCCAATCTTTATGAGGTGACAATGAATGGCACTGTAGTAGTCACCATGCAGTGAACAGCTTATTGTTTGACCTTGAACTGTGGCCTTAATTTCATTTCATATTCATTGTTACATATACCACTCTTGAAAGTAGTTGTAATGCATTTTCAAGAAATCTGGTTACTTCCATGTGTCATTAACATTGCAGCAAGTGATGAGAATGTAGCACAAAGTGCATATGGTGTCAGCACTGCGAGACATCCTCCCACCGAAGCATTCCTCGCCGAAGACACCATTGGCATGGCTCAAGAAAACTTTGACAGATTATTCTTGTAGTTCACACTAACATAATGTAGTTTTAGAGTGGCGGTGGATTCCACTCTGCAATTTCTGTCTGCACTTATGAGCAAGTGTCCAGGTTATTTCACTGCCATGGTAGTAACCAATGCACACGTTGCGTACTGTGGTAATAGCTGATGTGTGTACTGCGTATCGTGGTAATAACCAAGGCACCTGCTGCATATTATTATGACTACTTTATAACTATTTCTAACAATGCTGAATTGGTAGCACTAAAGTTTTGCAGAGAGTAGAGAAGTGCACCAATACAACAATTCGTGCTAGTTTCTGCATGGCTCACTCAATAGATAAATATGAAAACTTGATAGTGAATTAATAAAGGATTGCATGATTGCAGCAGTTGAAGAAACATGTCCAGGAAAAGCTAATTTATTTGAAAATATAATACTGTCAGCAAACATTGTGGCTTGGAGAACAAATGATAGACACGTTGTGCGACTGGCTCCAGTACTTCTGTTCTGCTAGGGTCATCTTTGCTTTCGATTTACCTCTGGGCAGCCTTGAGTCAGTTGTTCATTGTGGGTCCAGCAGGGGTGATGTGTGGTCTGTTGGTCAATTACAAAATCGGGAGGTTGGCCCTTACTTGATGTGCATGCTCATTGCACATGTTACGAGTGGTATGCTGCAGCCGGAGACGGCGGAAAAGTTGGATTCTGGCAGGATGCATGGTGTTTGGTTTTGTGCTTTTGTGCTCACCATGCAGTGAACAATGAAAAGAACAGCTTGCCAGAGCATCACCTGTCCATCTGCTCATACGATTTGATTAAAGCAGGTGCAACTGTGTGCTTAGTTATATCTATTAATGGTTAATCAATGTTGTCTGCAGTCTGTGAGTTTGGCCCCAAGTGTGCCATGGCAAGTTAAGTCACACATGTCATGATAATGGGCCTCAGGCATTCCATCTTGGTTTCTTACTACTTGATAAATGGTCAGCAGATATATGTATGGAAGGCTGGTGAGCTGCTCACTATTTAGTGATTGTAGGTTTATGGAGGTGCTAACCATGCCTTTTAAAAACAAGTATCTACATGTATGTGATGAGTAACAGAAGATAATGCTGTCTCATCAAATCACGTCATGTTTCATGAAAATATAATTCTGCTTGTCCTTGTCCTTAAAATAAACTCAGCTGTTACTATCATGTGGCGTTATGGTGTTTAAATGAATGTTTAAGTTGCTGAGTAAAAACTTTTTTTTTTTTTTCAAACAAGCTTTCCTGTTTTAAATGTTAGTGTTTCATGTTTTGTGTAGTATGAATGTGGAAATGCAGGTGTGCTGTTGTAGTTGATTTATGTTTCAGTTACTTATAGTACACTGCATTTCGTCTTGTACAGTGGAGCATGGCATCAGGGCTTGATGACTTGGCCATTGCCAACAGAACTGTGATTGTTTGACTGGTTCCATGTGGAGGCCCTGTTCCTCAGTACATTTTTAGATTGCATCTCTGGCTCCATCAGGTCACTAAGCTTGCTACCCCATTCCTCTGCCAATGTACTTTGGGGTTGATGTACGACTTTGAACTTGTAATGTTAAGTGGCACTATGTCATTAGTGTCCGATCAGATTCATTAAGGCTCCACTTGGTTAATTGTCCTTTTTTTTATCATTCAGGAGGTTGTTATTTGTACCTTTTGTGTGAGTTATAAAGGCTTAAATTTTTATAAAGCAAGGGGTTTTATGTGTTTATCTTACCAAGCAATCTTTAGATGCAAAGGATCTTTTTTATTAATTGTTTGTTATTTTAATTAGTGTTTATCTGTACTGGCACCTACTTGATCATTCTGTAGTCAGAAGTTTGGGCATTGGCTACCTTCAGTATGGATCATTGAGATTTTACAAGCGTCCTTTTTATTCCTTGGGTTTTGTAATATTTATTTACTTTTATATCTTTGGTATTAAATAATATTACAAATGGAAGTCATTGTATAGCCTAGTCTTGCCAGTTTTGAGTTTGGAATATTTTGGTTTTATTAAATGTTTGTGCCAGGAGCAACTTTAATTAATGCTTTATATATTGGTTAAGTCCCCCGCCCATGAACCATGGACCTTGCTGTTGGTGGGGAGGCTTGCGTGCCTCAGCGATACAGATAGCCGTACCGTAGGTGCAACCACAGCGGAGGGGTGTCTGTTCAGTGCCAGACAAACATGTGTTTCCTGAAGAGGGGCAGCAGCCTCTTCAGTAGTTGCAGGGGCAACGGTATGGATGACTGACTGATCTGGCCTTGTAACACTAACCAAAACGGCCTTGCTGTGCTGGTACTGCGAACAGCTGAAAGCAAGGGGAAACTACAGCCATAATTTTTCCCAAGGGCATGCAGCTTTACTGTATGGTTAAATGATGATGGCGTCCTCTTGGGTAAAATATTCTGGAAGTAAAATAGTCCCCCATTTAGAACTCTGGGCGGGGACTACTCAGGAGGACATTGTTACCAGGAGAAAGAAAACTGGCATTCTATGGGTCAGATCCCTTAATCGGGCAGGTAGATTAGAAAATTTAAAAGGGAAATGGATAGGTTAAAGTTAGATATAGTGGGAATTAGTTAAGTTTGGTGGCAGGAGGAACAAGACTTCTGGTCAGGTGAATATAGGGTTATAAATACAAAATAAAACAAGGATAAAGCAGGAGTAGGTTTAATAATGAATAAAAATATAGGAATGCGGGTAAGCTACCACAAACAGCATAGAGAGTGCATTATTGTGGCCAAGATAGATACAAAGCCCACACCTACCACAGTAGTACAAATTTATATACTGACCAGCTCCGCAGACGATGAAGAGATTAATGTAACGTATGATGAGATAAAAGAAATTATTCAGATAGCGAGGGGAGATGAAAATTTAATAGTCATGGGTGACTGGAATTCGATATTAGTCAAAGGAAGAGAAGGAAATGTATTAGGCGAATATGGAATGGGGATAAGAAATGAAAGAGGAAGCCCCCTGGTAGAATTTTGCATAGAGCATAACTTAATCATAGCTAACACTTGGTTCAAGAATCATAAAAGAAGGTTGTATACATGGAAGAAGCCTGGAGATACTGAAAGGTTTCACATAGATTATATAATGGTAAGACAGAGATTTAGGAACCAGGTTTTAAATTGTAAGACATTTCCAGTGGCAGATGTGGACTCTGATCACATTCTATTGGTTATGAACTGTAGATTAAAACTGAAGAAACTGCAAAAAGGTGGGAATTTAAGGAGATGGGACATGGATGAACTGACTAAACCAGAGGTTGTACAGAGTTTCAGGGAGAGCATAAAGGGACAATTGACAAGAATGGGGGGAAAGAAATACAATAGAAAAAGAATGGACAGCTTTGAGGGATGAAGTGGTGAAGACAGCAGAGGATCAAGTAGGTAAAAAGACAAGGGCTAGTAGAAATCCTTGGGTGACAAAAGAAATATTGAATTTAATTGTTGAAAGGATAAAATATAAAAATGCAGTAAATGAATCAGGCAACAAGGAATACAAACATCTCAAAAACGAGATCGACAGAAAGTGCAAAATGGCTAAGCAGGCATGGCTAGAGGACAATTGTAAAGATGTAGAGGCTTACCTCACTAGGGGTAAGATAGATACTGCCTACAGGAAAATTAAAGAGACATTTGGAGAAAAGAGAACCACTTGTATGAATATCAAGAGCTCAGATGGAAACCCAGTTCTAAGGAAAGAAGGGAAAGTAGAAAGGTGGAAGGAGTATATAGAGGGTCTATACAAGGGTGATGTACTTGAGGGCAACATTATAGAAAGGGAAGAGGATGTAGATGAAGATGAAATGGGAGATGTATTACTGGGTGAAGAGTTTGATAGAGCACTGAAAGATCTAACTCGGAACAAGGCCCTGGGAGTAGACAACATTTGATTAGAACTACTTATAGCCTTGGGAGAGCCAGCCCTGACAAAACTCTACCATCTGGTGAGCAAGATGAATGAGATAGGTGAAATACCCTCAAACTTCAAGAAGAATATAATAATTCCAATCCCAAAGAAAGTAGGTGTTGACAGATGTGAAAATTACCGAACTATCAGTTTAATAAGCCTCGAGTGCAAGATACTAATGTGAATTCTTTACAGACGAATGGAAAAACTGGTAGAAGCTGACCTCAAGGAAGATCAGTTTGGATTCCGTAGAAATGTTGGAACATATGAGGCAATAATGACACTACAACTTATCTTAGAAAATAGATTAAGGAAAGGTAAACCTACGTTTCTAGCAATTGTAGACTTAGGGAAAGCTTTTGACAATGTTGATTGGAACACTCTCTTTCAAATTCTGAAGGTGGCAGGGGTAAATACAGAGAGTGAAAGGTTATTTACAATTTGTACAGAAACCAGATGGCAGTTATAAGAGTCAAGGGACATGAAAGGGAAGCAGTGGTTGGGAAGGGAGTGAGACAGGGTTGTAACCTATTCCCAATGCTATTCAATCTGTATATTGAGCAAGCAGTAAAGGAAACAAAAGAAAAATTCAGAGTAGGTATTAAAATTCATGGAGAAGAAATTAAAACCTTGAGGTTCGCCGATGACATTGTAATTCTGTCAGAGACAGCAAAGGGCTTGGAAGAGCAGTTGAACGGAATGGACAGTGTCTTGAAAGGAGGATATAAGATGAACTTCAACAAAAGCAAAACGAGGATAATGGAATGTAGTCAAATTAAATTGGGTGATGCTGAGGGTATTAGATTAGGAAATGAGACGCTTAAAGTAGTAAATGAGTTTTGCATAAGGAATGAAAGAGGAAGGCCCCTGGTCGAATTTTGCACAGAGCATAACTTAATAATAGCTAACACTTGGTTCCAGAATCATGAAAGAAGGTTGTATACATAAAAGAAGCCTGGAGATACTGACAGGTTTCAGATAGATTATATAATGGTAAGACAGAGATTTAGGAATCAGGTTTTAAATTGTAAGACATTTCCAGGGGCAGAAGTTGACTGTGACCACAATCTATTGGTTATGAACTGTAGATTAAAACTGAAGAAACGGCAAAAAGGTGGGAATTTAAGGAGATGGGACCTGGATAAACTGACTAAACCAGAGGTTGTACAGAGTTTCAGGGAGAGCATAAGGGAACAATTGACAAGAATGGGGGAAAGAAATACAGCAGAAGAAGAATGGGTAGCTTTGAGGGATGAAGTAGTGAAGGCAGCAGAAGATCAAGTACGTAAAAAGATGAGAGCTAATCGAAATCCTTTGGTGACAGAAGAAATATTGAATTTAATTGATGAAAGGATAAAATATAAAAATGCAGTAAATGAATCAGGCAAAAAGGAATACAAAAGTCTCAAAAATGAGATCAACAGAAAGTGCAAAATGGCTAAGCAGGCATGGCTAGAGGACAAATGTAAGGATGTAGAGGCTTATCTCACTAGAGGTAAGATAGATACTGCCTATAGGAAAATTAAAGAGACCTTTGGAGAAAAGAGAACCACTTGTATGTATATCAAGAGCTCAGATGGAAACCCAGTTCTAAGCAAAGAAGGGAAAGCAGAAAGATGGAAGGAGTATATAGAGGTTCTATACAAGGGCGATTTACTTGAGGACAATATTATGGAAACGGAAGAGGATGTAGATGAAGATGAATGGGAGATATGATACTGCGTGAAGAGTTTGACAGAGCACTAAAAGACCTGAGTCGAAACAAGGCCCCAGGATTAGACAACATTCCATTAGAACTACTGACGGCCTTGGGAGAGCCAGTCCTGACAAAACTCTACCATCTCATGAGCAAAATGTATGAGACAGGCGAAATACCCTCAGACTTCAAGAAGAATATAATAATTCCAATCCCAAAGAAAGCAGGCGTTGACAGATGTGAAAATTACTGAACTATCAATTTAATAAGTCACTGCTGCAAAATACTAACACGAATTCTTTACAGGTGAATGGAAAAACTGGTGGAAGCCAACCCTGGGGAAGATCAGTTTGGATTCCGGGAACACATGAGGCAATACTGACCCTATGACTTATTTTAGAAGCTAGATTAAGAAAAGGTAAACCTATGTTTTTAGCATTTGTAGACTTAGAGAAAGCTTTTTACAATGTTGACTGGAATACTCTCTTTCAAATTGTGAAGGTGGCAGGAGTAAAATACAGGTTGCGAAAGGCTATTTACAATTTGTACAGAAACCAGATGGCATTATAAGAGTCGAGGAAAATGAAAGGGAAGCACTGGTTGGGAAAGGAGTGAGACAGGGTTGTAGCCTCTCCACGATGTTGTCCAATCTGTATATTGAGCAAGCAGTAATGGAAACAAAAGAAAAATTCGGAGTAGATATTAAAATCCATGGAGAAGAAATAAAAACTTTGATGTTCGCCGATGACATTGTAATTCTGTCAGAGACAGCAAAGGACCTGGAAGAGCAGCTGAACAAAATGGACATTGTCTTGCAAGGAGGATATAAGATGAACATCAACAGAAGCAAAACGAGAATAATGGGATGTAGTCGAATTAAATTGGGTGATGCTGAGGGTATTAGCTTAGGAAATGAGAAGCTTAAAGTAGTAAATGAGTTTTGCTATTTGGGGAGCAAAATAACTGATGATGGTTGAAGTAGAGAGGATATAAAATGTAGACTGGCAATGGCAAGGAAAGCGTTTCTAAAGAAGAGAAATTTGTTAACATTGAGTATAGATTTAAGTGTCAGGAAGTCTTTTCTGAAAGTATTTGTATCGTGTGTAGCCATGTATGGAAGTGAAATGTGGGCGATAAATAGTTTAGACAAGATGAGAATAGAAGCTTTCAAAATGTGGTGCTACAGAAGAATGCTGAAGATTAGATGGGTAGATCACATAACTAATGAGAAGGTATTGAATAGAATTGGGGAGAACAGAAATTTGTGGCACATCTTGACTAGAAGAAGGGATCGGTTGGTAGGACATATTCTAGGCATCGAGGGACCGCCAATTTAGTATTGGAGGGCAGCACGGAGGGTAAAAATCATAGAGGGAGACCAAGAGATGAATACACTAAACAGTTTCAGAAGGATGTAGGTTGCAGTAGGTACTAGGAGATGAAGAAGCTTGCACAGGATAAAGTAGCATGGAGAGCTGCATCAAACCAGTCTCTGGACTGAAGACCACAACAACAACATTGGTTAAGTTAATGTTCGTAGGGGTTTGAGAAAAGTCATATTGTAACGGTGGTGAGGTTATTAAACTCCAAGCTGCCTTGTTGTATTAAATTGTGTAAGGTAAATAAAATTGTTTAACACAAGATGTGTATGTTTGATATTATGGCCCTGCTGCTTTCTGTATAATGCTAAGGTGAAAATGCATGTAGCAAATGGTAGCAGAGCCTTCGATTCCTTAAAAATGGGTGGTGGGATTGGGGGGGGGGGGGGGGGGGGCAGATACATACATGATACATAGCTTGTGGTGTTGTTGTTTGTGCTATTGATTGTGAACTTGTATACATATTCATCTATATTAATTCTGTTGTGTTTTGCACTTACCATGGTCATGATTAATGCACACACCGTTCCCAGCATTCCTCATTTATGCAAGGAACATCTGGTATATGAACTCCAGATCAGAGGATTATCTGCCAAAGGAGAAGTGTCTTATCTTTCTTCCTGTGTCTGTGCCACAGTACAAACATGAATTACCTTCTCTCCGGAACTTTTGCTGCTCTTGGTGTCTCAGTAGCAGTTCAGGAAGTAACACAAACTGTAGAATTTTTAGAATTGACTCGATCTACCCAACATCAAGTGTATCATGTTCAGGATCATTTGGCACATTGAAGTAATTATTTGGCTGATATAACAATCATCAATCAGATGGAGTTGGATAACCACCTTCATCAGAAATTATGCGATAAACTGCGCTCATTGCAGATTCGCCTGGGTCCTGAATCTGAGGTCGAGATACAACCTTTATTGACTGATCAGTCGGCACTGGATAGTTTAGCTGACCAATTTGCTCATTTGCCTAACCCGATATTGTTGCTTATTAAGGATATTAAGGAACTATTCTTGGATTCTGTGAGTGGTTGTTTGTATGTCTTCAGGTTCATGTGAATGTTTTACAGGTTTGTCACCCCATTTTGCTAGTCTTACTTTATCCAGTAACTAAAGGCGGGTTAAGTATACTTTGGGCAGAAGTCTTGCAGGAACTTGGTTTGTTAGGGCAGCTTAGGCAACGTGTGTTTAATCAAAAACTGTCAGCATGTGTGCGTGTTCATTTAGAGCAAGAATATTATTGGAAAGTGCAGGCACAGCAGGAAACCTTGGGACAATATTTTGACTGCATATGTATCGCTGTCGATGCATTAGACATGCGCATCCCAGAAGCACAGAGCATTGACCACATTATTGAGCAGATGCGGCCCTAGGACCATTCACATTTTATGTTTGCAAATAAGCCTTCATCATGGAGACAGTTGCAAGATCTTGTAGATACAGCAGAAACTCTTGTGTTTGCTGACAAACAGTGCGTTGCTATGAGGTTCAGCACAGGACAGTGTTAGTAAGTCCGCGTATAAACAGAAGCAAACACCCAAGATCCAACATTGTTTTCACTGTGGCGCTGATGACCATTTTATTCACCAGGGTTCGAAGCAATGAGCTTCCTGTCCTAATAGTTGACATTTAAAGAAGAGTGGGTCGGCGCATTGTAGGAATTGGCCAGTTAATCATAAAGCTACTGGTCCATTGGCCACCCGCTCCCTCCCTTATATTTGTACACGTTTTGGCAATAAACCCATATGTGCCCTGCTTGATTCAGGCAGTTCAGTTTCTCTCATTGATCAGGGCTGGAAACTGAAGTATCGACATTTATGTCGATTTTCGGTTTCGAGGCTGGTCCCACAAAGATGTAGACTTGCGGACGGCCAAGAGTTGTATTTGTTAGGCAAGATGTGTAGCAGTTTAGTGGTGCAGGGATTTTCATGGTCCATGGAATTTGCTATTGCTAAAAACTAAGCATACTGGTCATCCTAGGCTGTGATTTTATGTGTCATACTGGGTTAGTACTTGATTATCCTGGCAGTACCTTCCACTTTCAGTTCTCACCTGGAGACTGTTTTGGTTTCTGTGTCTGCCATAAGGGCAGTGGGGTGCATACTGTGCACAGCTGTGAGGGCAACATAGATCTTAGTCACTTAGTTGATCTGCAGTGTAAGTCTATGAGGGAATGGTTGAATCATTACCCTGATGTTGTATTGGACAGGCTGGGTGTCACGACCTTTATCCAGTATGATATCCATCTTCTTGATAGAATTCCTGTGCACTATGCACCCTACAGACTTTCTCCACCTAAGATTAAAATCCTTCATACTAAAATTGACTGTTTGTTGTAGGATGATGTTACTTGTTGTTCTACCTTTCTTTATGCTTTGCTGGTCTTGCTTGTGCCTAAAGGGCGGGGTGGCAATTTTCAAGCTGCCATTGATTATAGGGCACTGAACAAGAGAGTCATCCTGGAATCAGTTCCCCTGCTCGACCTGCAAAATTGTTTCACTTGGTTTTCAGCAACACACTTCTTACCCATACTGGACTTAAATCAGGCATATTATGAAACTCTGCTGGCTCAGAACTCAAAGGTGGCTACAATGTTCTGTACCACTTGGAACTTATTTGAGTTCAATTGAGATCTTATCAGCCTTGCCACTGGCACAGCTGTTCTTTCATGTCTGTTGGATAATGTTCTGGGAGATCATAAGTATAACTGTGTTTATAATTATCTAGGTGACTTGGTTATTTATAGCAAATCTTTCTCTGACCATCTTGATCAGGTTTTTTCTAGACTGTGAAGGGCTGGTCTTATGGTCAAGCCAAATAAGATTAGCCCGTGTCAGCCTTGTATTTCATTTTTGGGACATGTGGTCTCTGCCGATGGTGTTAGAATTGATCAAGAGCGTACTAAGGCTCTCAGGCAATGTCCTCCCCCCAAGGATAAGAAGGGCATTGCCAGGTTTATTGTCATGATGAATTTCTTTTGTAAGTTCATTGCTAATTTTGCGCAACTGGCCTCACCACTTAGTGAGCTGCTTAAGAAGCATTACCCGTTTGTTTGAGGGGAAGAGCAGCTGCATGCCTTTGAAGCGATTAAAACTGCTATCTCCAATCCTCTGGTTTTAGCAGTACCTAACTTTAATGAGACTTTCATTGTGAAGACTGATACTTCTCATGAAGGAACTGCCACTGTTCTCCCTCAAGAACACAAGGCGAAAGGTGTCCTGTAACATCTCATCAGCCTACTTTGGCCGAGGCTAATTATTCCACCTATAAATGTGAGGCTTTGGCGGTCTTTCTCATGCTCACTCTTGAGAAGTTTATTTTTTATTTGGAATGCCAACAGTTTCTCCTTGAGATGGACAGTCCAGCCCTGAATTGGGTGTTAGCCAGACCTCACAAGACCGGTCAGATAGCCCATTGGGCAGTCCGGATATCTGCCTTCCACTTTGCTGATGCTCTTAGCCAGATGCTCACAGAAGAGTTGGGGAAGGTGAGGAGAAATCTTAGGTGGTTCTTGGAGTGAATAACATCCTAACTGAGGCACCTGGGCTCTTTGGTGATCTGAAGGCTAAGCAGGGAGAAGATCACATATGGGGACCCATTCGCCAGCACCTTGAGGCGGGAAAGCTGAGTGCAGAGTACTTCGTGAGTAAGGGCATTTTATGTAAAAGGGTGGGAGCCTGGCAGGAGTTGAGGGTCTGCCTATCTGGTGATTTGGTACCCATGGTGCTGCACTATTTTCATGATTCTGCTGTGCCATCTTGGACTTTATAAAACTGTGAACCAGATCCATGTGGGATTTGTGTGGCCATATATGTATCACATTGCTCATCAATTTGTGGTAAGGTGTGATCACTGCAAACACGCCAAGCCTGTTTCGGGTGCCCATAAAGGTCTTCTTCAGCCTCAGAGGGAACTCTGTCTGCTAGATAGCCTCATCATGGATTATATAGGTCCTCTGCATTGTAGGAGGAGAGGTAATTGTTATGTCTTAGTAGTTGTCGATGTATTTTCGTGCTTCATGTGGTTGCTCCCTACTCACTGTGTTACAGCTGAGAACACTATCAACCAGTTGTCTAAAGTCTTCTCTTGGTTTGGTCCTCTGAAATCTCTTGTGCGTGATAATAATCCTGCTCTTGGTTCTAGGCTCTTTAAGAATTTTTTGCTTTAACCATGGGATTAAACACATCACACCACACCATATTATCCTAACCTGTCGTTTGCAGAATGGATTAATAGGAGCCTTAAGGCTGCTCTTAGTATTTACCATGCCACGACTCCAACCCGCTGGGATGCGACTTTGATGTGGCTTAACCAGGCTTTTAATTCAGCCTGCCATGAGGCTACTGGGACAATGCCTGTGTCACTTATGTTTGCCTACACTCTCAATTCTCTATTATCTAATCTCTGGATTATTAGTGATCTTTTCCCTGCAACTATTACTCTGGTGGCCATAAGATAACATTGGGATTGAGCCAGGTGAAATATTGCTAAAGAGGCTTCTAATAAATCTGAGTCCATCTGTCTTTTTGTGACATTTGTCAGTTGACACAGTTACAGTGTGTTTTGTGTAAAGGACTGTTCGAAATGTCTTCTGACTGGGGCCACAAAAGAGTGAAGTGTGTTGACTATTTGCAAATCCATAAAAGAGTGATATAAAAGACAAACAAAAATCAAATCTTGTTCAGGTTGGTAATAAGAGTTCTCATTTGAAGACTCCGTTTAAAAGTGAAGGTGTTTCCGGTGATGACTTGTTGTGTTCTAAATGTTTTGACAGAATAACAACAATGATAGCATCTGAACAAGCTGAAGCCTCCCATGGTACAGATGATGCAGATTTTGCATCAATAAAGGAAGAATTAAATACCCTGAATCAGTCAACTACATAGGTAGCTTTAAGTCTTGTTAAGAAACTGTGGTCAAAGAAGTTGAGTCATAAGCTCCGTGCATCAAGAAAGTGCAGACAAATTACCAAAGCTATAGATGAACACACTACAGAAAAATTGACCACACTCTTCTAAATATAAATTCCATCTTCAGAAGAAAATGAACCAAAGCATTCTTGCACCTCTTGCCAGGAATTTTTCGCAAATATCAATTCAGCTGTTGAATATTGTGCATCCTACAGTGAAAAGGTACAAGTTTTAACTATTACTCCAGAGACATTTTCAAACAATTTTGAACCATGTTCCATCAATATCAAAGTACATAGTAGACAAATCAAGAAATGTGACATCTGTAAAAGGAGTCTTTGGAAGACAGATCCCTATTATGGTCATCCTGTAGAAGCAGCTCAAATTCAAATAGTGCAGTCATTTTATCTGGAAGATAAATGGGACTGTTCTCACCAGAGTGCCAACAAAAAAGACACTATAACTGTAACAGCTGAAGGTCAAAAAGTTGTGAAAGTAAAGAGGTACACGAGTCACAGTATTAGAGAAACTTTTGCAATTTATAAGAACAACTATACAACTTCACATATTGGAAGATCAAAATTTTATGCATTACAACCTAAGTGGGTAGTTCCACACCCACCTAGAGATGTCTCTTTATGTGAGTACTGTGTGAATTTTGAACTTTGTGTGGTAACTTTGAAGAACTTAGTGGAGCAGGTGACATATGACATCTTGGTTGAGCGTGTGAAGTTATTAGTAGTCTGTGACGTAAGGCAGGAGACTTGTTTGTTTCAAGAATGTGGTGACTGCCCTGGAAAGGGACTGTCTTTACAGCCACTTGGCCTGGAAGACATAACAGATAACTCTGCAGAAATTACATGTGCAACATGGGAGGAAAATAGACTAATTAAGAAAACTGCTGCCTTTAAAGTTTCATTGATGTACTTGGTACTTGGTCAGTGAGAGCAGCAACACCAGCATCTGAAGAAATTGCAAAAACAACACATTGCAGAAGTGAAAGGGTGTGCACAGGCTGAAGAACTTTGTTTAGTGCTTCACAGTGATTTTTCTGAGAACTAGTCTGTAATTCGCCCACAGAAAGTACAAGGGTATCATTGGAGTAATAACCAGGTTTCAATTTTTGTAGAAGTGACTTATTTTCAAAACAAGACCGCAAGTGTTGCAGTTATAAGTGATGACACAGGACATGACTCAGCACATGCTTTGCTAGCAATGTGCAAAATTCTTCAATTGCAACCAGGGGCAGAGAAGATCATCTTTATTTCTGATGGTGCTCCTAGTCGTTTTAAAAATCATTACCAGCTGTTTGAATTTGTCGCCTTACACCAAGCGAGGTGCATTTTGGCATTTACCGGTGTGATGAGTGGCTTGTGAACAGCCGGCCGATCATGAAATCCAAGTTTTCGCACCTCCTGCCTAACTGTCATAGTACTTGCAGTGGATCCTGATGCAGTTTGGAATTCCTGTGTGATGGTCTGGATAGATGTCTGTCTCTTACACATTACAACCCTCTTCAACTGTCGATAGTCTCTGTCAATCATGCTGTACATGTCCTTCACATTTCCATTTCACAATCACATCGGAAGCAGTGGACCTAGGGACGTTTAGGAGTGTGGAAACTTCCCTACAGATGTATGACACAAGTGACACCCAATCAACTGATGACATTCGAAGTCTGTGAGTTCCACAGAGCACCCCATTCTGCTCTCTCAATTATTTTCTAATGACTACTGAGGTCACTGATACGGAGTATCTGGCAGTAGTTGGCAGCACAATGCACCTAATATGAAAAACATATGTTTTTGGGGGTGTCTGGATACTTTTGATCACATAGTATATCTGCTAATCCTTATCAAGTAATAAGAAACCAAAGTGGAATGCCTAAGGCCTGTTACCAAGGCATGTGTCACTTGACTTGCCAGGGCACACTCGGAACCAAACTCACACTGCAGACAACACTGATTAACCATTAATAGATATAACTAAGCACACAGTTGCACCTGCTTTAGGCATAGTCAATATCAATTCAGGCAGGCTAGGACAAAATCTTACCTTCTTAGTCTCAGATATAATTGAATATAACATTTATGTTGAATTTAACATTTATGTTAAAATCAAGGACTAAGTAAGGAACATCTATTTTTCTGTTCTGTGATACAGCCCTCCAAAGATGACAAGGCGTATACCATTTTGATGATGCAAATTTTGGAAAAAAGTTTTAAAATGCTGTTTTTGGAACAGTTCTAGATATTTTGTTGGTTTTTTTATTATTTGAAAAGATAACTGCTTTATGATTACAAAGAAATCCTCAATTTGAACTTATTTGTCAAAGTTCTTCTACTAAAGTGTTCTTAAATTTTTTTGTAATTTATGGAAATTTTTTTTCAAAAATGCCAATTCATAAAATTTTGATTTTTTTCTGTTGATTAGTACCATATAGTTCTACATTCCCTGAAAAGGGAGAGCTTCCACTTTTAGACTGAACAGGTTTTGAAAACAACTGAAATTTTTGCCATAATTAAAACCTCTTTTATTACCACATTATCACATAACAGACTCATAAAAATCAAAACCTAGCCATATTTAACATAATTTTAGTTTTCAAAGATGAGTAACAGATTCATTTTTCAAACATTTAAAATGGTTCCAAAATGTTTATGAAAGACCCAAAGACTTAAAGGTTTCAATTTATACAACTTCTGTGCACTCTGTTTTGCACTGAAATTAGCCAGTCAATGAACTAAAAATGTGTTCCACTGCTTAAGTATCTTCCTTTGATATAGAGTGATGCCTCACTGTTGAACCAATAGGAACTGGAGCACTTACAATCTTCAAAACACTGCAAACAGGAAGTGAACAATCATGGCATTGTTGCTGCCCTTCAGCTGGAAACCTGTATCCAGCACCTGGTCCATGTGGTACCATAAAGTTCACTACAATTTCGTTTAACTCATAACTGGTGTCTATAATCACTGCAATCCACAAGTCATAGTTGTTCACACACGTCACAAACATCCCCCTTGTCCGGTTGTGAATCTGAATATTATGCTGCTGTTTCTGAGGCGTTGGCCAAATGAACAAAATTTCATCTTTCTTGCTCTTTATAGTGCATGCAGTATGAATTCGCTCATCACTTTGACTCCAAAAATGTGTCTTTTGAATTCCTTTCACAGGAGTAGTTTGTTTGGACAATTATTCTTTTTTGTGATCATCGAATTCTTCGTTTTCCTCTTTGGATAAAAGAATGAGGACTGTGGATGTGTAAGATTTCACGATTCTTATAATATCTTCAGCATCCTGAATCACAGCTGTATTTGGTCTGGAAGTGTTATGTTTTGCAGCATGGTGCTTAAGCAGGCCTCCTACACCATCATAATGCCCCTTCCCGTGACTAGTAGCACTCTATACTCAGTCAGTTGGCACAAGCGACTTACTCAATTCAAACAGCTAGTAATTATTTTTAAAATGACTAGGAGCACCATCAGAAATAAAGATGATCTTCTCTGCCCCTGTTTGCAATTGAAGAATTTTGCGCATTACTAGCAAAGCATGTGGTGTGCATAACTGTAACACTTGTGGTCTTGTTTTGAAAATATGTCACTTCTACAAAAATTGAATCCTGGTTATTACTCCAATGATACCCTTGTACTTTCTGTGGGCGAATTACAGACCAGTTCTCAGAAAAATCACTGTGAAGCACTAAACAAAGTTCTTCACCCTGTGCACACCCTTTCACTTCTGCAATGTGTTGTTTTTGCAATTTCTTCAGATGCTGGTGTTGCTGCTCTCACTGACCAAGTACCAAGTACATCAATGAAACTTTAAAGGCAGCAGTTTTCTTAATTAGTCTATTTTCCTCCCATGTTGCACATGTAATTTCTGCAGAGTTATCTGTTATGTCTTCCAGGCCAAGTGGCTGTAAAGACAGTCCCTTTCCAGGGCAGTCACCACATTCTTGAAACAAACAAGTCTCCTGCTTTACGTCACAGACTACTAATAACTTCACACGCTCAACCAAGATGTCATATGTCACCTGCTCCACTAAGTTCTTCAAAGTTACCACACAAAGTTCAAAATTCACACAGTACTCACATAAAGAGACATCTCTAGGTGGTGTGGAACTACCCACTTAGGTCGTAATGCATAAAATTTTGATCTTCCAATATGTGAAGTTGTATAGTTGTTCTTATGAATTGCAAAAGTTTCTCTAATACTGTGACTCATGTACCTCTTTACTTTCACAACTTTTTGACCTTCAGCTGTTACAGTTATAGTGTCTTTTTTGTTGTCACTCTGGTGAGAACAATCCAATTTATCTTCCAGATAAAATGGCTGCACTATTTGAACTTGAGCTGCTTCTACAGGACGACCATAATAGGGATATGTCTTCCAAAGACTCCTTTTACAGAGATCACATTTCTTGATTTGTCTACCATGTACTTTTGATACTGATGGAATGTGGTTGAAAATTATTTTCTTTGAAAATATCTTGGGAATAATAGTTAAACTTGCACCTTTTCACTGTAGGATGAAAAATATTCAACAGCTGAATTGATATTTGTGAAAAATTCCTGGCAAGAGGTGCAAGAGTGCTTTGGTTCATTTTCTTCTGAAGAGTGTGGTCAATTTTGCTGAAGTGTATTCAGTATTCAGTTTATTCACCATTGACCACTTACAGCGGAATAGGTCTGAACATTAAATATACAATTAACAATAACTTTACAGTAAAGTTTTTACAATTTCATTCCTTTTCTTTTAGGAATATTCTTATATACTAATGTCAATGATTATTTCAAAATATTCTGTTATCTTATAAAATGGGTGTTTGAGTAACCAGTCATAAACCTTACGTTTGAAAATATTACTGGTCAGTAACCGAGCAGATGCTGGAAGTTTATTGAAAAGTTTTAAACTCATTATTTTGTGTGAGTTTGCAGTCTTTGTGAGTCTGTGTCTACATATGTTGCAGTCCTGTTTGCCTCTGGTGTTGTGAGGATGTATGTTCTCTCTGGTCTCGAACTCATTTAAGTTGCTTTTGACATAAAGAAGTGCTGTGCAGATGTATAGATTCACAACAGTTAATATCATGTGCTTGATAAATAGGGGGTGGTAGTATTCCTTGGGCTTAGCTTTGGTTATTATTCTGATTACTTTTTTTTTTTATTTTATTTATTTTTCAGAATTTACTGACAAAGCAAGAATGTCCCCATAACAATAAGCCATAGGAAATGTGTGACTGAAAGAGAGCAAAAAGATACCACCTTTAGATATTCATCAGTGACTACATCTGTCAGTCTCCAGATGAGATAACACACTCTTGCTATTCTCTTACAGATATGGCTAATGTGTTCCTCCCAGTTTAATTTTGAATCAATGTGGAATCCTAACAATTTTATTGATTTGCTTTCAACAGCTGTAGTTAAATCCATAATTAGTTCTTGTGTTTTATCAGGATTACACAGGAGTTCATTAGAAGAAAACCAATCCATTACTAGTTCTAGTTTTTCCTGTGTTGCCTAATGCAGTTCTGTTGTGTTATGGTGTGTATTGAGCAATGTTGTATCATCTGCAGTTCTGTTGTGTCATGGTGTGTATTGAGCTATGTTGTATCATCTGCATAACACACAATTGAATTTGCTCCTACATGGTAAGGTAAGTCATTAATTGCAATGATGAACAGAAAAGGTAATAGGACCGAGCCCTTAGGCACTCCAGTCTGAACTTCCTTCAGTGAGGAGCATCTATTTCTTAATTGATACAAACTGTCCCTGTTACTTAAGTATGATTCGATTACATCCAAAGATGGTTTGTGTATGCCATAAAATTCCAGTTTTTGCAAGTAGGGTGTTAGATGGTATGCAGTCAAAGGCTTTGCTAAGATCACAAAGTATGACTGGTACTAGATCCTTATTTTCGAATGCAGTTAACATGTGGCTAACAACTTCAGTGACAGCAGTAGTGGTATTTTTACCATGTTGATATGCAAACTGTCTGTTGGAGAGGAGATCATGCTTATCAAAACAGTTATTTAGTTGACTGTACATTACATATTCAAAAACTTTAGAGAAAATTGGGACAATAGAAACTGGTCGATAGTTTTGGGGCAGATGCTTATCTCCCTTTTTAAAGACTGGTATCACTTTAGCAGTTTTGTGTGCATCTGGGAAAACTCCAGATTCTAAACACACATTAAAAATGAAAGAAAGAGGTTGACAGATAAGGTGTATTATTTTTTTCATTACACAGTTAGAGAACCAATAACAGTCCATACTTTTGGAGTTGGTGAACCTTGCCACAGTTTTTACAATATCCTCTGGGGTGACAACATTCCAGTGGAAAGTATACATCCTATGGGGCACAGCACCAGGACGATCTAGTGCACAAGTGCCATTTTGCTTGATTTTGTTTTTCAGCTCACTCACTGAGGTTAGGAAGTAATTATTTACTTCTTCTGGGACCAGCATTGCATCTTGTGTATGGGTTTGTGAATTGTATTGGTTGATGATATCCCATGCTGCTTTACATTTGTTGGGAGCACATTCAATGTAATGTTAACATGCTTGTTTTTTGGCGAAGGACAGTTTGTCTTTGTAGATTTTTTTACATTTTAGATAAGCTCTATAAGAAGCATTATCTAGCTCAGGTCCTTGTTTACAAGAATTTTTATATATTCTGTACAGTCTGAGCATCTCCTCCCTAGTGAGAGCTAGCTCATCTGTATACCATTTTAGCGGTTTGTTTTTCTGTTTATGCTTAGGGCTACTTTTGATTGATGGTGAGCAGGAGTACCATAACTCTATGAGTATTTCCAGGAAGTTGTTAAACACCATTTCACCAGCACCCTTCCCAGGTTGTGTGTTGTATACAAAGTCCCAGTTAACAACAGATATTCCGTCAATAAATAAATTAATATATTCATCTTTCTGCCCTCTTACCCATGTGACATTAGACTTGATTCTGACTGATTTGTCTGATTTAGGCAACTGATCACAGGAGAATGTTAAAATCAATGGTTCATGATCAGCTAGGGCTCCACTGACATGTCTGATGTCATACATATCTCTAGAAAAATTCACTATAATATTATCTAAGCACGCCTTATCCCGTGTTAGTGGGTAATTTGTACATTGTAAATTTAGTGACCTTAAGATATTAAAGAACATTCTAGTAACATGTTCATCACTGTCAGCCATTTCAATGTTGAAATCGCCACACATAATTAGTTTTATGTTAGATTTTAGTATTTTCCTCATAAGCTGCTCAAATCTTTCGAAAAATGTATTTACATCTCCTCCTGGTGATCTATATAAGCTAACAATTATAGTATTCTCTATGTTTAGTCTTATACAGCTAAATTCTCCATCTAGTTCTGCACAGTAAGAGCTAACATCTATTTTAGTAAACATTATACTATCTTTAACAAATATTAGGACACCCCCATTCTTTCTTTCACTTCTACACATAATGTCTCCAACAGCATACCCTTGAGGAACAAAATATTGTACTAGACCTTCTGTCAGCCAATGTTCTGAGATACAAACAACATCAACATTTCCAATACTGCAAAAATGTTCCAATTGTAATACTTTGTTCCTAATGCAGTGAATGTTCATTTGCATCACAGTAACAGATTTATTGTACTCATCCATAGCTTTGGTAATTTGTCTGCACTTTCTTGATGCATAGAGCTTATGACTTAACTTCAATGACCACAGTTTCTTAACAGGACTCGATAGCAATTGAAACTGAGCCAGATCACACAGCAGTTTGTATAAGTGAGCAGTCTCAATCTGCAGAGGGTGTCAAACAGGACCCTGCACCTGCTGCAGACCTTTTTGCAGCTTTATTACACAGATTTGTGCTCTTGCTGAAAACAATGAAGTGCAGCTGCAAAAGAAAGAGAACATGAGAAATCACAAGCTGCTAGGGAAAGAGAATATGATAAAATGCCCATTAAGAGAATCGCAGAACATGACAGGCAACACGATGAAATGCAGGTGGCATAAGAAAGAGAATACGATAAAATGCAAGCACCAAGAGAAAGAAATCACAGTGAAGCAATAGCAGCATAACTGAATACTAGTTTCAAAAGTATTATGAAAGAAGTCTCAGTAATGCAAAAGATCACTAAATTCCTGGCTGATACAGTAACTTAATTAATGGGCGATGCCAATGCTCTACAAACGACACAGAAAACCATTGAAGGGACTATAGATCAGTGCAAAGGGCACAAAAGAAGATGGAAGAGTCTTTTGCACAATTAGCACAGGTAGTAAATAGTTTCTGTCTGAATCAGATCCAGCTGCTATGGCTAAAACAGCTGAGCAAAGTGGGACTGTAAATAAAGAATTCCACGACTGGTTGAGAGAAAAAGAAAAATGATACGTAATCTGATTAAATCAGAAGTAAAGAGCGCAATAGCCAGCACTAGCGGCGAAGAAACCATAGAACTAAATAAAACTAAGAAACTAATAGCCACCAAGATGGAGCAGCTTAAGCAGTTTGGGAAGGACAAAATACCAAAGTGACGCAAAGAAATCGTGACACAAATCCAGTATATTTGTCGTGTTGCGGTAACATTACTGCAACAACCACGTAGTGTATCGCACCCTGATGTACACATGCTTGATGGGTATGAATCTGTCCATAAAGCGCAGGATCAATTTATGAAGAGTATAGTTATATGTGGTGTGAACTCAAGAACATCCTGCAGAGGCTTGCTTAGGGATCTAGGGATGCTAACTACTGCTCCCCAATATATTTATTCCTTAATGAAATTGGCCATTAAAAAATATATCACTTTTTCAAATCAATAGCTCAGTTCATGGAATGAATACTAGAAATAAAAATAATCTTCACAAGGATTTAAAGTCAGTTACTCTTGTACAAAAAGATGTGCATTATTCAGTAACACACATTTTCAGTAACTTGCCAGCAGCCATAAAAAGCTTATTAACCAATGAAATTCAGTTTAAGAGAAGTGTAAAGGATTTATTGGCTGGTGGCCAATTCCCAATCTAACTTCTGCACCATTTCAGTGCAGTAATGTGTTCACTGTTAATAAGTATTGTAGTAGTTCCATTATATGTTTATTACCTTATAAAGAAAAAAGAAACATTTTTTTGACTTTAAATTCAGTGCATTAGTGTGATCTTAGTAAATGAGCATTGTAAAATGATCCTTTTATATAGTGTTCATTAAAAAAATTAAAAAGATGATTACTCCACTTGGGACCTGTGGAAGGTACATTAGCTTTTTTGTTTTAGTTGTAAATATTTGTCATTTATTATTGTTTCTGTTATGTTCTGCATACTGGGGGATCTCCTTGCTACGGATCAATTGGAATGAAAGTTAGTCTAATCTAATTCAATCAGAGAGAGCACCCCAACATATAACAATCACCTAGAGCGATGGTGGCAGGCAACACTTTGACGGGTGTTTTAATGGATGAGAACCTATTAAAATACTGGCAGTTTCAAATATTCATACCAGATAAGATGCCAGTACACCCGGTTGTATTTATGCAGTTGTTTAGGAATGTGCTTCCTAAAACATGGAATGAACGACAATGTATACAGTTTGTAGCATTGTACATCCAAGGCAATGGAGCCTTGTGGGTGGCAGAAGCTATCGAGAATTATGATACATACAGTTAATTTGAAAAGGTATTTCTGTCGAAGTATTGGTCTGCAGGAGTACAAGAGATATTACAAAAAAAGGTCTTTTCACTGGAAAAGTACAAGCCAAAAGTAGAAGAGTTACGCACAGAAAGTGCTCCAGCTGTTAAAGGTGAAGTTGCCACCCAATATCCGAGATATATTAATTACTGTTCCGGACAGGGACTTAGAACATTTTCTTTCATTGGTGGACAGTATCGATTTGATACAAGAGGATGTGACAAGTAGCAACCAGAACCAAAAAACACGAAATGATATGCACAATGGACATGGCAAGAATCGCCATAATAATGGCGGCTCACACCATAATGATGGTACCTTGGATGCCAGCACATCAACAGACGGTGACGGTAACAGAAATGGTCAATGAAAACAATCATATGTGCAAAGACCACACAAGAATAACAACAGATTCCACTCTGGGTACAATAACAGGAATAACCACAATGTTTATTAAAAAAATAACAACAATCTGAACCGTAACTACAAGGGGCAAGGTAATACATCTAACGTGCATGCCCAGAATCGAAATGATGATTGAGCCAACAGGTAAGATGTGCACATAGTTGAAGTGGCAGAGGTGCCAACCTCAACTGCGATGCATCTATAAAATAAGTATAGCTGACTTGTGAGTCACGCTCCCTGATGGCAGCCACACGATAAATTGGGGCAGAACTTTGCTAGCGAATGTGCACATGCTCTGGTACAGTGACGACCAGGACATGAGTCATTTACAGATAAGGGAACAACTTCTGAACAGAATTGTGAATTTGTACAGGTTGCTGTGCAAGCCGTAGTAGGAGGTTTTCCTACACTGTTCATTTTTGACACAGGCGCAAGTGCAAATCTTATTGAAGCAAATTTTTTTCCACAGGATTACGCAGCATCGAAAAGTACCGATGTTACCAGTACAGAATTGTGTGATATCCACTGCTATTGGCTCCAAAGACCAATGATTTATGATACAGGCACAAGTAGATATTAAATACGAAAGTGGATCCGACAGATGCACGTTCTTTGTCGTGAGAGGTCTCACAGTGTCATGTCCTGTAAGCACTGAGTATATGCAGAATAGGGAGGTAGCTATCGATCTTCCTCATGGTCAATATCAGTTGAGGATTGGAGGAGAATTAAAAATTCTGAACCTGAGTAAAACAAAAGGTCGGTATACCAGGCTGTGAAGATATTCGTGTGAAAATCATAAATAGAAGGTTGCTTTGGGTTAAGACGACCCTAGATACCATAGTCTCGCACCAGGTGAATGGGATAGCTAGCAGTATGATGTAAACTCTTATCACCATTCAGAAAAAGTCTATAGAAGCAATGTCTTTGTCAGATGAACAAAGACAAGATTAACGTTTACTTTTGGAGAGATATGCTCAGGTCTTTTCCAAAGGCCTGGCATCACAAAATGATACGAATACCGGATGGTTGTATGCCCCCATAAGACCTCTGTACATGCAACCTACTCCATCCCATGGTCTAAGTGTGAGGCTGCCAAATGATTCAGTGGTGCATCATCGAACCATCTTTCTCTCCATAAGCAGCTCTCTCTTAGATGGGGGCAAAGGAGATGGAGGGGTGCAAATTGTCCTGGATGCAAGAACAATCAACAAGATTATTGTTCCAGAGAGGACTCGACCTGAGAGTTTAGAGGAACAAGGAATTTTATTGGGTACAGTACTTGTCATCACTTGACTTGTGCTGCTCATGCTGGCAAGTGGAGTTAGCAGAAGAATCTAGAAAGCATACTGCTTTCATGTTTGCTGGCAGGTCTTACTAATTTAGGGTTTTTCCCTTCGACCTTAGTGTAAGTAATGGAGAGTTTATCTACGCCCTGGACATGGGCAAGGGGCCGGAATTGCTGGATCAAGTAACATTGTATGTGGATGATTTGCTAGTTGCAACACTCTTGTGGGAAGATCAGTTCAGATTTACTTCTTTTTACATCTTTATTGCCATGCAGTGAACCGAGTAGAGGATGTCAATGAAAAAATTCAATGCCCTCATCTAAGTGTTGCTGCTCTGGAAAAAATATATGAGGATTTGATTTGTATATTGAATGGAAGGCATGACAGTTTTGAACACTTTTGGGAATTGTGTTTAAAAAGAAAACCTCCGTAAGTTGATGATTCTTCACTTCCTCGGAATCGAAGTATACCAAAAAAGTATGAAAACAACAAAGCCAGCTCACCACACACTTTTAAAACCCAAAGGTATACTACAAAGCTATTTACATTGAAGTTTGTGAAATGGTGCAACCTTGCATTACTGAGCGGTTTGCTTCAATTGGACTCACACAGGCCATTGCAGTTGAACAAGAATGATTGCTTTTAGTAAACAGAAGTGAAACAAATTCAGAAAAATGAACTGAGTATTTCAAAAATGACCTAGACATTGAGAGACTGTGCTTACAGTTGAATATGTTAGCCGACATCACTAATAAAAAACAACTGGTGTTAAAAAACACGCATGATGTTAGAAGGTACATTACACATGAGCCTGCAGTTGTAGAAATGTTATGTGACGTAGTGAAGTGCATTAAGCTTCTCCAAGTAGTTCCAATCACAACAGCAACATCAGAACGATCGTTTAGTGCCCTTAGACATCTGAAGTCCTATCTACAATCAACAATGGGACAGAAGTGACTGAACAACTTGGTTGTTCTTCATGCTCACTGAGATGTTTTGGATGAATTGGATATCTGAGCAGTCAACAACAGCTTCATATTCAGTAATCCAGTCAGTCAGTCAACATTTGCACCTTTCTAAAGACACTCTAGCCCTAATAATGGCATTTAGAGCAATATTAAAAATCTTGATAAAATAGAGAATTAAATACCTACATAATGTTAAATTTTCATTTTCGAAATATTGGTACTAGTTTAGTACTGTATTACTATAGTACTGTATCAGTTATTTTCAAATACCTAAATATTTTTAGGGTGTAAGACCCAATTAAAACCTGCTATTTACATAGTTTTTGACTGAAAGTATTAGGCATACTGTATTAAAGCATTAACTTTGTGGTACTGTTTTTATTTAATAGTTCACTTATTGATCAAAGTGCTATTACTGTGCAACAGCAATATTTTATGTTTTATTCTTTTAGTGGTAGTTATGATTTATTTATACATAATTTCAGTCTTTTCCGAGCTATATATTAAGTGCTCTGTAATAGTCTATAAGCAAGATTATTACCGTAAATTAAATTTTTACGAAAATACCATGTGTGTTTATGTTTTGTTTCTTTTTTCAAAGCTAAAAAATGTGTCAGGCTTGTCAAGTTTCCCGGAGTGTTGAGTTATCAACAGTCCAGTTTTCAGGGTTCTAATGTTGATCATATTACTCTAAAATTCTTAAAAATTCTTAAAAAACTTTAAAACTCACTATTTTGCATCTAAAATTTAGAAAATTTAGCAGGGCAATACCCCAAGTCTGCCCCCTCCCCCCCCCCCCCCCCCCCCAATATTTTTTTATAAGTCGATACCGCTGTTGCATATTGCTTTCAGGAAACTTTTAATCCCGTCATACCTCTCTTTATACATCCTACAGAAATATATTTACTTCAGAGGGTGTCTATTTAGTACTAAATTGTGGCACTGACATTATGAAGAACGTGAGCTGAGTTTTGTACAAGTTATGTTTTCAGAATCAATGCTAATTGCAAAGTTTGATGTTTCAAGTGAGTCATCATGTTTCAACTCAGATGTTCTAACTGTCTGCTGCAAACAGATGTGATTGATATAGAACTATAATTCTGTGTATGATTTGTCAATTCTTTTTCATATATAGGTGTAAGCTGTACTCTTTTTGAATTACAGATAACACATCTCTGCTCAAGGTAAGACGTAAATTATGGACAAAAGAGGAGCTAGTTCACTCAATTTCTGTGCAGAAGTTGATAGTGGGCCCTGGGTCCTTACTGAGTTTTTGTAACTTAAGCTGCTTTTCAGTACCGCTAATACCAATCACTGTTTTCCTCATCTTAACAGTGACAAGGCTATTTAATGACTATATACCACTATTTTCCTTTCAGAAGGAACATTTGAGACAAAATTGAATATTTTGGATTCTGTTTTGCAATTTCCTACTTCAGTTGTTTTCTTGTCACGATTACACGAGTGAATTTACTTGATGTTTTGTAATAGGTCCTGTGATATCATTTTGCTACGAGAGCTACAGGAAACATCACACATTACCATTTTAGTAGTCATGAGTGTTACAAATAATATCTGCCTATGAATGGATTTTAGTATTGTTTTGCAGCTATCGTACAGTAGCTGCTATTTCTTAAATAGCTTTCTGGTACTTTTTATATAGATAGTGTTCTCTGTCCCTGTAATTATTCTGCTAGGTACATATTCTTTTTAGAGCTTGACCAACTATCTATTTCAGCTTGAGTTGTAATTCCTGTATATGTTCACTAGGCCTTAATAAAATGATTCTAGGTGCTGATGAGAAATGGGATAGGCTACTCATTATGTTTTTTACTGAATGCACGAAATTTTCTGCTTACTGGCCCAGATAGTCATGTGGGTTACAGTACCACTTCCTGGACATAGAGGTAAGTCAACCATGGATTGAATCTGCTCGGCGGATTAACAATGAGGTTTGGTGTGTCAGTCAAACTGCATGCAGTTTCCCACATCTCACTAGGTGAATACTGGGCTAATACCCAAGTCCCACACCAGTTACATGATTTCACAAATGTTAAGATAACTTTTGCACACTTTTACTTGGATAATACTATGTGCAGACAACTTTAGTGCACACATTCCATTCCATCCAGGGGCAAGGGGTGCTCCTTGTGCCTTTTTGCTGCTACAAATGTTCCCCAATCTCGATATGATCGTTGTTAAATGGGTTGGATCTTTTTGTCAACAAGTAAAATAACTTTCCGTAATTGTTGCGAGGCCTAACGATTGGTTGCAAGTAATTTTCAGAGAATGCTTTTACAATAATTTTACGGGAGGTTCTCTATTATCTGCTCATTGTGGAGTTGTAAATTTACCACTCAGTTGTGAGGTGACTGTTATAGTATGACTTGAAAACAATTGTTCTAGGGCATAGAGGTTTCCTCTGAAATTCTCATTTATTTCTGGAGTTGAGTGGTGGCAAGTAGAATGACCCTGCTATAGCTTTTATCCCAATTATAATTGTTATTCAGGCACAAACCATTTCACATATAGACAACTATGAGGGTAAATCAAATATAAATGGGATTTTGGTTCCTGAGCATCTGTGGTCAGTAAGATTGGATTGGATCCGTGGGGAGAAATCACTGTTCCAACTTCCAATCAATTCATCAATAGTGCTCACGATGTCAAAGCAAAGCAGATGAAGGCAGATGAAAACAATTGTGTGCTTAAAGACATTTTCAAAGTCAACAGATGTGTGTATCCAAAATTACAGAACAGTTCAGAATAAGTTATGGGAGCTGCCAAGCAATCATCACAAATGACACAGTTCCATTTAGATTGTGCCAGGTGGGACCCTCGCCTTTTGACTGCAGATCAGAAGTTGAGGTGGTCTGACAGAGGCTTACAACAAAGTATGCAAAAGAGGATGATGCATTTTTGAGTCAGATTATGATCTGCGGTGAAACATGGGCCCACCAATACACTCTTGAGTTCAAACAATCCAATAAGGAGTGACAGAGGAACAGGAACACAGCCCCAGTGAAAGCCAAGACTTGACTATTGGCTAGCAAGGCTCGTTCAAGTGTTTTCTTTGATGTTGTTGTTGTTGTTGTTGTTGTCTTCAGTCCTGAGACTGGTTTGATGCAGCTCTCCATGCTACTCTATCCTGTGCAAGCTGCTTCATCTCCCAGTACCTACCGCAACCTACATCCTTCTGAATCTGCTTAGTGTACTCATCTCTCGGTCTCCCTCTACGATTTTTACCCTCCACGCTGCCCTCCAATGCTAAATTTGTGATCCCTTGATGCCTCAAAACATGTCCTACCAACCGATCCCGTCTTCTGGTCAAGTTGTGCCACAAACTTCTCTTCTCCCCAATCCTATTCAATACCTCCTCATTAGTTACGTGATCTATCCATCTTATCTTCAGTATTCTTCTGTAGCACCACATTTCGAAAGCTTCTATTCTCTTCTTGTCCAAACTAGTTATCGTCCATGTTTCACTTCCATACATGGCTACACTCCAAACAAATACTTTCAGAAACGACTTCCTGATACATAAATCTATATTCGATGTTAACAAATTTCTCTTCTTCAGAAACGCTTTCCTTGCCATTGCCAGTCTACATTTTATATCCTCTCTACTTCGACCATCATCAGTTATTTTACTTCCTAAATAGCAAAACTCCTTTACTACTTTAAGTGTCTTTGATAGGTGAAGCATTTTTCTCACTGATTTTTTGCATCGGTGATGTCAATTAATGGTTTTTACTATTGTGATCTGTTGAAACAGATAAGGGCTGCTTATTGCTGCAAAAGACATGACAATGCTACACCCAACACGGCATCTCTAATGGTATCAAAACTTGAAGAAATGCAGTGGACTCACTTGATCATCCTTCCTACAAACTTTACCTATCCTCCAGCGATTTTCGTTTGTTTCGGCCACTTAAAGAAGCTATAGGAGGGTACTGTTTTGAAGATGAGAGCATGGAGGGATTCATGCACAACTGTCTCCTGACACAGCCGGCTTCATTTGACAATGCTGGGATACAGAAACCTTCATTTTCACTGCGAAAAATGTATTTCTAAAGGGGGAAACTATGTACAAAAATAAACTGTATTTGCCTTTTATGTTTCAATGAATAATTTTTTTAAATAAAATACCGATAATAATTGAGTTACCTTTGTAAATTTCTCAAGCGATTAAAGATTCTTGTCTGTTGGTATAAATACACTGCGTCAAACCTCATTGAATTTGTCTTTCCAGTAAACACACTTTTCCCACAGAACTCTCACTAATATTGTTTTGAATTTGAGCACTTTTCTGCACGTTTGTATAATTTATCTCTGATAACTTGACATTATTGTATATTTTGAAGCATTTCTTGAGATCTGATAAGAATACATTTTGGAGCCCGCCGCACAACATTTATTCTGGCTGGATGGAAATTTATCTATTCTAAAGTCCCTGTATACATTGCCCACATAGTCAGCTGTGTCTGACATGTTTATGGAGACCCTGCACCCATTAATCCTGTGGCACAAATCTAGTAGTTCGTGGCTTCAGTTGTCAAAGAATCTCCAAAGTCTCTGTTCAGACCTTCGGCTCAGCACAAACCTAGTGGTCCACAATCACAGTCATTTCTGAAAACAATGTTAAGATTGTGAACTTCACCACAACATGACAAGCAAAACATCACCTTCTCTGAAAGGAACCAAATATGACCTCAGAAGACAGGTGACAAAAATTTGTTCCAAAATATGCAGTAATATGCATGTTGTTGCACTATGTGCCTTCAGTTGCTGTGGATGGCCTCTTCAACCTATTAAATAAGTTCCCTTACCATACATACTGAGGACCAACAGATCCCTTTCCGTACACACTTCCTTTGATATCAGTATGTAGATGGTTTTCCAATGGTACAACTGTACACAGTAGTTCAGGTTACCTGCCAGTTTATAATAGCACTCCATACTTGTTTGTGGTGGTTGTTTATCTATAGGTTCTACCCATATTCTGCTTCCCTTGTACAGAGTACTTGGTCCTGTTACAGATGAGCTAAGTAGGCTTCTCTGCAGAGTAAAGTAGGCTTCTCTGCAGAGTAAACATCATCCGTGAGAGTAGACAATACTTGCTGTACGTGGGTGTGTTCAGGTACTTTTTTGTTGGGATAGTTCGTCCAAAACACCCTCACTCATTTGATCACAGTTCCTTTGAGAATATTCAAGGTAGATTTCAACCACGCACAAATTTCAGCCAATCCATTCCAAGTCTGGAGACAGCATATTCAATAGGGTTCCACCCTATTTGAGTTGCATGAATGTACATCCTACACGTATATTGAATGTCTACTTTTATGACATTGACTTTTAGACCACTGAAAGTTCAATATCATAAATTTGTCCGCCAACTGACCACTGACGAATAATTATACTAGTATTCTCTCACAAACCTGCTTTGAATGTCACAACTACCAAAACAGATGTACTATCTCCAGATTTAAATAGGAACAAATTTTCTCAATCTGTGTTTGATTGAGAAGAAAGATAGCGGAATATTCCCCTGAGAAAGTACACAAAAAATTCTCTCATTTGAAAGAGTAGGAGCAATTATTGATTTTCCAAATACAAACATAATAGCAGATGGGACTTCCTTACATTTTAAAACCGTGTGTCATACTATGACTCAAACCTGGACCTTGGCTTTTGCAGGAAATTCCATTATGAAGTTAGCCACGCATCACATGCCTCAAAACTTCCCTCCTACCTCCCGAGCTTCTCAGCAGCATTCCTCATACCTTGTTAGACTAGCATCTCTAGGAAGAAAGGATATTACAGAAAATAGCTTGGGTAGATCCTCTCTTCAGTGGAGATGATTCAAATGCCAAATATTGACCACTGTGAGCAGTTAATTGTCTTGCATTATTCCAACTGTAAGTTATACATAAACAAAAATGCAGAAAAACAGTTTACAAAAGAAATAAGAGAAGTCACTTTTAGGTTATTTGTGTTTTTTTATTTGTTTTCTTTCTGGCTCATGAACAATACTGATAAATCCCGTCACAGATGGCTACTGTGAGCAGAAGTGCCACCTTTCAGTGAAAAGTAAGGGCTAATACCTTAAACACCACTCTAGTGTGTATCCACTGCAGATAATGCTTTGATCAGATGCATTTTATTCTGTTAAATTCTCTTCTACCCCTTGCAATCGGGGAGAGCCCTTTGAATTCTCATTATTATTTAACATTTTATCAACCCATTCTTCATTCACTATAGGATTCGGTCAAAACACACAATTGCTAAACATGGTTGTTTATAATATACACATTACCTGGAATGTAAATACCTACAGCAACTTCTATAATAACTGTATTCCTTTTTTCTATAATTCAAATTTGTTTGCCACCTGGAAGGTCTGTCCAGCACAGTACAATGGGCCAGCATGTTTTTTATCTCTGTCTCCTCACTTGTTAATGGTTACAAACACACGTATCATATACAAACAGTTGGGACATCAAGCAAAATGATGGCTTAAAACTAAAATATTTGTACTGTAGGCTAATTACAGAAGTCTGTTAGCATAAAGGTTTCATTCATTACATTTAAGGACACTGACTAGTAAGTGTGTGCTTCAAATAATTTGAGTTAAGCTGTTAAAATATGCTAATAATTATAAAAATTAAATATGATTAACAAAACAATATGTAATAACATAATCACATTACAGAGTATAAATACTAATCTCTTATGACAGTGGCATTGTGTGGCACCCAATACTACAAAGAGAATTTGATTGAAATTGTTTTAATGTTAATCAAACTTGAGAGTAAAAACTAAATCACCATGTTACTTCCTTCCATTCACACTATTTTTCAAAACAATTGCTTCATTATTAAGTATCTAGTTACACATTTTAACAAATTAAAGACTAATGGAATGATTTTATTTTAAAATCTTTTTATGAAGCAAATGTTTTAAAATTTTGCAAAGACATAATAAAACATCACATTGACTGAACAGACTGCTTTTTTTCTACAATCTGGAGCAAATATGTCATATAAATAAAATATTTACATTTTATAAATGCAAATAAAACTTAGGCATAAATAGAAAATCTTTCCATAAAGCCTTTACAATTATATCACATTTCTGGACAGGCATGAGAAGTTTAACTTCTACACAAATGCACAACAATAAAGCATTACAGTAGCACTATTCCATGATCACGTTCCAATCTGCGTCTAGCTTTCAATGAAACAGTTCCCATTAGGTCAGATGGTGTGGGTAAACCAGCTGTATCGCCAGTACTCTGTTGATAGAATACTTCTGTATTTCCACACTGATAACCATAAACTGTCCTATCTTCACACCTGGAATTAAAAGGAATATATTTGAAACTGTATTAGGGACTGTCCAAAATCATAAAATTCCAATAGTCAAAAAGTAAGTACGGTTTTCAAAATGTTTCAGATTGCTGACAACAAAAAGCAAAATGTCAGGATCTCAAGCTACTGGAATCAGAAGTATTCTTTGGAAGGAAAACACGGGTATAAGGCCGAAACCACCTGTGTCACAGAAGCCGCCACACTGATATAACAATACGAAATCATGTTATGGAATAGAATCCCATCACCAGAGAGCAACAAGTAGGAATTTAATTACTAATGAGTAAATTAGCTTCCTTGCCAGAAATAAAACAACAAAAACCTGGAAGAATAGTATTTAAGATCAAATGTTGGTTGAGAGAATAGGTTGTGGGATGAGAGTGAACACAGTACCAAGACAATTTTACAAACATATTAATAATACTTCACTGATTTCATCACTAAATCAAGAAGGTGTAGTGACAATATATCACTGGCAACATGAAAAAAAGTGGCTTCAAAGAAAAAGAACTGTGCTAACAACAGCACTTCACGCAGTATTTCCCATAGCATAATTTCACATCTAATTCAGTTCCACACACTAAGATCCTTAGCATTTTCCACCATTAATAGTTATGTGTCATAGCTACAATGGGAGACCTGTACCTGTTTAATGTTTATCTGCACACCTTATTCCACAACACAATGTGTAGATTTAAAAAATGCACTGTCTACCATGATCAACAACAACAACAAGCTAAATCTGCCAGGAACAATATAATTCTCTTCAGATTTCTCTGTCACGTGTACAATGTCTAACTCTGTGTTAATTAATAAAAATTTTCAACAAACAGCACCTTTAAATTTTTATACACTTGAAAGATGATCCACACTGAGAAACTTGCATATTAAAATTACATGAAATTATGAACAAGGATTCTCATTATAATAACAGCAATACTATTTTTGTTTATGTCCTTTATTGTGACATGAGTGAGACATTAGAAAGTTGATATAAAAAATATCACTTAAAGAAATGTGGAAAAGAACTCATTCTATACTCTGGCATTACCAAAAGAATTAGTATAATGAAAGGTAAGAAGAGTTAAATATGCTGTCAAGGGTAACTTCAGTAGCATACTATCCAAAAGGAAATGGGGGGAGGGAATCACAATGATTCAGCTCAAAGCCATCATCCCACCATTCACTACAGTCACTTCAGATAAACCATAGAAACCCTAAACCTGAATAGGCGGACATGGATTGAACTTTGCTCTTCCTGAATGTGACTCTAGTGTCTCAACTACTATACCACCTCAATCTGTACATGGTAAAATATCTTGGATGTTCAGAAATAAAGATCTTCCCAGTACATCTACTTTTACTTCCTTAATTCATACTGAAAATTATCATCTCCAGCATGAACACCTCTCATTGCCCTCACCTTATAAATTCTTGTTTTCATACTTCTATATCTATTGCATTCTTTCGTGCACTGTAAAATATATGTCTTGTATGAGAACATACTTCCTGCATAGACTGTTTTTATTAACATTGACTCTTGTAATTGTTAATAAATACAGCGTATGCAGGAAAAATGTTCTCATGTAACTACAAGACAGAATTATTTCATTATGGATACACCACAGTGAGCTGTATATTCTTTATTGTCTGAATAACATAGTCTACATTTGATATTTTTGAAAACAGATTTCAGCCAGTATAGACCACCCTCAGAATTGAAAATGCACACCACTTGCTACAAAGATGTTTTGGATCTGAAAATGACTTATACTGGCTTAAACTGGTTACCATATATATATATAGTAAAATTATTGTATATACTGTGTTATTCAGACAAGTTGTCATGTAAAACATGTACTTCAGTTAACAAGTATCTTAATTCTGCATGTTGATCCTCAGGTTAGTGAAGATGCTGTTACTCAGACAATTCATAACTAAAAATATACATTTACCTTACAACAATTTCCGTAAGATTTGGTGAATGAATAAAGCTTTCATGTAGGCAGCTCACTGTATCAAGTTCTGATGGTCCCCATGGCCCTCCTCTATGCAGCATATCCCAGTTAGGGTCCAAACAGAGGAAACTATACTGGTCTGAAACTTCTGTGTGAGGGAAGTATTCCAGACAGTGTTTCAGACGAGCCTCCAGATGGTTTAAGCCATTGACACTGGTTTGCCACTGACAGGAAGAAAAGGCAAAATAATATTTATAATTTTTGCAGATACATTATAAAGCATGTAAACGGAGACTGTACATGTCTGAAAATATGTTCAGCATACACTAATACACTTTTCATCTAAAAAGTTGAATAAAAAAAAACACAAAACAGCTCTTCAAAATTCATGCCAGCACTGTGATGTACCTTATTTCCTAATACATACAACAACATCATAAACATGTCATAATAGCTTTGTAGCAAGAAATGTCACAACAACAGTCATAAGAACGAGTAAGATTACATATGTAAGTGAGACGCCGATTGCAGTTTATGAATGCAGTTGGAATATCCATATAAATTGCTAGTGCAGACCATCTTGATCATTATTGCTATGTCATGGCTCACAGACCTCCACTACTGCAGAATTGCATCACAGGTGGCCTATGTCACAGGTCACAGGGGCTACATTGGCTAACATCCCACTGCAATTCTGAGGGCATGCCTCACTGGCAGGTGGTTGCGGTATCACTACCAGAGGGCACAGTTGGCATAGCTTTAATTGCTTATGCAGGTTCATGTGCTCAAAAACCGGAGTCACTGTGTTCTGGCACTTCAGTAATATTTAAACTAGCACTCGCCATTCTCAATAGATGTGTTCTCTGGGCAATTACATAAACCACTGCTGCGGTTCCTCAGTCTGAAGCTTTCCTAGAGTCATCCCACAACCTGTCGGCCCTTATCAGCCTACCAATCTTATGCCTCCAGTGTGATGTGGAGCACCCAGCAATCACCCTCAAGCTACACAGAGACCTCTCAGTGTGGACCTCCTGGACTTTGGTATTTGGCCCAACACAAGTGTCGTATGCTTGGACACTCTTTGTGAACCACACATTGTTTCTAATAATTGTTATTCATATTTTTTGTAGAGGTTAGTCCTCAGGGCTTAACATTTCTTTTTCTCTCATTTGAAAGACAGAAACTTAATTGTGAAAAATTACCTATGTTGGCTAGTTATGCTCCAAAGAAGGAGAGTTGAAGTTTTATGTTCAGTTTAATAAATTTACTTTGCATTGTCCACCTGGGCTTTGGTTTCTCTGTGCTAAAACTGGTATGAGCTGCTTCAATATGGAATTATGTTTTCTGTGGACTCACTTTGTATATTTGCATTATGCCCCATGTAGACGTTGTCTCTGTATGTGCCTTCCAAGTTTCTGGTAGACTAACGTTTGTTATTCGCTCCAGTGTGTCTACATTTATGGGTGTGACCATTTAGGTCTTACAGCTTTTCCAAATCATGCAATAGGCTCAGGAGTTAATGTTACAGATGATGGCTGCCATCACAACCTTGCCACCAGGAATCTGTACATGGTTGTCTCACATCAACTTGTTGGTAAAGGGATCCTGGATAGAATTTTCACTGTGTCCAGTGTTTGACAAAAAGGTGAAGGCACAGCCCCCTTGAACAGCACATCATCACCCATTGGATATCAGATGACGCCCAGCAGTGTGGTCTCCCCCCCCCCCCCCCCCCCTAGCAGCAGCAGAAGTTTATCATCTGTTGCAACAGCTCAATTCTGAGGTCAAGTCTCATGCTTTGCATTATGAACGTTCAGAACCCTGTTTGTTGGACTATTTTGGCTCTCAAGTGAACTCCGCAGCTGCCCACAGCAAGTTTTTCAGCTGTTGTACACAAAATGGACAGTCATAAAGGGAGTGGGTAGCCCAGTTGCAAGGCCATTCGAGGGATTGCCATTTCCATTGTTCATATCCTTTGTGCAAACAGTTTTCCTGGTACTGCAGATCAAGCAACAAGCTGTTATGAGAAATGTATTGCCACCTGGGTTCCCCTCCCCTAAACCGTTTTCTATGCAGCTGTAAAGCTATAGTAATGACACCATCGAAGTAAAGTGTCCATTGAGCAGTCAAGTTCAGTACCAACAGCCTTCCTGACAGCCGACATCTTTGTGATCGACACATCAGCTGGTCCATGAACGTTTTGTGATAGAATGTACTCGATGCCCTTGGTTTGGAAGTCCACAGTTCAATCAATCGCATTAAACTGTCTGTCCCGAGCTTCTACCGTCATAAATGTTGTGCAAAATATGCCTCGGTTTTCTCACATCCATAAACCAGTGTCACCAATTTTGAAGTGCACTTATCTTTGTCCTTCAGTGAACATAGGTTTTCTTAAAGCATAGAATGTTCTGTTTGCTTTACACAACAAGCCTCATCTTTAGCTGCAATGCTTGCAGGAAGGAAGACTTCTGACCCCATTACAGTCAGTGGGTCACACCTATAGCGATCGTTAGGAAACCAAGTAGATCATTCAGGATTGGTGGAGATGCCCAGTTCATCATTGACACATACCCTATTCTTAAAGTGAAGGATATCATGGTGCGCCTTGCTGGAGGTGAAGTTTTTGCAGAAATGGAACCACAGGATACTTACTTGCAGCTTCCATTGACGGAGCCTCCAAATATATCTTGGTCATCAACATCCTATTTCGTCTTTTTCAATATAATTGTCCACCCTTTGGTATCATCAGCGCACCAAACAAATTCCAACACTATTTGGAACAATTCATATGGGACATTCTAGGGACAACAAATTATTTGGAGAATATCACTGTCACTGGTAAAAATGTGCAGGATCTTACACATAATTTCAAATTCTTGTTTGGCATGCTCCAATGGGCTAATTTGAAATGTAATAAGGAAAAATGTTGCAGGTGAAATATCTGGCATATGTTTTCAGCATAACTCAAATCAGTGTTAGGTCAACTGAACCACTGCAGAAAATTCATTCCCCATGTGGTAGCCATTGCCAAACCACTACATAAGCTCCTTTGCAGGAATGTTTAGTAGTAATGGTCCTCTGCTTGTGACAACACTTTTCAAGAGCACAAACAGGATCAATTCACTCGACGTGCCTCATGGTGTACAATCCTTCCAAATCCCTGATACTGGTGACAGATGCGTCTGACTGCACTTGGGTGCAGGTCTTTCTCACATTGACCACCTGACTGCATTTGTTTCCAAGACATCAATGCAACTGCAGCGAAATTACAATCAAATAATGTCTGTGTTGAAAAACTTTCAGAATTATCTGTATGAATGGAGATTCATCCTGTTAATGGATCATGCTGGTACACAGACCAGGAGCAACAACTGCCTGCAGAGATGGGCATTTTTCTCTTTGGGTACCACTATGGAATCTAGCATCGGTCCACAATGCAACACGCCACTGTAAACATCCCATCGTGTCTACCCTTGGAACAAGACCCTCAGATTGATATGGCTCCTGAAGCCTGCTTTTATATGATGCTGAAGTTGAAGCAGCAGTAGCCAGCTTGCCCTGATGCTGAAGTCAGGGGGAGGGGGGACATGGTCCTCAGTGCACATCAGCAGAGTTTTGCAGTTTTTGTGTGGAGAACTGCATAGCTTTGGCACATAAAGCACCATTTAACACTGCTTAAAATGGACTGTCAGAGAAGTTAATCCACACTTTCAAAACTCAACTGGCACCTGCACTGGCAACTGCACCAATATCATGGTCTCCTACAGTCCCTCTCTGGCCTCGCATCTGGTGTCTGTATTGTCACTGCTGCTGTCTATACTGCCACCGCTATGCCTTTCAGGATATAGTCTGGGGGAATAATTTTTTCCAGGGGTCACCAAGTGGGTGCCGACTCATGCCATGCACCTTGTGGGCACAGTAATGATCAAGTTCTAACTGCCTCATAACTCCCATTCCAGAAAGCATATCAACCTGGTGTGCTCTCGCAAGGTGTCAACCATCCAGACAGAATAATCCCCACAATTTTCTGTTCCAGAGTTTTTCCCATCAAGGCCTAGGAATATCGATCACGACCATGACCACATGAAATTTTGTTTTCATTCTAATAAACTTAATCTTCATCCAAGTGTCTTTCTTCAGGGCTTCAAAATTATGGAAATTGCATGGGGGGGGGGGGGGGAGGGGGGAGGTTGGGACTTATGGAAGATGTGTAAGGGCTTCCCAGCAAAACTTCCGAAGCATACTCTAAACAGTCTTGGCAACTTGTGGGCAGGCAACTCTGCAATAGAATGAGGTTATCCAACAACATTCCCTGGCATTTAGACTTGATGGGGGCACCTCTGCTTCTACAAAGCCACCACATACTACTGTGCATTAATTGTGGTGCCGTGTTCCAGATAGTCAATGAACAGCAGGCCCTTTCATTCAAAGAAAAAGGTTATCACAACTTTTCCAGAGGTGGCATTTGTGTTGTTTTGAGTTTGCAGCTGAAGTTTTGCTGAGAAGCCTTCACACATACTCCATACCATTCCAACCTCTCTCTCCATGCAATTCCTGCAATTTTGGAGTCCTAAAGAAAGACATTTGCAGCCTTCTATCTGCTTCAGATGAAGATTGGTCCAATCATGGTTCCACAGGCAACTGCAAACATTTTTCCACAAAGCCACTGATCATCTTGCCTCTCAGCAGGATAAATGTATTAACACCTATGGCAATTACTTTTGAAATAATGAACCATTTCTTACTTTTCCCAACCTGTCTTGGTTTCATTTGACTGCCCATTGTAGAAGATATAATGCATCCAAAGAAATTCATTGTGAATAATCCTCCTCCTCCTTTTTAATAATAATAATAATAATAATAATAATAATAATAAATAATAATAATAATAATGTGATTTCTCGAGTTTTTTTTTAGCATGATTTGCATGTTTGGTCCATTTCTCATTTTAATGCACACTACTTCAAACATCCAACATAGGCATCATGTTAAGATGCTGTGAGCTGTGTTATTACTCATATTCAATGCTTGAACTCCATCTTCACTGTGAAGTTTTGTTGGTGTCATACTGCTACTGATGGCAGAGATGGACTTCTGAAGCTCACTATGCTCTTTGATGTTCTGATGACAAGATGGCTGGCAAGATCTTAATAAATTGAGTGGTTTCTTTAACTGAAACGTCTTTCTCAGTCTATTAAATTTTCTGACATCTTTTATAATATTCAAGACAGTGTTCAGTGACAGATGATCCAGTTCTAGTCAGGTATATCACCGATGCTCCTTGCATTTTTGCTCAACTGTCCTAATAGTCTGATCAAAATACGACATGCCACATTCGCATGGAATGTCGTACACACTTGGTTTTTGGAGACCTAGATCACTTTCAACATTACAAAGACTTATTTTTGTTTATGGGAAGGAAGGAAGATTAAGAGTTTAACATCTCGCTAACAATGAGGTCGTTGGAAATGGAGTACAAGCCCAGATAAAGGAACGATAAGGAAAAATCAGCCTTACCCTTTCAAGGGAACCATCCTGGGATTGCCATAAGCAATTTAGGGACACCGTGGAAAATCAAAATCTGGATGGCTGGAGATTTGAACTCTTGTGTCCAGTTTGTTACCCACTGAGCTACCTTGCTTGGTCTTTGTTGATGGGGCTGAAACACAATGGCTGGAACGTTTCCATGGGAATCTACTGATCCTTTCCAGAGACTGGGCCAGAATAAGGCAAGTAAGTCATTCTTCACTCTTCTGTTTCTTAGTTTCAAGCTTTGTCTCAAATGTTGATTCTAAATGCAACATCCACTAAATATGCCAATCTGAGCAATGATTCCTCAGAACATTATTAATAGGTGCTGTAATTCTTCAGTGAGGCTCTCCTTGTCTGCCAGTGTTCGAGCTCTCTGGATCAAAGGCTATGATGTATATAAGTACCAGATGTAGAAGCATATATCACTAGGGATAAGATAGATACTGCATACAGGAAAACCAAAGAGATCTCCACAGAAAAGAGAAACACCTTTATGAATATCAAGAGCTCAGATGGAAAACCAGTCCTAAGCAAAGAAGGGAAAGCCGAAAGGTGGAAGGAGTGTATAGAGGGTTTATATAAGGGAGATATAATTGAGGGCAATATTATGGAAATGGGAGAGAATATAGATGAAGATGAGAAAGGAGATATGATACTGCATGAAGAATTTGACAATGCACTGAAAGACTTCAGTTGAAACAAGGCCCCGGGAGTAGACAACATTCTGTCAGAGCTTCTGATAGCCTTGGCATAGCCAAACATGACAAAATTCTTCCACCTGGTGAGCAAGATGTATGAGACAGGTGAAATACCTGCACACTTCAAGAAGAATGCAATAATTTCAATTCCGAAGAAAGAAGGTGCTCACAGGCTTGAATATTACCAAACTATCAGTTTAATAAATCACAGTTGCAAAATGCTAACACGATTCCTTTACAGAAGAATGGAAAAACTGGTAGAAGCCAACCTCAGGAAAGATCAGTTTGGATTCTGGAGAAATTTAGGAACATGTGAAGCAACACTGACCCTATGACTTCTCATAGAAGATAGGTTAAGAAAGATTAACTTATGTTTATAGCATTTGTAGACTTATATAAAGCTTTTGACAAAGTTGACTGGAATAATCCCATTCAAATTCTAAAGGTGGCAGGGGTAAAATACAGGGAGTCAAAGGCTATTTACAATTTGTACAAAAACCAAATGACAGTTATAAAGAGTCGAGGGGTATGAGAGGGAAGCAGTGTTTAGAAGGGCGGGAGACACAGTTGTAGCCTACCCCCAATGTTATTCAATCTGTATACTGAGCAAGAAGTAAAAGAAACAAAAGAAAAATTTGATGTAGGAATTAAAGTCCACGAATAATAAATGAAAACTTTGCAGTTTGCCAATGACACTGTAATTCTGCCAGAGATAGCAAAGGACTTGGAAGAGCAGTTGAATGGAATGGACAGTGTCTTGAAAGGAGGATACAAGATGAACATCAATAAAAGCAAAATGAGGATAATGGAATGTAGTCGAATTAAATCAGGTGATGCTAAGGGGTGTAGATTAGGAAATGAGACACTTAAAGTAGTAAAGGAGTTTTGCTATTTGGGAAGCAAAATAACTGATAATGGTTGAAGCAAGGAGGATATAAAATGTAGACTGGCAGTGGCAAGAAAAGAATTTCTGAAAAAGAGAAATTTCTTAATATAGAGTATAGATTTAAGTGTCGGGAAGTCCTTTATGGAAATATTTGTATGGAGTGTAGCCACGTAGGGAAGTGAAAAATGGACAAATAAATAGTTTAGACAAGAAGAGAAAAGAAGCTTTTGTGTGTGTGTGGGGGGGGGGGGGGGGGGGGGAGGGAGGGGTGTGTGTGTAAAAATCATAGTGGGAGAGAGAGCGAGAGATGAATACAGTAAGCAGATTCACAAGGCTGTAGGCTGCAGTAGTCACTTGGAGATTAAGAGGCTTGCACAGGATAGAGTAGCAAGGAGAGCTGTATCAAATCAATCTTTGGACTGAAGACCACAACAACAAATACCAGGGAATGAGATCAGAAACTGGAATTAATGGAAAGCTGAAGACAAATCAAATAAAAAAGAAATAAAAGCCAGACTTCACCATTTCTGTCAGTTCTACCAAAGGGAGGGAAACATCTCAAATTCCTTTAATGCTTGTTCTTTTCCAGCCTTGCCATAAAGTTTTGGAAATATTACCTGTTTGAAGACACATCTCTGCAATTTGTATCGTGTCTTAGGGGCCTCCATGTCAAAATACAGGTTGCATTACTCAAAAGTCCTGCACACACAGAATAATTCTACATAGACACAAAAATGACGGAGAACAGAATTGCTCCAACTTATTTCCACAATAATCAGACTGAGACTACCCTTTGCTTGATTGGTCACTCGCATGTAAGGAACAAGCAACAAGTGAAAACTGATGGACTTCAGAACCACTACATGACAAGTTCTATCATGCTCACCCTCTGCATACTCATATGGTGTGGTTAAATATCTGCTTATGAAATGGAGACACACACATACACTATGATTTTCGAAAAGAAGGTGTTTTCCACGAGAAATTGCCAAATAGCAGAAGGTTTCTCTGTAAAATTACAACTGCTGAAGGTGTGGTACTGCATCTAAAACCTCTACATATATAGCCAAAGGGTCCACATAAACTTTATCACGCCAACACATCATGGGGGCAACAATAAAAGCAAAAATTACAATGCTGAATTAAAAATACAAACTATCCCTGATTCTTGAAAACACAGAATTCCAGTAATCTGCTGACCACACACCTATCACTTACAGCTCAGCTGAGCACAATAGACCAAATAACATTTAGGTAAATAAAACTCAGAAAATACAGCCTAAAATCTTTGCATTCCACATAATATGTAAGTGGAAGCTAGTCAATGCTAAAACATTCCCCATTATATCGCACTCAGGAGTCATCCATACCAGGCCTCCAGAAAATCTTTCTGCAATTGGCATCATGAAAAGCTTCATAATACTGATTGAAAGTCCACGAACCTTAGGGCCTGTCAAATTGTCCAGAATTCTTTTACAGTGAAACAATATTAATGTTACTTTTTGTACTATTTATTATTAACAACAGTCTTGTCACAAGCTTCATTAAAGTCTCTAGCAGTTTTCTTGGTAATATCTTTGTCTGACCGGTCATAACAAATTGTTTTCCTTTGGTGTCATTACTGTGGTCTTAAATTTGAAAACTGGTTTGATGTGACCTCCATGCTAGTCTATCCTGTGAAAATCTCTGTCTCTGAATAACTACAGCAACCTATATCAATGTAAAACACTTACTGTAGTCAAGCCTTGGTTTTCCTGTAGTTGTAGAATTACAACCCCCCCCCCCCCCCCCCAAACACACACATACACAAGAAAACCATCACACTGTTACCATATTTGTGGTTCCTTGCTGCCTCAGGATGTGTCCTATCAACCAAAGTTAAGTTATGCAATTCATTTCTTTCATCTCCAATTAAATTCAGTACCTCTTCATTGGTTATACAGTCTATCCATTTAACCATCAATATTCTTCTGTTCACCACTTTTCAGTAGTTTATTTTCTCTGCTTGTCTGAACTGTTTATAATTCACATTTTATATCCATACAAGAGTACACTCCAGACAAATACCTCCAGCAAAAGGCTCCTAACATATATTTTTTTTTCCAGGAACATTTTTTTTGTGCTATTATTAGTTTGAATCTTATATACTCTCTACTTAACTCATGATGAGTTATTTTGGTGTCCAAATGACAAATCTCAATTACTAGTTTTAGTGTTTCATTTCTTCAACCAATTCCCTTAACATCGCCTGAAATGATTTGACTACATACCATTATTCTTGTTTTACTTTTGTTGATATTCATCTTATAACCTCTTTTCAAGACACTGTCCATTCAATTCAACTGATCTTTAAAGTCCTTTGCCATCTCTGACAGAACTATGTTGTCAATGGCAAATCTTATAAAGTTTTTATTTTTTCTCACTTAACATTAATTTCCTTTCGAAATTTCTCCTCGGGTTTTGTTTACTGCTGGGTCGCTGTACAACTACTGCCTCCCTCTGAGATCCTTTGACTCATATAACTGCAATCTGGTTTCTGTACAAGCTGTAGACAACATTCCACTCTCTTTATTGTATCTCAGCTGCCTTTGGTATATCAAATAATGTATTCCAATAAACACTGTCAACAGCTTTCCCTAAATCTACAAATGCTAAAAAGTTAGTTATATCCTTTTCAGTCCATCTTCTACAGTAAGTTGTAAGGGCAGTAATGCCTTGCATGCTTCTACATTTCTCTGCGAACCTAACTGCTCTTCCCCTAGGTTGGCTTCTACCAATCTTGCTAGTCTTTTGCAAATAATTCTTATCATTCTAGCAACCGTGACTTATTAAACTAATGGTTCAGTAGTATATTTACTTATTTTATTTATTTAAGCTAATCTCATCACTCTTACATCAAACCATGGTTTCACACATACAGTGCCATTTTTACACCATAATTACCTAAGAAATATCAATTTTAATATGACAAATGTTATTACACGATCTGAGTGTCTCAAGTGGCAGAGTGAGTAAATTATACTTCCTATGCAATACACTGAAGCACCAAAGAAACTGGTATACACATGCATCTTCAAAATACAGATATATGTAAACAGGCAGAATATGGTACTGTGGTCATCAATGCCTAAATAAGACAACAAGTGTCCGGCACAGTTCTTAGATTGGTTACTACTGCTACAATGGCAGGTTATCAAGATTTAAGCGAGTCTGAATGTGGTGTTATAGTCAGTGCACGAGCGATGGGGCACAGGACCTCCGAGGTGGCATTTAAGTGGGGATTTTCCATATGACCATTTTTGGAGTGTACCGTGAATATCAGAAATCTGCTGAAACATCAAATCTCTGACATTGCTGCAGCCAGAAAAAGATCCTGCAAGAATGGGACCAACAATGACCAAAGAGAATTGTTCAACATGAGAGCAGTGCACCCTTCCGAAAATTGCTGCAGATTTCAATGCTATGCTATCAACAAGTGTCAGCATGCAAGCCATTCAATGAATGTCATCGATATGGATTTTCAGAGCTGAAGGCCCACTTGTGTACCCTTCATGACCACACAACAAATGCTCTATGCCTCGCCTGGGCCTGTCAACACTGACACTGGACTGTTGACGACTGTAAATGTGTTGCCTGGTCAGACGAGTCTCATTCCAAATTGTATCGAATGGCTAGACATGTACAGGTATGGAGACAACCTCATGAACCCATGGACCCTGCATGTCAGCAGGGAACTGTTCAAACTGGTGGAGGCTCTGTAAGGGCGTGAGGCACATGCAGTTGGATTAATATGGGACCCCTGATACGTCTACATATGACACTGACAGGTGACATGTACATAAGCGTCCACTCTGATCACCTGCATCCATTCATGTCCATTGTGCATTCCGACGGACTTGGGTAATTCCAGCAGGACAATGCAACACCCGACAAGACCATAATTGCTACAGAGTGGCTCCAGTAACATTCTTTTGAGTTTAAACACTTCTGCTGGCCACCAAGAAGATTATTGAGCATATCTGGGATGCCTTGAAACATGTTGTTCAGAAAACATCTCCACCTCCTTGTAATATTACGGATTTATGAACAGCCCTGCAGGACTCATGATGCCAATTCCCTCCAGTACTATTTCAGACATTAGTAGAGTCCATACCACATCCTGTCATGGCACATTTGTGTGCTCATGGGGATTCTAAGCGGTATTAGGCAGGTGTACCAGTTTCTTTGGCTCTTCGATGTAATAAAGTTAATACTGGCAGTACTTTTACTATTGCAGCGGCTGCCACTAATAGTGATGATGATGCTGATGAAGATGATGATGATAACAATATGAAAAAGAACAAGAAGAATAAGAATAACGATGACAATAACGTTAGAGGCAGACAGAAGAAAAATTTACATGTGTACAAAATAGATTTTTCTGGTATAGCGAGTTCTGGGGAAAGGAAATTCAAGGAGACTGCAATGGCTACGAATGCTGGGAATTGAGGAAAGTTGGAAAGAACGATGTAAAAGGGTAACAAGTGCACACAGGAATAATGGTAATCCTTAATGTTGCTTTATCAGATATGTCATTAACTATCTTCTGAAGATGATGATGATGTTACTCAGTTGTATAATATAATGTAGGATGTTATTCCAGAGTCAGGTTCCTGCTACTGAGGTGCATTTCAAGAAAGAAGCTGAACAATGTGTGGAGTGGGACACACAGAATTTTGTTCTGATAGGAGTACGCGTTTCTGTCAAGTTGTTCAGGCAAGAGATTTAAGATCGATGAGAGATATGAGGGACAGTTTTCATTAATAAGCCAGTAAAGAAGACAGAGTACGGAAATCTTTGCATCAATTGCCTGCATGCAGCCAGGATATTTGTGCATAATATGGTGAAATATGATCAAAGAGTTGAACATAACAGGCATAATGAACAAAAGCATTCACACCAGATCCAGGTACCACAAGCTTTCCTGAGAATGGCCTTCCAGAATAACATCGCTCTAATCAATAATTGGAAGGATAACTGTTTGTACATGTTTCTTACTCAGGTCCAGATAGAGATTATTTTTGTATTTCTGTAGGGCACAGAGAGATGCTGATGCCTTCTGTTCATTGCAGTTATGTGCAAAGTCCAATTTAGATTTTCTTCTATAATTATTCCTAGACTCTTTGCTGAAGGAGAGAAGTTGATATTTTTCCCATTTATAGTCAAAGATTGAAGGCATTCCTGATATTTTGGGCTGATGAGCCCAGAATTACCATTAAGTACTGCTTGGGTTTTGGATGGGCTGAGCTTTAACTCTATATGCGTTCCACCTATTTTGATAGTGCACCCACGTCAGTAATGAGATTCTTGATAACTGTCTTCAGGTTTAATGCTTTTGCTCTCGGGTACAGCTGGAAATCATCAGCGTGTATGTAGTATTTGCAGGAGGACAAAACTAATGAAATATCATTTATACACAATGAAAAGATTACAGGACCTAACATTGGGCCCTGAGGGATGCCTAATGCTACCCACCTTCACTGTGACTTTATGGTTCCGGGTATGTTACACTGCTGGTGAAACATCAGGTATGAACAAAACTCTTGCAGTGCACTTGGCAAGAAATTTAAGCTGCTCAGTTTGGCAAGTAAAATGTCATACTCAACAGTGTAAAAGGTTTTGCTGAAGTCTAAGAAGCATATGATAGTTGCCTCTTGTGCATCTGCGGCAAGATTCAGATCATCTGTTACCTTTATTAAGGCAGGTAATATGCCGCAATGTTTACAGATGCTGATCAGTATTAGTCTATTCCAGTAGGTTGATTGTAGTTAAGTCATTTGTTAGTTGGTGATGAACAATACGTCCTAATGCGTTGGACAGTGCGGGAAGCATCCAAATAGGTCAGTAATCAGAGGGTACTGTGGCAATGTCCCTTTTAAGTAATGGATTTAACTAGTCCCTGTTTCCATACACTTGTGGTTAAAGACTGGTTGACAATAATCTGTTATATTGGGCAGTAGTGGGTCATTAATACACTTCATCATTTAGACTGTGATGTCATTATGTCCAGTAGATGCTGATCTGATACATACAATGGCTTTCTGATGGCACTGCAAGTAACATGTTTAGATAGAATATTTCAGAGCTACAGTCACTTACCCCCATGAAGTAATCAATGAATCTCTGTTTTGTTTGTGGTTCAACTGTGGTTGTAGGTAATGTGAAGCACCAGTTCAGTTCATCGTTTGGAACTGTAGGATCAGTAGCAGCTTTTACTTTGCCTATACCAAGACCACACAGGTTTTTCCATAGGGCAGTGGTCCATTTCTGTTGTCAGTTATTGTATGGGCATGCCCGAGTTTTGCATTTCTCACAGCTTGACTAACTCTGTTTTGCTTCTGCTTGTAAGTAATATGTTTTTCAGATATGGGGCATAGTTTATATGCTCGATGTGCAGTGTCTCAGAGATTCATATTCACACCTGCCTTTTATGGAACTGGAATGATTTTTTTTTTTATCTTGATGCCTGAGGGTATTTTTCTGTCCCATATATCTTGTATACAAAGTGTGACCGTTATGTTACAGCTCACTCTACCAAATATCTCAATAATTCCATGGGAATGTCATCCATTCTAGGTGACTGGTTTTAACTTTGTCAAATTTTGTCAAATTCTTCTTGCAGTATCTTTTTTCCCATCTCATATACAGTCACGCAAGCATCAAAACCGTCTTACATTTCTCGTTTAGCCTTTCCTGCTTTTGCATTTTTTTTTTTTTGTCAGTATCATTTTTTTAGATGATCTACCCCCTTCCACCTGCTTCACTTTTATATTTTCCCTTTTCGTCAGTTAAATGTATCTTGGATTATTCAAGGATTTCTTCTGGGCCTTGACTTTCGGCTTATTTAATCCTTGGCTGCCTTCACCATACAATCTCTCAAAGCTACCACTCTTATATTGTATCCTTTTCCTCTGTTTCTGTCAGTTATTGCCCAAAGCTCACTTTCAAACACTCAACAACCTCTGGGTTTTTCAATTTATTCACATCTTCCTTAATTTATTCGGTATTAATCTGCAGTTCTTAATCAATAAATTATACACAGAGTCCATAGGTGCACCTAGAAATGTTTTGCAGTTTAAAATTTGGTTCTGAAATTTCTCTCTGACCATTATATGGTCTAACTGAAAAATCTTCACAATTATAGAATTCTGTATGTACAGCTTTTGGATACACTGGACTTGAAATTAAGATTATAACTGCTTTATTAGTGCAAAAATACAATTAAATTAATTATACCCAGGTACATGAATGGCTTGAAGACTTCTTAAGTAACAGAACCCAATATATTGTCCTCAATGGCAAGTGGTCATCAAAGACAATGGTATCCTCAGGAGAGCACCAAGGAAATGTGATAGGACTGCTGTTTGCTGCTGATGCTGTGTTGAATGGAAAGGTGCTATTGTTCAATGATTGTAGGAGGATACAAGATGCTTACACAAATTTTCTAGTTGGTGTGATGAATGGCAGACAGCTCTAAAAAAAGAGGCTATGAACAGGACACTAGTGCGACCCACCGTTAAGTACCTTTTGAGTTTTTGTGATCCACACCAGGTCGGATTAAAGCAAGGTATTGAAGCAATTCAGAGGCGAGCTGCTGGATTTGTTACTGGTAGGTTCAAACAACTGACAAGTGTTATTAAAGAGCAGTATTGAGAAAATTTAGAAACCCGGCATCTGAGGCTCACTGTAGAGAAATTCTATTACCGCCAACGTACATTTTGCATAAGGCCATGAAGATAAGATTAGAGAGATTAAGACTTTTATAGAGACATATAGACAGTTGTTTCTCCCTCATTCTGTGAGTGGAACAGAAAAGGAAATGTTTAGTAGTGGTACAGGATCTCCAAAACGCACTATATGTTAGCTTGCGGAATATGTTTGTAGATGTAGATTATTGGCTGTAATGGTCTTTCAGTCAACGTTTTATTTGTATCATGTTTCTATCACTGGACTATGAAATTTTTGCTAAAGACTCCAAGTATTCTGAAAACCAAACTTTTAATCAGTAGTACATTTATGAAATCAGAGCTCTATTTGCCACATACAAGTAGTGCTATGCTGTGACAGACACACAGAAAGGGCAATAAATTGCTTAGTTTTTGGGCAATGTACATATGCATGCAAGGATGGGTGTTTGGTGGGGACAGGGACGAATAGAAGAGGGTTTGTAAGGATCATGCCAGTGTATACCTTGTAGGTGCACTCAGTGGAGGTGGCAGGCACCTGCATTTAATAGTACTAGGATAGTACTAGGAACAAGAATCTTAAGTTGGATCACATCTAGAGAGGAATCAAACTGTCACACTATATAACATTAAATATTCTGTGATACAGAAATATTTACGACCATTTAAGGTATCAAAGCACAAATGCCAGTTCTGTCAGATAATATCCACTCCCAAAATGAGACAGGACCACAACTAATTCTTGAGAGGCTACACCTATGTTGTGGATGAAATTAAGTTCCACAAATTTAGATACATGGAGGACTCATGTTTAGGTTTCCAAAACATTGACTCCAAGGAAATATTGTGGAATTTGCACGTGATCCGGCGGCAAACTCATGAAGACTATTTACAACATATCCACCAGAAAAGCTTAAGGAGTCACATGTTGACTTATGTTGAACATTGTGTTTCTCTAGTCCCCATCTTCATCAAATATGCCAAAATGACAATCACACACCTTAACAACTATGGAAAAAAGGTTTTTTTTTTTTTTTAAGAATACAACTAATCACTGTCGAATGTAACAAGAAAATAGCTCATGAACCAGAGGTGCACAGCAATTAAATTTGCCTCCCCTACAGAAGTTTTGATTTATGAAAGATTTATTTTTTCTGTGTTGGAATACACCAAAACCACCACTTTGAACCCTCTCTAGCCATGATTTTTCCCAGAACTGTTTCTCCATCTCTATGCTAAGGTAGCACTTCAGTTTTAGAGATGGCGGCCAAGTCAAAAGTGTATCGTGTGTCTCCACGAAAAAATGTAAATTTCAGTAGTAAAAGGAAAACGTGTGCAAGTTGTAAGAATGAAATACTGAAGCTGAACAAAAGGATATCCAGTCTACAGTTTACAATCGACACTCAAAAGGTGGAAATAAGTAAACTACAATCTGAAAAATGTGAGACGCTAATAAAGAAAGAAGACTCAGTCTCTGGAAAATGGAAGATAATGACTGAATGAAGTTGTACTCAGAAGGTGAAAGATCTGATCTGAAAGACAGTGAACATTTAGTGCAAAAAAACCTCTTTTGAAATGCTTTCTGCCGTGGATTCAGTGAACATGTCAGAATGGGTTGAAAAGTTGGAAAACAAAGTAGGCAAACCGTTGCTCATTGTAAGTAGGTCAAACAGTGAAAATACTGCATCAGGAGATATTCTAAAAACTCTGAAAATAAGAGCGCACACCTACACTACCACAGACTTCAATGCAACAAAGGTAACTACTTTAAAAAATGCATCTCCAGCGAAACTGCAAACTGAAGAACATTTAGAATATGTGCGGCAAAAAAACAACACTAGTCAGGTGAGAAGAAGAACCTAAATCCTTACAAAAAGTGTGAGACACAAAACAATTTGTGATAGTCACGGCCATGAAATTTCTGCAGTGTTGTTGAGAACATTTAGTTTCAAGGCATCTGGTTTCATAAAGCCAGGGGCTCCATTGAGTGAAATAATGGACCTAACAACATCAACTGACGTAGCTAGTTTGAATAAAGATGATTTTGCCGTGTTAATAGGAGGATCAAACGCCATCTATAGAAATGAGACATACAAGGTTATTACAGAAATGAGGAAATGTTTAAATAATTTAACCCACACAAATATATTCATTGTGAACATCCCACATTGTCATGATTTACCACCCTGGTCACGTGTGAACCGCGAAATTAATGTTGCAAACAAGTGTATCATTGAAATATGCACTAACTTTAAGAATATCGATATTGTAGATATAAACAGATTGGAGCAAAGGTTCCATACAGTCCATGGACTTCATTTAAATATGCCAGGAAAGAAATTACTAGCCGAAAAAATATGTACTCGCATCTCGAAGAAGAGTGAAGAAAAAAGTATAAGTGACACACAAAAGGAGACTAAGAAGTGCTTTAGACGAGTTACAAGCTGTGCCATCGGCCAAACACAAATTACCAAGTAGTTTAAACCAATTAGGCGAGAAACAAACAATCAAGTTGTCAGCCAAACGAAAATTACGAAATGGTTTAAACTGAAGAGGACAGATGTGGCTGAAGTAAAACTTATACAAGCTCCAGAAGTTAACTCACCTGCTGACTGCCACCAGCAAACAGAAGCCACACACAAGAAAGATACCAAAAATTTTTTAGGGTAAGTGCTATATTAGAAATGCCATTAGATAAAAAATCAGAAACCGTTTCAACTAAAGTTACTAAATACCCAGATTTTGCTATACTACACCATAATGTTCAGTCACTCATAAATAAAATTTCCATGTTGAAAGCACTACTACAGTATGCATTAAACATAAACATGATTTGCATTACTGAACATTGGCTATGAAATGATGAAGTAAAATTAACCTGAATCTCAGAATATAGATTAGAAAGTCATATTTGCCCAGAGTTTTCTGAACATCGTGACTCTGCTATCTTTGTGAAAGAAAAAATAAAGTTCTATGATGTCAGTAAAAGCTATATTGACCCACTTGAAAAAGACTTTGAATTTTCCATTACTAAACTGCCAGAGCTTAATTTCATTTTCATAGTTATTAACATATATAGAGCACCAACTGGAAACCTGCCAGTCTTCATGAATAAACTAGAGGTTCTGCTGAACAGGATCAGTACATTAAATATAAAGACAGTGCTTTGTGGGGATTTCAATATTGATTTTTCAAAAGGCAGTGGCACCAGAGATGATTTGATAAATATGACCAATACATTCAATATGATCCCCACAATACACTGCCCAACAAGATTGACAGTATGCAAAAATTTCATTATTGACCAAATATTCATCTCAGAAACAAGTTACAGTTTGGCAAGCAGAGTACTGAGCATGGGTGATAGCGATCATGAGGCACAGCTGCTGTGTATAGAAGTGCCAACAAGTAGTAGTAGCTATAAAATAGTAGTCAAAAAACTAACCTTTTCTGAAGATAACATTAGAATTTTTAATCTCTTACTGGCGAATGAAAACAGGGAAAGCATTGCCACTCATAATGATGTTCACAGCATGTACAAGAGTTTTCAGAGCATCTTTCTTCACTATTTTAATGTAGCATTTCCAAAAGTAGTAAAAACAGTAAAACCTAACAATAATAAGCAATGGGTAACTAAAGGAATAAAAATTTCCAGTGAGAGAAACAGATTTCTGCAGTACTGTTGTAAGAAATATAGAATAACCCAAGAATTTGCAGATTATTCAAAAGCCTACAAAAGAATCTATGGTAGAGTATTTGAAGAGACAATAATTATGTGGAATGACAATTTGATAAGAAACTCATCTAACAAAATGAAATCCACATTGAGAGTTATAAAGAAAGAAACTTGTAGTTCAACTCCAAAGAAAAAGAATGTTTCATTAACACTAGAAGGCTCAAAAGTCACAGACCCAAATTCAGTTGTGGAAAAATTAAATGAACACTTCATTTCACTAGCTGAAGACCTCATTCAAATACACTGTCAAGGACTAGCCCCAAGTTTTTCCAGCAAGTCAGTGATCTCGACTGCTTCTTTGTATGTTTATGAAAGAAACCCCAATGAAATTATAAGTAAAATTAAATCATTAAGCAATAAAGTGTCAAGTGGTCTTGATGAAGTACCTGATTTCATATTAAAATCATATGTTCACCACATAGCCAACCCCTTAGCAAAACTTTTCAACCTCTCTTTAAAAACTGGTGTAGTTCCAGATATTTTTAAAACAGCAAAAGTTTCACCACTGCTAAAAAAAAAGGTTCTTCTGAAAAAAATATCGAACTACCGACCTGTATCACAGTTAAGGTCCTTCTCAAAAACTCTATAAAAACTCTTCTATGACAAGCTTTTAAGTTTCATGAATAAATATGCACCTCTTACAGTACAACAACATGGTTTTAGAAAGTCTAAATCAAAACAGAAAGCAATTTTCGAATTCTTAGACTGCATTTTAAAATCCCTTGATCAACATAAATTAGCTGCAGGTATTTTTCTAGATCTATCAAAAGTCTTTGATGCCCTGGACCAAAACATTCTGCTCGAAAAATTAGAAAGATGAGGAGTAAGAGGTGTAGCGCATAGCTGGTTGTGTTCAGACCTAAAAAACCGCAGGCAGAAAGTATCACTTCAGTATGAGTTCAACAAAATGAATAAAATAAAAATATGGTGTACCGCAGGGCTCAATCTTAGGTCCACTACTATTCTTGATTTATGAGGACGACTTAGTTGGATATATGAGTCCCACAAAACTATCCTGTTTACCAATGACACCAGCATATTGCTCGCTGGATCCAGTCCAGAAACTTTGCAGGCCACAGCAGAAAGTTCTGTGAAAAGACTTTGAGTGGTTCACAAAAAACAAGCTCATTATAAATACTGAAAAAACTGTGTGTGTTTATTTTCATTTAATTGCTCCAACTAATCAAATGTCTATTCAATCACAATTAAAAAATGATCCCCTATAAAATGTAAGCGTCACAAAATTTTTGGGTCGATGGGTTCAGCAAGACAAAGTGGGACACACATATAAATAACTTGTCTAGAAAACTATCATCTGTGTGCTATGGCCTAAGAATTTTGAAGGCTACAACAAGCAAAACAACAGTACTGCAGGCATACTATGCACAGTTCCACTCACTAGTCCGATATGGGATTATTTTCTGGGGATACTAAACTCACAGTGTATAGGTTTTTAGACTGCAAACAACAGCTCTAAGAATAATTTGTGGCCTTAAAAAGATGGAGTCCTGTAAATCCCATTTTACTGAGCTTTGTGTTCTAATGTTCCTTCGTGTTCTAATGTTCCAAGTTTATTCATTTATGAAACTATCTTGTTCATTAGGGACTACCTCCTGAAAACAGGCAAACTGCTACACAACAAAAATGTACACAACTATAGTACCAGAGGAAAATCAAATATACATCAAAAATATCACAGAACAACCACATATCAGAGGAGCATAATTAACATTGGTGTAATACTACACAATAAGATACCAGAGAAAATAAAAAATGCAACTCATCCGATATTTAAAGTTAAACTAAAGGCATTTCTAATAAAGCACTGTTTCTATTCTGTCAGAGAATTTCTGAAAACGTAACAAAATTAATTGTAATAGGTACCTATTTTTAATTTGCCTACTATTTTGTTAAGACTATGTATTATTGTAACTCATGTTTGACCTGTCCAATATCAATTATACAATTTGTGCTATATGATAAAACTGGACTAATAAAAATCAAATCAAATCAAATTAAATCATATGTCTGGCGCACTGAATAACTAGTCCTTAAGAAAACCATGATCAAATTCCTAATGAATATTCTCAAGTCTATGAAACCATCATGTAAAAGTCATTACATATTTTAAAATTTAGTCTCCATTTTCAACAAACACAAAGTTCATAGAGAGGAAATTTTCTGTACGAGACAATTATTCTTAATCTGCAAAAGAGTAAAAATAATCTATATGAACTGATCTTGAGATCGCAGGCGACTGGTTTACACACTGGCAGTAAGGTACAGTGCAATGGTATGTAGTAACACTTCACATGTAACATATTGTCTGCAACTTATCTTAACACATCCATCAATATATATGCGTTTTTCCCAAAGGACATTTTAGTTAACATATTGATCATGGCTGCATCATACAAAGAAACCCAAATGGAACTTGGTCTACGTCCTGATTGCCAAGACATATGCAAGTTTTTGCAGTGTTAGTTGAACATCCACTACTTTAAAATTAACCAGAAAATGAAAATGACATCAAAAGATGCAGTTCACAGGTAAATAATTGTCTATTGTAAACTATGGTCCTACAAATGAGCTATCCATATACCTGTTGAATACAGCTCAGGACGTCAATCTGACATTACCTCTCTCACACTTTCCAAACTCTGGAAGGCTGTCCTGAATAACCCATTCAGTAAATGCACTGTTCATGAAACTCAAAGATCTGAATATAAGGTCATGTGTGGAGCACAGTTTTTAACTATCAGAAAGTTTCACAGCAGCATAAATTCTGTTGCCAAGTGGGAAGATCATTTTGGAAATTTCCTTGTTTCCTCTTTTCACTCTAATGTGAAGTTTACTTACAGTACTGGCTAATTAAATAAACACTTGTCATTTCCATGAAACTCTACATTTGCAGTTATAACTTACCAGTGAATGAATAATCTCAGGATCCTGAGCTGCAGAAAGTTCTAACACAAGTGCCATGGTCATATGCTGCTGCCTGTATACATATAAACAGGCTTCTTTTGGTAATGCTGATTGGCGGACTTCCTCCTCCATTTTTATGGTGTTACCAGATTTCTCTGTGCACTTTCTATTCTCTGAGTTGGCAGGAAAAACGGATTCTTCATGAATTTTTGAAAATTTTAAATCTGAAAGTTCATTAACGCTTTTATCTTTTTCACTGATGCCACCTGACTTTTCATCATGAGCTAACAAACTCAATTTGGACAGAAGAGGGGTGAGTTGCAATGGACCAGTATATTTTGGTAGCACTGGAGAGTCAACTTCACCTTCACAGCATGAAACAGATCTCTGTCGATCACTGTCTCCACAATCTTCACTCATGTTAATTGTTTTTAAAGGTAAGCTAAGAGAACGTCTGTACATTTCCTGTTTGGACAATGAAGCACCATTATCTGACGCACTTGCAATTTGACCAGTTGGAGCAGACTGCAAACTGCTGGAGTTGGCGTGGTTTTCAGTTGTTGCATTTGAAGAATGGCTAACATCAGGTACACTAATTTCATCCTCATGGGACACAAGTTTCACATTACTTGCAGCAGTATTTTCTTGTGTTCTCTCCATATCTAAAAGCTCATAATGGCGCGAAACATATTCATCAAATAGGGAATGTGATATTGGTACACCATCCCAACGAAAAACAGGAAACAGAGGATCTGTAATCGTATTAAAAAAATGTTTCCCTGGAGATAATTTTTCTTCTGGAGAAATGTCTTCCTCGTGGCACAATTTCCGAGTAACTCGTGGAAGACCAAAACTGTAGCACCTTAATGGAACTCTTTTACTTGTGATCTTTGTGTTTTTATTAATATCATTTAAGCTGAGGCTGTGACCTTCAGTTTCACAGTAATTTGACAAAAAATTGTTGATTGACTTGGAATTTTTCAGGGTCTTTTGTTTAAGTATCATCTCATTGTTTCTTTTAAGGAAAGAAGGAACTTTTTCACATTTGGGCTCATCATTATTCACTGTATTATTTGAGCCACGACAAATTGACATGACCTTTGCATGCAACACCTTACCCACATTCAGTTCTTTTAATGGTGTTGCGGCAATACTATATGATGGTTTGTCAGGCATGTCATTGTTTAGTGATGCATTTTCTCCATTTAAGCCATTGAAACTAGTAGTAGTTTCAACATGTTCTCCATCTTCTTTTTCTTCTGGCACTGTAAATATTCTTGAAGTATCTCTCTTCATAGACGACAACTGTTCCTTTGTTGTCTGTGGTTTTCCACTGGAGACCTAAAACAAAGAACTACAGTAGAAGTGGAACGTGTGGCAAAATATCACACACATATTCTTCTAGTACATCTACTTTAGTAGTCCAGAAAAAAAATTAGAGTGTAACCAAATACAGTTACTTGCAGTTTTAGTTACTTTGCTCCCTTTTTCATTCACAGTAAAAATAAGGAGATGCTAAATGAATGCTAAATATATGCTTTGATTTCAATTTCTTATAATTCATCTGATCAATGGTGTTTTTACTATAAAATGTGTGCAAAAATATTGTCTTTATACACAACCAACAAACGTATTACAGGAAGTACGACTTCTCTTGTAATCTAATGAAACTTCCTCACACACTTTGTTCATTAGTAACTTCAAGTATTTACAGTCAAAAACTGTATGGTAACTCTGAATAGAGCCATATCAAGGAAAGCAGCTGGTGTGCAGAATAGAAATGTACGAAGAAGAGGCAGCAGGTGTAAGGGATAGTATTATGACATACGGATACTGGTGTTACCAGGTTGTGTGATGCACAATGACAGCGACATGAAGGTCTGGATTGGGAGGGGGTGACAGGACGAAGAAGAGTGAAACTGTTGGGAGGATGGTGTGGATGCAATGGTTTATCAGAGACTGAGATCAGGATGATTACAGGAGAGAAGGATGTACTGAAAAGATACCTCCCATCTGCATGGTTCAGAAAATCTGGTGCTGTGGGAAAGAACACCGACGGCAGAGGTTGTGGGTGGGGGTGGGGGGAGACCTCACATGTATGTATGTATGTTATGTGCTCTCTATCTTGTTAAAGGATTTTTTCAAAAGTCATCAAGTTTTTATTGTCTTTCATGTGGCTGTCAACAACTCAGCACTTCTAATATTCAGTGAGTGGTCTTGTTTACTCCTAAATTATGTGCATTCTACCATAACTTTTCTTACTATGTTACTTACCATATTAAGTGTTTATCTGAAAAGATTGACATGTTTTACCTATTTTCACTCTATTATGATTAATAATTTACTGTGGTAATAAACATTTGCTTCAGAAACTAAGCTGCAAGCCAACTGAGCTTGACTAATAAGTATAATGAATAGACCTTTACAAAAATCTTCAAATTTAAGATCCTCTATTCTTTATAGCAACATATCGCTATACTGTGAGATTCAGCAAGGACTCACTGCATATACAAAAGCAATATTATTACTCACTAAACAAAAACTGTTTCGTTGACATTTCTGATAAACATTCTGCTATTTGATTTGAAACATACAGTACGAATTGACAAAAATTAGAGTATATATATAAACAAAGATGATGTGACTTACCAAACGAAAGTGCTGGCAGGTTGATAGATACACAAACAAACACAAAAATACACACAAAATTCAAGCTTTTGCAACCAACGGTTGCTTCATCAGGAAAGAGGGAAGGAGAGGGAAAGACGAAAGGATGTGGGTTTTGAGGGAGAGGGTAAGGAGTCATTCCAATCCAGGAAGCGGGAAGACTTACCTTAGGGGGAAAAAAGGACAGGTATATACTTGCGCGCACACGCACACACACACACACACACACACACACACACACACACACACACACACACACATCAATCCGCACATACACAGACACAAACAGACATTTGTAAAGGCAAAGAGTTTAGGCAGAGATGTCAGTCGAGGGGGAAGTACAGAGTCAAAGATGTTGTTGAAAGACAGGTGAGGTATGAGCGGCGGAACCTTGAAATTAGAGGAGGTTGAGGCCTGGCGGATAACGAGAAGAGAGGATATACTGAAGGGCAAGTTCCCATCTCCGGAGTTCTGACAGGTTGGTGTTAGTGGGAAGTATCCAGATAACCCGGATGGTGTAACACTGTGCCAAGATGTGCTGGCCGTGCACTAAGGCATGTTTAGTCACAGGGTGATCCTCATTACCAACAAAAACTGTCTGCCTGTGTCCATTCATGCGAATGGACAGTTTGTTGCTGGTCATTCCCACATAGAAAGCTTCACAGTGTAGGCAGGTCAGTTGGTAAATCAAGTGGGTGCTTTCACATGTTGTTCTGCCTTTGATCGTGTACACTTTCTGGGTTACAGGACTGGAGTAGGTGGTGGTGGGAGGGTGCCTGGGACAGGTTTTACACTGGGGACAGTTACAAGGGTAGGAGCCAGAGGGTAGGGAAGGTGATTTGGGGATTTCATAGCGATGAACTAAACGATTACGATGGTTAGGTGGACGGTGGAAAGACACTCTAGGTGGAGTGGGGAGGATTTCATGATGGGTGGATCTCATTTCAGGGCAGGATTTGAGGAAGTCGTATCCCTGCTGGAGAGCCACATTCAGAGTCTGATCCAGTCCCAGAAAGTATCCTGTCACAAGTGGGGCACTTTTGGGGTTCTTCTGTGGGAGGTTCTGGGTTTGAGGGGATGAGGAAGTGGTTCTGGTTATTTGCTTTTGTACCAGGTCGGGAGGGTGGTTGCGGGATGCGATAGCTGTTTTCAGTTTGTTGGTGTAATGGTTAAGGGATTCCGGACTGGAGCACATTCGTTTGCCACGAAGATCTAGGCTGTAGGGAAGGGACCGTTTAATGTGGAATGTAATGTGGAATGAGTAGCAGCTTCATAATGGAGGTACTGTTGCTTGTTGGTGGGTTTTATGTGGACAGACGTGTGAAGCTGGCCATTGGACAGATGGAGGTCAACGTCAAGGAAAGTCGCGTGGGATTTGGAGTAGGACCAGGTGAATCTGATGGAACCAAAGGAGTTGAGATTGGAGAGGAAATTTTAGAGTTGTTCTTCACTGTTAGTCCAGATCATGAAGATGTCGTCAATAAATCTGTACCAAACTTTGGGTTGGCAGGCCTGGGTAACCAAGAAAGCTTCCTCTAAGTGACCCATGAATAGGTTGGCGTACAAGGGGCTATCCTGGTACCCATGGCTGTTCCCTTTAATTGTTGGTATGTCTGGCCTTCAAAAGTGAAGAAGTTGTGTGTCAGGCTGAAGCTGGCTAAGGTAATGAGGAAAGAGGTTTTAGGTAGGGTGGCAGGTGATCGGCGTGAAAGGAAGTGCTCCATCAGAGCAAGGCCCTGGACATGCGGAATATTTGTGTATAAGGAAGTGGCATCAATGGTTACAAGGATGGTTTCCGGGGGTAACAGATTGGGTAAGGATTCCAGGCGTTCGAGAAAGTGGTTGGTGTCTTTGATGAAGGATGGGAGACTGCATGTAATGGATTGAAGGTGTTGATCTACGTAGGCAGAGATACATTCTGTGGGGACTTGATAACCAGCTACAATGGGGCGGCCCAAATGATTGGGTTTGTGAATTTTAGGAAAAAGGTAGAAGGTAGGGGTGTGGGGTTTCGGTGGGGTCAGGAGGTTGATGGAGTCTGGTGAAAGGTTTTGTAGGGGGCCTAAAGTTCTGAGGATTCCTTGGAGCTATGCCTGGACATCAGGAATGGGATTACCTTGGCAAACTTTGTATGTGGTGTTGTCTGAAAGCTGATGCAGTCCCTCAGCCCGACGATTAAGTACCATGGTCATGGAACCCTTGTCCGCCGGAAGAATGACAATGGATCGATCAGCCTTCACATCCCTGATAGCGTGGGCTTCAGGAGTGGTGATGTTGGGAATAGGACTAAGGTTTTTTAAGAGGGGTTGAGAGGCAAGGCTGGAAGTCAGAAATTCCGGGAAGGTTTGGAGAGGGTGATTTTGAGGAAGAGGAGGTGGGTCCCACTGTGACGGGAGGACGGAACTGTTCCAGGCAGGGTTCAATTTGGATAGTGTCTTGGGGAGTTGGATCATTAGGGGTAGGATTAGGATCATTTTTCTTCGTGGCAAAGTGATATTTCCAGCAGAGAGTACGAGTGTAGGACAGTAAATCTTTGACGAGGGCTGTTTGGTTGAATCTGGGAGTGGGGCTGAAGGTGAGGCCTTTGGATAGGACAGAGGTTTCAGATTGGGAGAGAGATTTGGAGAAAGGTTACCTACTGAATTAGGGTGTTCCAGATTGTGTTGATGGGAATTTTGAGGTTTTGGAGGGAGTCGGGCTGGAAGTGGGAGATTGAGTAGATGGGAGAGACTGGGTTTTGTGCAATGAGAGGAGGTTGAGGTTTGCTGGAAAGGTTGTGAAAAGTGAGTGAGTTGCCTTTCCGGAGGTGGGAGACCAGGAGATTGGATAGTTTTTTGAGGTGGAGGGTGGCATGCTGTACTAATTTGTGATTGGCCTCTAGGAGAATGCTCTGAACAGCTGGTGTGGACGTGGGAGAAGAAAGATTGAGGACTTTTATTAAGGATAGGAGTTGACGAGTGTGTTCATTGGCTGAGTTGATGTGTAGGTGAAGGATTAGGTGGGTGAGGGAAATGGATTGTTCAGTTTCGAACTGGTATAGGGACTGATGGAAAAAAGGGTTGCAACCAGAGATGGGAACTTTTTAAGTGTGAGGCCTTTGCGGGTAATGCCAATCACCTGCCACCCTGTCTAAAACCTCTTTCCTCATAACCTTAGCCAGCTTCAGCCTGACCCACAACTACTTCACTTTTGAAGGTCAGACATACCAACAATTAAAGGGAACAGCCATGGGTACCAGGATAGCCCCCTCGTACGCCAACCTATTCATGGGTCGCTTAGAGGAAGCCTTCTTGGTTACCCAGGCCTGCCAACCCAAAGTTTGGTACAGATTTATTGATGACGTCTTCATGATCTGGACTCACAGTGAAGAACAACTCTAGAATTTCCTCTCCAATCTCAACTCCTTTGGTTCCATCAGATTCACCTGGTCCTACTCCAAATCCCATGCCATTTTCCTTGACGTTGACCTCCATCTGTTCAATGGCCAGCTTCACACGTCTGTCCACATCAAACCCACCAACAAGCAACAGTACCTCCATTATGACAGCTGCCACCCATTCCACATCAAACGGTCCCTTCCCTACAGCCTAGATCTTCATAGCAAACGAATCTGCTCCAGTCCGGAATCCCTTAACCATTATACCAACAAACTGAAAACAGCTTTCGCATCCCGCAACCACCCTCCCTACCTGGTACAAAAGAAAATAACCAGAGCCACTTCCTCATCCCCTCAAACCCAGGACCTCTCACAGAAGAACCCCAAAAGTGCCCCACTTGCGACAGGATACTTTCCGGGACTGGATCAGACTCTGAATGTGGCTCTCCAGCAGGGATACAACTTCCTCAAACCCTGCCCTGAAATGAGATCCATCCTTCATGAAATCCTCCCCATTCCACCAAGAGTATCTTTTCGCCGTCCGCCTAACCTTCGTAACCCCTTAATTCATCCCTATGAAATCCTCAAACCACCTTCCCTACCCTCTGGCTCCTACCCTTGTAACCGCCCCCGGGGTAAAACCTGTCCCATGCACCCTCCCACCACCACCTACTCCAGTCCTGTAACACGGAAGCCACATGTGAAAGCACCCACGTGATTTACCAACTGACCTGCCTACACTGTGAAGCTTTCTATGTAGCAATGACCAGCAACAAACTGTCCATTCGCATGAATGGACACAGGCAGACAGTGTTTGTTGGTAATGAGGATCACCCTGTGGCTAAACATGCCTTGGTGCACAGCCAGCACATCTTGGCACTGTGTTACACCATCCGGGTTATCTGGATACTTCCCACTAATATCAACCTCTCAGAATTCCAGAGATGGGAACTTGCCCTTCAGTATATCCTCTCTTCTCGTTATCCACCAGGCCTCAACCTCCGCTAATTTCAAGTTGCCGCCGCTCATACCTTACCTGTCTTTCAACAACATCTTTGCCTCTGTACTTCCGCCTTGACTGACATCTCTGCCCAAACTCTTTGCCTTTACAAATGTCTGTTTGTGTCTGTGTATGTGCGGATGGAGATGTGTGTGTGTGTGTGTGTGTGTGTGTGTGTGTGTGTGTGTGTGTGTGTGTGCGTGTGTGCGCGCGCGCAAGTATATACCTGTCCTTTTTTCCCCCTAAGGTAAGTCTTTCCACTCCTGGGATTGGAATGACTCCTTACCCTCTCCCTTAAAACCCACATCCTTTCTTCTTTCCCTCTCCTCCCATCTTTCCTGATGAAGCAACTGTTGGTTGAGAAAGCTTGAATTTTGTGTGTATGTTTGTGTTTGTTTGTGTGTCTATCAACCTGCCAGCGCTTTCGTTTGGTAAGTCACATCATTTTTATATATATATATAATCATCATTTAAGACTGATTATGCCTTTCAGCGTTCAGTCTGGAGCATAGTCCCCCTTATAAAATTCCTCCATGATCCCCTATTCCGTGCTAACATTGGTGCCTCTTCTGATGTGAAGCCTATTACTTCAAAATCATTCTTAACCGAATCGAGGCACCTTCTCCTTGGTCTGCCCCGACTCCTCCTACCCTGTACTGCTGAACCCATGAGTCTCTTGGGTAACCTTGCTCCTCCCATGCGTGTAACATGACCCCACCATCTAAGCCTGTTCGCCCTGACTGCTACATCTATAGAGTTCATTCCCAGTTTTTCTTTGATTTCCTCATTGTGGACACCCTCCTGCTATTGTTCCCATCTACTAGTACCTGCAATCATCCTAGCTACTTTCATATCCGTAACTTCAACCTTATTGATAAGGTACCCCTAATCCACCCAGCTTTCGCTCCCATACAACAAAGTTGGTCGAAAGATTGAACGGTGCACAGATAACTTAGTCTTGATACTGACTTCCTTGTTGCAAAAGAGAGTAGATCATAGCTGAGCACTCACTGCATTAGCTTTGCTACACCTCGCTTCCAGTTCTTTCACTATGTTGCTGTCCTGTGAGAATATGCATCCTAAGTACTTGAAACTGTCCACCTGTTCTAACTTTGTTCCTCCTATTTGGCACTCAATTCGTTTATATCTCTTTCCCACTGACATTACTTTTGCTTTGGAGATGCTAATCTTCATACCATAGTCCTTACATTTCTGATCTAGCTCTGAAATATTACTTTGCAAACTTTCAATCGAATCTGCCATCACAACTAAGTCATCCATATATGCAAGACTGCTTATTTTGTGTTCACATATCTTAACCTCACCCAGCCAGTCTATTGTTTTCAACATATGACCCATACATAATATGAACAACAGTGGAGACAGGTTGCATCCTTGTCTTACCCCTGAAACTACTCTGAACCATGAACTCAATTTACCGTCAACTCTAACTGCTGCCTGACTATCCATGTAAAGACCTTTAATTGCTTGCAAAAGTTTGCCTCCTATTCCATAATCTCGTAGAACAGACAATAACTTCCTCCTAGGAACCCAGTCATATGCCTTTTCTAGATCTATAAAGCATAGATACAATTCCCTGTTCCATTCATAACACTTCTCCATTATTTGCCGTAAGCTAAAGATCTGGTCCTGACAACCTCTAAGAAGCCTAAACCCACACTGATTTTCATCCAATTGGTCCTCAACTAATATTCGCACTTTCCTTTCAACAATACCTGAGAAGATTTTACCCACAATGCTGATTAAAGAGATACCTCTGTAGTTGTTACAATCTTTTCTGTTTCCATGTTTAAAGACTGGTGTGATTACTGCTTTTGTGCAGTCTGATGGAACCTGTCCCGACTCCCAGGCCATTTCAATTATCCTGTGTAGGCATTTAAGACCTGACATTCCACTGTATTTGATGAGTTCCAACTTAATTTCATCCACCCCAGCTGCTTTATTGCACTGCAATCTATTGACCATTTTCTCCACTTCCTCAAATGTGATCCTATTTCTATCCTCATTCCTATCCCATTCTACCTCGAAATCTGAAACATTACTGATCGTATTTTTACCTACATTGAGCAACTCTTCAAAATATTCCCTCCATCTGCCCAAGGTATCCACAGGATTCACCAGCAGTTTTCCTGACCTGTCCAAAATACTTGTCATTTCCTTCTTACCTCCCTTTCGAAGACTGCTAATTACACTCAAGAATGGTTTTCCAGCAGCTTGATCCATAGTCTCCAACTTGTTTCCAAAGTCTTCCCAAGATTTCTTCTTGGATGCTGCAATTATCTGTTTGGCTTTGTTTCTTTCTTCAACATAACTTTCTCTGTCTACCTGAGTCGTAGTATGTAGCCACTTTTGATATGCCTTCTTTTTCCTTTTCCAAGCTGCCTTGACTGTGTCATTCCACCAAGCTGTTTGCTTCACCCTACCTTTACACACTACTGTTCCAAGAAATTCTTTAGCCACTTCTAGTACTGTGTCCCTGTACATTGTCCATTCCTTTTCCAATGAGTGTAATTGACTACATTCAACTAACTGGTACCTTTCTGAGATCATTGTTATGTACTTGTGCCTGATTTCCTTATCCTGAAGTTTCTCCACTCTTATCCTCCTACATATGAACCTGACCTCCTGCACTTTCGGCCTCACAATACCAATTTCGCTGCAGATTAAATAATAATCAGTGTCATCAAAGAATGCCCTGAATACACGTATCCCCCTCACAGCCTTCCTGAATTCCTGATCTGTTATTATATAGTCAATTAGCAGTTATTATGATAAACAATGTCTCCATGATGTTTCTTCTGTTTACACCTTGGTTCTTCAGTTTTTCAGAACTATGGCAATACAGACTGGCTGAATGGGCCAATTCTCAAGTAGAAAGAAGGAAAGGAACCACCTCCAAGGTGAGCACACTTGGACTGAACTAACCTCGTACTTGCCAAATGTAATATAAAGTAATATACTTCTCTTTTTAAACCAACAGTTCAAATCATAGAAACAATACAAGGAATATGGCTTAAGGTCAGTCACTTTAGTCCATAAAGGTGCCCTTCATCAAGGAAGATATTTTCTACAGTCGTCCAACAGCTATAAAAAGTTTAGCTATCAATGTATAGCTTAAGAAGGGCCTAAAAATTAATGGTGGACAACTTTCCCTACTCCACTGATCAGTTTCTTAACAGAACGAATTGATGCACAGATTATTAACTATATCACATTATAAGGATGTTATGTAATGGCAGCTTCAAGACTGTAATGTACGTATGTAAGAGAAGATATGAAGAATGATGAGATGCAATAGTAAACCAGTGAACCTGAACTCCAAAACAAAATTTTGAAGGTTATTCGTTAATATTGTCTGAGTATTATCAGGAATAACTGTTCCACTGACTCCAGTGGCTCATTGCAGAGAGCTTTCATTTCATTTGATTTTTTTTACCAGCACTTATCTTTGTATTTGTTTTGCGTTGAAAACATCTGCACAACAGTACAAATGTCAACAATGTCCACAGTGTGTCTTGCCTGAAAACAATGATGCCTGCTTTACTCTTATCCCTAAATCTTGCAATCAGTGCTGCTCAGTTCTTTTCATTTTCAGGTTTGTTCCTTTCTGGCAGGGAGAGTTGTGCAGTAGCATTGATGTGCAACAATATGTGTAGGTTTACTGATCAAAAGTCAGTTACTGTGAACCCTGTGTATGAGTTCTCTGAATACACTGGGAGAGAGGCATGACGACTATATGCTGAGCTGTTTGCACAGAACTGGCAATCACACTGCAGTGATTTTGCATCTGAGGATCATAGCATTATTTTGTGTTTTGCGTTTGATACTTTCACATTAGTGATTGCCTAGTACAGGGTTTTTCCCTTCTATGAAAGTATTTTCATAGAAACACAGATAGTTGGGAACAAACTAAACTGGGAAAAATCATAATTATGTTGACATGATCCACCAAAGAAAACTAACTCTTATATCAAAATACTCAGAAAATATCCTTAAACAACCTATCAAATTTTGTCAGTGGAGTTCAAACTCATCCTGTACAAAATTTTAGGCTGCAAAATGACATTTGTGAAAACTGATTTACATATAAGGTACCATCTCCATTTTCCTGTATATATACTCATCTAACATGACAGTGACACATGGGGGCAACAAGTTCTCTTTTTCTGTTTATGTCACATTCTCTGAAAAAATTAGCACTTATTATGATAAACAATGTCTCCATGATGTTTCCTCTGTTTACACCTTGGTTCTTCAGTTTTTCAGAACTATGGCAATACAGAATGACTGAATGGGCCAATTCTCAAGTAGAAAGAAGGAAAGGAACCACCTCCAAGGTGAGCACTCTTGGACTGAACTATCCTCGTACTTGCCAAATGTTTTAGTTTATTTTCTCCCAGTAATATCTTGAGGACTACACCGCCCTATTTTATACTACCAAGATTTTTTTCCTAATGTGACAAAAATAGTTACACAAATTTTGTACCTCACAAGCATGAATGTACCAAATATAGACATTAATAATGACAAGTCACATGTTTAACTGAAACCCTGTGTATAAAATGTGTTGAAATCCATGGTGATGACCTGTTAGGGAACTAACACACTGATAGGCGATCAATCAAGTTCAGCAAGCCTCACGCTATCACTATTCTAGCCTGCAGACAAAAATACTATCTTATAAAATTTACATTGTCTGTCTCGTTAGATAATTATTTTCTGAGACAATGCTGCTTAAGATGATGTATTTTTGATACAAGAGCAAGTAGTAAGATTTGTTGTGAAACAGATAATTAGTATTTCACAGAAAATTCTCCAAAGATCTTCGAAGTACTGCACTCATTTTCTAGTACACATGACCTTTAGTGATATTTTTGGTTGATAACAACAATCAGTTTATTGGAAAATGTGACACAAACAACCTCACCACTACACAAGAATCTTTATTCGTCACTGACTATGCATGTAGCCTATGGCTAGGAGTGGAAGTCTATATCCCGATGCAAAACTCTCTTTACAAGTTGAGCATAAATGTAATACCCAAGATTGGTTATGCCTGCAAAATTCAAAGTTAATTAAAAGCATTCTTAACCTCAATAAATTATCTGATGATCTACATACAGAATATATGAATACCTTTAGTAGTGCACTAGATAATGACACTGCAATCATGATCCTTTGAAATTTATTAGTGTACCCATGAAAATGATTCATGTTTAAAAAAGCACCAGGAGATAAAAAATCAATTGACTGTTATAAGTTATAGTGTGACAGTCTCCTTCAGTGTTGGATCTTTCTTGCTAATTGCTGAGATGCTCATTTAATGCCTTCATGTGACAAATCTGATAATCACAAGTTAGTGTTAATTTTATTATAGCAACTATTTATTGGTTCACTTATACCCCAAATTGTTTTACACCCTAGGTGTTCTGCTCCATAATGTACTCTTTGAAACAATTAATGAAAGGAAACAAAGAAGACCAAATCAATATAGTCAGTTCTTTAACTCAGAATGTCAGCAGCCTGGTATCACAAAAAACGACCAGTCCAGATTGTGAATTCTGTTTATTTTTATAAACATAAAGCATCTGCAATAAGGGCAGACTGTTTTTTGTTTCAGTGTACTCAGCTGTGATGTAATTTATTTCCCTCTCCATGAACCATACTGATAATATGAACCCTATCATAAAGCAAGGATAGGTCTTAATTATGATAAGTACATTGGTAAATATCATCCTTTTACCTTTGGTTGCTGTAATTTTTGTATAGAAATATTCTTGACAGATGTTCCAATAGTATTCAAATTTGTTAACATTTTACTATATTCACTTCCATCGACATACACTTTTAACAGCTGCACACCTATTGGGAGGTGGAAATGTGTTTCAAGGTGTTCAGCTGGTGACTGAAACAGAAAGACCAGAGAGATTGAGCTATCTTAAATAGTCCCACTGGTCAGCTGTGTTAAGAACCACATGTCAAAATTTATTTTCTAGTATAAAATAGTGAAATGAAATTAATAATTTAAACAGGTGTGCTTTTAGTACTTACTCTAATTCTATATGGATCAGTGTAGATAATTGTTCTTGTGAGATCTGGGCTCAGTTGTGTTGCAACAATCCTACAAAGACAGACAAAATTTGTGTTTATGAAACAAGAATAGCCAGAAGAAGATCTCATAAATTCTTTAACTTTTGAATTTACCTATTCTGATGTAGAATTGTTCCACTCAACACACCTTTCTTCTCTTGACAAGAATGAAGGATTTGTATTGCTTCTAGGAAAATACTGCTGGCACTCTGAAAACATTTATTAAAAATTTACCAGGTGCTCTCAACAATGACAAAAAAGACCAATGATTATGAGGTATATTACAAAAGTTACTGAAACTGGAGCAAGGCAAATAGTGGCACAAAAGGTACATTTGCTGACTCCAACTACAGAATATCTACATGGGGAAATTTATGGCAACATAAGCAAAAATTTAATTCAAAAAATAATAAAAACATGAAGCCAAACAAGAGTGGGCAACATGTCAGAACTTTTGACTAAAAACAGGCATAAAAGGCAAACATATGATGGTGCATGCACATTACAATATATGTCCCTTTTGGCAAGAAATCTAAGGCACTTTTCCTCCTCTTCACTACAGTATATCATTTCTTAGGCATTGTCTTGGCCTTCCAAAAGAAGAAGCACCAGATCTGAAAGTTCATTACTAATTGTCTTTGCAATTTATGTGTGCTGAAAATCTAAATTTAAAAAACCAATTAGGAACATGCTCCCCATCCTTCTATATATGACTCCAATAACTTAATTAGTTTCTTATATCTGTAACACGTTTCTCAATGGAGAACTACCAAACAGTCAATAAATGTTCAAAGATTGGTTTCCTTGCACTTAGATACAATCTGTAGTATTAACGTCTACATCTACATCTACATCCATACTCCGCAAGCCACCTGACGGTGTGTGGCGGAGGGTACCCTGAGTACCTCTATCGGTTCTCCCTTCTATTCCAGTCTCGTATTGTACGTGGAAAGAAGGATTGTCGGTATGCTTCTGTGTGGGCTCTAATCTCTCTGATTTTATCCTCATGGTCTCTTCGCGAGATATACGTAGGAGGGAGCAATATACTGCTTGACTCTTCGGTGAAGGTATGTTCTCGAAACTTTAACAAAAGCCCGTACCGAGCTACTGAGCGTCTCTCCTGCAGAGTCTTCCACTGGAGTTTATCTATCATCTCCGTAACGCTTTCGCAATTACTAAATGATCCTGTAACGAAGCGCGCTGCTCTCCGTTGGATCCTCTCTATCTCTTCTATCAACCCTACCTGGTGCGGATCCCACACTGCTGAGCAGTATTCAAGCATTGGGCGAACAAGCGTACTGTAACCTACTTCCTTTGTTGTCGGATTGCATTTCCTTAGGATTCTTCCAATGAATCTCAGTCTGGCATCTGCTTTACCGACGATCAACTTTATATGATCATTCCATTTTAAATCACTCCTAATGAGCACTCCCAGATAATTTATGGAATTAACTGCTTCCAGTTGCTGACCTGCTATTTTGTAGCTAAATGATAAGGGACCTATCTTTCTATGTATTCGCATCACATTACACTTGTCTATATTTAGATTCAATTGCCATTCCGTGCACCACGCGTCAATTCGCTGCAGATCCTCCTGCATTTCAGTACAATTTTCCATTGTTGCAACCTCTCAATAACACTGTTATCTGTCTCTAGTGTCTGGTAGAATGTGTGTTCATTTCTCGAATTCCTTTTGAGTCTACTTAAGTACATTTGACCTGGTTATTCTCCTTTAATTCTTATTTGTTACTTTGGGGCTGTTTCATCTTGTACCTCTTGCAAGACTTTTGTCAGTCTACGAATCTCATAGTCAATGCTGCCTTCAATCTATAAAAGGTTGCATGTCACTACAAACTGATATAATTTCTGCCAGTCTGCTTTACTAAATAGAAACTGTGTGTTGTGTGTTTTTGTGTCACACTTGCAGCAAAGTTTGTGATTATGACATTATGATTGCTGTGTGTAGCCATGTTGCATACTTCCCTATTAGATGTTTTATTCGCTACTGTAAAGTCAGTGTTTGCTTTTGCTTCTGCTCTGTTGCTGTATGTGTAGGGCTGACCTCCCTGTTAGCTATATATAGGCTGGTCATGTTTCTCTTGTCATTAATGCAGCATCCCTGGCTTCCTGTCCATGATGAGTGCCATAATGTTGAACAGTTGTTCATATCTGCAGTGATAATTAACTTTTCTCGTTGTTCATGTTGTGCAGTTCTCTCTATCCATTCTCCATGAGGATGGGCTTCATCAGAGAATTGCACATAAATTGATGAGACTAACTGCCTGTCATTCCATTTACATATTTCTCCAGAATTACCTGGTCAAAGCATAGTTGTCACATCTTTGTCACAGTGCACAGCCTGTTGACTAATGTGACCACAACTTCTGGACTGGTACCCCCTGTGATCACTATTGCACGGTTTGCGAGACGAATCAGATGTTCATTCCTTGTGTATGGCTCCTAGGAACATACCACATCCCCACAACTCATCCAGGGCCTTTTGCAACTCCACATTTATGACAGTGCTCTGTACAGTGTTTAGTTGCAACAGCTCCAGGGATGATTGGTGAAATAAGAGCATTTCATGGCTGTTCCTGGTCAGGACAAAGACTGCATGCCATGTGCTCTTGCAGACACACTGTCCATTTGGTCCAGATCGAACACTTGCAATCTCCACATATATGCTCTCCCTATGATTACATGGGGATCTGTTGGGAGAGTTTCAACCTGTAAGATCTTTTGGTCTGATTGTTCTCTACAGGAGAAACATACTATGCTCCTCTTCGAGTTCATCTTGCAAGTTATGAAACACTGTGAGGTTTCAAAGATATCTTGATGTTGCAATCTGTAAATGCACAAGTTCTGCTTTAGGGTTCCAAAGTCACAGAAGCAGTTTTGTTGGATTTTGTGAGCATCTTATTCTACACTCCTGGAAATGGAAAAAAGAACACATTGACACCGGTGTGTCAGACCCACCATACTTGCTCCGGACACTGCGAGAGGGCTGTACAAGCAATGATCACACGCACGGCACAGCGGACACACCAGGAACCGCGGTGTTGGCCGTCGAATGGCGCTAGCTGCGCAGCATTTGTGCACCGCCGCCGTCAGTGTCAGCCAGTTTGCCGTGGCATACGGAGCTCCATCGCAGTCTTTAACACTGGTAGCATGCCGCGACAGCGTGGACGTGAACCGTATGTGCAGTTGACGGACTTTGAGCGAGGGCGTATAGTGGGCATGCGGGAGGCCGGGTGGACGTACCGCCGAATTGCTCAACACGTGGGGCGTGAGGTCTCCACAGTATATCGATGTTGTTGCCAGTGGTCGGCGGAAGGTGCACGTGCCCGTCGACCTGGGACCGGACCGCAGCGACGCACGGATGCACGCCAAGACCGTAGGATCCTAGGCAGTGCCGTAGGGGACCGCACCACCACTTCCCAGCAAATTAGGGACACTGTTGCTCCTGGGGTATCGGCGAGGACCATTCGCAACCGTCTCCATGAAACTGGGCTACGGTCCCGCACACTGTTAGGCCGTCTTCCGCTCACGCCCCAACATTGTGCAGCCCGCTTGGTTGTGCACTGTGTGTGTGTGTGTGTGTGTGTGTGTGTGTGTGTGTGTGTGATTTCCCTACAGTACACTGGCACATTCCATTATCACTAATACATTCCCTGTTTATGACATTATACTCTAATTCCTCAATGTGTAAAGCAAACACTATTTGTGTAAATGTGTGTTGGTATAGTCCATGCTTCAGTTGCCAAGCTATATTGTAGTCCATTAGGCCCTGCATTACAATCTTCTCTCAGTAGTCTATCATACCAAGGTATATGATACATATTTCAGTCAACAGGGCATGAGGCAGAGAGCATGTTTGCATGTTGACTTCGGCCTGGGCAACTGTGTTATGCCAGGCACATATCCTGGTAGAGAGTGATCTGTACTACTTACTCATTGTGTTGGAATTGAAGTTTACGATGCAATCCACTTGCTCACTGTCATTCTCTTGTACCATGTCTGTGAACATGTATATGGTCATATACAGTGATGCAATCTCTCTCTAACATAGTTTTCTGTATGACACACTCTCCAGTCCACCTACCTTATCGCAGTTCTTTATTCACCATTTGCGCAGTGTGCACCCTACACTTTCAGACACCCTGCAATCTGACTGTTTGGAATCTGGTTTGCCACACTTGGCACAAGTTACTTCCCGTTCTCTACATTTATTTTCTGCAAGGTCTAGGTCTTAAAAATTACAGCACACACAAAATCTTGGATTCGCAGCTCCTTAAGTCGATGTATACTTGGTCCTTCAGGGGTAGAAGGTAGCGAACTTAAGGACTCTCTTCAGTTATATTGTTTGGAACCTTTTACCTCTTTCTCCTATTCTGAATCATAACTTGACCCATCTCGTGAATTCCTCTTTATCTAGATCATCACTTAAGATGATTTTATACAATTTGGCAAGAAAGTTTTCATCAGAAAGTGTTATCAGCACTTGATACATTGCCAAGCATGGCCGCCTCTTTTCTGACTCTTCACACCTAATGTCCTTTTATCAGAGTGCAGTTTTACCTACATCTTTTTGTGGTCAATCTGTGATGCTTTTTCTACTGTTGCCATGATGGCTGTGGATCTGATGGTCTTTACCCTAATTTTGTATTGTCTAGGATTGAGTGTCCTCATCAAGGTTACCCTAACAGCATACATATCTTGATTATTGTTTACTTTGAAAAACAGAACATGTGTTTGCTATGCTCACTACTCCTATCCTAGGTTCTACATTATTTTCTGGCTTGCTCGCAGTGCCAGCCCAACTATCTCCATAAAGAAAGTGGGAAGTGGTCTTACTTGGTTTCCAAGTTGTATACATTCCTGCTTCAGTTGCTTTATTCCTACCTCTAGTCTTCAGTCTTGTCCTTCCAGTGCACTCGCTGCAGCCAACTCGCAGCATAGGTACTCAATTTTCTAAATGTGACACTTTATTCTGTTTTTCAAATGTTACTTATGTCAATGTGAAGGCCCAAGTTTTGTTTCTGACTTTCACTGTGATTGTTGTCAACAATCTTGTTTGTTTCATTCAATCTGAAGGTCACTCAGTATCTCATCGACTGCTGCAATTTTCTCTGTAGTTGAGGTGCTCTAAATTGCATCTTGATCAGCTACACTACCTGAATTAGTTTTCATATTAACACCTGGTTTGCTACTCAGTGGTCTCCTGATCGTTTGTTTGTTTTGTTTTAGGAGGCAAAAACAACTGGGGTCACACGCACGCAAGTCAAAAGTACAGAACACAAAGACGGAGAGGAGTAAAAAATAAATAAAAATAAAAGAAACTTCCACATGGGAAAAATACATTAAAAACAAAGATTCCAAGACTTACCAAACGGGAAAGCGCCGGCAGACAGGCACAATGAACAAAACACACACACAGAATTACTAGCTTTCGCAACCAATGGTTGCTTCTTCAGGAAGGAGAGGGAAAGACGAAAGGATATGGGTTTTAAGGGAGAGGGTAAGGAGTCATTCCAGTCCCAGGAGTGGAAAGACTTCCCTTAGGGGGAAAAAAAAGGGACAGGTGTACACTCGCACACACACACTCACATATCCATCCGCACATACACAGACACAAGCCAATAATTCTGTGTGTGTGTTTGTGTGTTTTGTTCAATGTGCCCGTCTGCGGCACTTTCCCGCTTTGTTATATATATATATATATATATATATATATATATATATATATATTTTGTCTGCTTGTGTCTGTGGATGTGCGGATGGATGTGTGTGTGTGTGTGTGTGTGTGTGTGTGTGTGTGTGTGTGTGTGTGTGTGTGTGTGCGAGTGTACACCTGTCCTTTTTTTCCCCAAGGGAAGTCTTTCCGCTCCCGGGATTGGAATGACTCCTTACCCTCTCCCTTAAAACCCACATCCTTTCATTTTTCCCTCTCCTTCCCTCTTTCCTGACGAAGCAACTGCCAGTTGCGAAAGCTCGTAATTCTGTGTGTGTGTTTGTGTGTTTTGTTCATGTGCCTGTCTGCCGGCGCTTTCCCGCTTAGTAAGTCTTGGAATCTTTGTTTTTAATATATATATATATATATATATATATATATATATATATATATATACAGGCGCAATAAATAAAACACACACACGGAATTTCTAGCTTTCGCAACCGACGGTTGTTTCTTCAGGAAAGAGGGAAGGAGAGGGAAAGACGAAAGGATGTGGGTTTTAAGGGAGAGGGTAAGGAGTCATTCCAATCCCGGGAGCGGAAAGGCTTACCTTGGGGGAAAAAAGGACAGGTGTACATTCGCACACACACACACACATATCCATCTGCACATACACAGACACAAGCAGACATTTTTGCTTGCTGCTTGTGTCTGTGTATGTGTGTGTGTGTGTGTGTGTGTGTGTGTGTGTGTGTGTGTGCGCGCGAGTGTACATCTGTCCTTTTTTCCCCCTAAGGTAAGTCTTTCCGCTCCCGGGATTGGAATGACTCCTTACCCTCTCCCTTAAAACCCACATCCTTTCGTCTTTCCATCTCCTTCCCTCTTTCCTGAAGAAACAACCGTCGGTTGCGAAAGCTAGAAATTCTGTGTGTGTGTTTGTGTGTTTTATTTACTGTGCCTGTCTACCGGTGCTTTCCCGCTTGGTAAGTCTTGGAATCTTTGTTTTTAATATATTTTTTTCATGTGGAAGTTTTTATATATATATATGTAAGAGGAGACATCTAAAAACAGGGATGCGGAGAAACAGCTATAACAGACACCACACAGAAACGGAGATCCAGAACTAAAAATTAAATGGCCTTTGACATATTGCTACAACAGGTAAAAAGTAAAAACTGGTCGACAACCCTCATGTCATTTGCTAAAACGGCCAATAACTCAGATGGCATACCAAAGCAGGAATGTAAATGGTTAAAAAATGAGCATTCCATCAGGAAGTGACGGAAAGTTAAAACTTGGGCGCAACGTGCACAAAGGGGGAAGGGGGAGGGGGCGCCACTTAACAAATGACAATGGGTAAAAAGGCAGAGCCCAACATGCAACCTAGTTAAAGTGACCTCCTCCCAGCGAGAGGGCTGAGAGGAGGTCGTCGAAGCCGCAGGGAGAGGCTTAATAATGTGGAGCTTACTCCCATGAAGGGAGGACCAATGGCGATGCCAAAGTGATACCACCTTCCGACAAATGGCAACAAAGAGATCATGGGAGGGAATATAGGAATTAGTTGGCTGAGGTACAAGGACTGCAGCCTTGGCAACAGTGTCAGCAGCTTCATTTCCTGGCAGCCCGACATGACCAGGAACCCACAAAACATCACACGGGCTCCACCAGGAGTGAGCAAGTGACAGTTTTCCTGGACCTGTTGGACTAACGGATGGCTGGTGTACAACACACTTAGACTTTGAAGGGTGCTGAGAGTGTCTGAGCAGAGGAAACAATTGAATAGTCTGTGTCGCCAGATGTAATCCGTGGCCACATACAGAGCGTAGAGCTCGGCTGTAAATACTGAGCAGTGTGCCAGAAGCTGATATCGAAAAATGTTGGTGCCAATGATTAAGGCACACCAGACACCACAGTCAGTCCGAGAGCATGTATGCAAAGTTACTATTGCGAAGTTCCATGCGAAGGTCGTTAAAGGTGATAGAGTGAGGCTGCAATAGTGTCTTTAAGAAGTGAATGACAGCCAAGGTTAACATATGCCACTTCACGAAACCAAGGTGGTGAAGGGTTCACACCCACTGGGAAAGCTGCAGGTTGTGTGAAGTTAAGCCACTGGCGAAGTGGCGAAAGTGGACCCCAGGAGGTAACAGAGAAGAGGGACAAACCCCCTACTGCTGATCAAAGGAATCATTGAAGAAAGAGGCATAGGGTGGGTGGCTATGAATGGCAGACAGACAGCATGCATACCTGCTGAGGGGAAAGTCACGGTGATAGGGCAGTAGTAGTTCAGCAGCTTCAGCATACAGACTCTCAATCGGGCTAATGAAAAAGGCACCAGTGGCCAAACGGATGCCATGATGGTGGATAGTGTTGAGACAGCATAATAGGGATGCACATGCAGATGCATAAACAAAGCACCCATGGTCTACTGTCGAAAGGACAAGGGACTGGTACAAATGGAGGAGAGTGGTTCGGTCAACACCCCAGGAAGTACCACTGAGGACACGTAGGACACTGACAAACCATGTACATGCCAGGTAAGAGACATGCAAGGACCAAGAGTGTCATCTACCAAGCATGAGCCCCAGGAATTTCATAGTTTCAATGAACAGAAGAGCAATAGGCCCAAGATGTAAGGATGGTACAAGAAACCAATTGCGCCACCAGAAATTCATACAGATGGTTTTATCAGTGGAAAAACAAAAGTCATTGTTGACGCTCCAGTAGTAAAGATGATCAAGACATCACTGAAGATGCCGCTCAATGAAACAGGTCTGTGGAGAACTCCAATAGATGGCAAAATTGTCAACAAAAAGGGAGCCAGAGATGCACGGCAGGAGACAGATGACAGCAAAGAGGACAAAGCTCAGGACGGAACCCTGAGGCACACCAGTTTCCTGGATGAAGGTGTCGAACAAGGCAGAACTAATGCGCACCTTGAAAAGTCAGCTTTTAAAAATTTCTGAAGGAAATGGGGCAGGCAGCCATGGAAGCCCCACATGAACAGTGTGCGGAGGATACCAGTTCTCCAACAGGTGTCACAGGCCTTCTCCAAATCGAAAAACACGGCCACTGAAAACCATTTATGACTTGGGTGGACAAAGTGACGAGATGGTCAACTGCAGAACGGCGCGCTCGAAATACACACTGTGCAGTCGTTAGTAAATTGCAAGACTCAAGCCACCACACCAGCCAGGCATGAATCATAAGTTCCATCACCTTGTAAACATAGCTCGTGAGATAGATGGAGTAGTAGCAAGAAAGAAGGTTTTTGTCCTTTTTAGGCTTAGGTATGGGTATGACGATAACTTCATGCCAACGTACGGGAAATGTGTCAACTGCCCAGATGCGGTTGTATGTGTTAACAGAAAGTGCTTGCTCGCAAGAGAAAGATGTTGCAACATCTGAATGTGGAAAGCCTCTGGCCCTGGGGTGGAGGATCGCTATGGATTGAGAGCACGATTTTTCATCATAGGATGACAGTTAAAAATGCAGAACGCCTACCTCCACGCGCGAATTGCATTGTGGCATGCCTCAGTCTACCAAGGGACTGGGACACGGCACGCTAAAGAGGAAGTGTGAGGAATGGAACACTCTGCAGCAGTAAGGATAATGTTTGTGAGATATTCCACCTGGTCATCACAACTGCGGAAATATTGTTCTTCGAATGTCGCCAGGGAGGAGTGAAGCTGCCAATCAGCCTTAGTAAGCTGTCATTTAGGTGTGCATGAAGGTGGGGTAGAAGTCAGAAAACCGACAGCACATAGGAAATGGTCACTTGAGTAGGTGTCAGGAAGAACAGACCACTCAAGATGATGGACAAACTGGGCGGTGCAGAAGGATAGGTCCAACAGTGAATAGATGTGCGAGGAGTCGGAAAAGAAAGTGGGTGCTCCAGTGTTAAGGCAGAAGAGGTTAAGTTGGTTAAGAAGGTCAGCCAAGAGGGCACCTCTCTGACAGGTCGTGGGAGAACCCCAAAGGGGATGATGCACATTAAAGTCACCGAGTAGCAAAAATGGGGAAGGTAGCTGCCCAATAAGCTGAAAGAAGTTTGCCCTGGTGAGACTGAATGACAGAGAGACATAAATGGCACAAAAGGGAAAAAGTCGGGTGGGGGAGGAAAAGGTAAACTGCAACAGCTTGAAGATGGGTAGTCAAGAAGATTGGGTGATTATGAATGTCATCCCATATGACTAGCATGATGCCCCCATGAGAAGGAATGCCGACCTCAGGGGGAAGGTCAAAATTTACTGGGAAGAAACGTGAAAACTCAAAGCACTCATGAGGACACAATTTTGTTTCCTGAAGGCAGAATATGCGAGTGTGTGCACACATGTCACAGAATGGTAAAAAGATGTTGTGAAACCACAATGACAAGCTTCAGGTGTGGATAAATAGAACACTCTCTCAGGTAAAAACGAATACCAGAACCATGACTCAAACAGCAGAAGCAAGTAGTGGCCAATCTTCAGTGTTTGCAGCCAAGTGGAGTGGGTCCTCCCATATGTAGATCTGACCATGAATCACACAGATGTAGCCAATACAGACATGACAAAACAGATAGTCCCGTTGGGAAAAGTGAAGGAAAACTCGCTTTACAATAGGGGGATCTTCCATTGCTTGTTGGTTGTTTGTAGCAGTATAGATGTCTTTTGGAGCAAGAAATTAGTCAAGATCTGAGTGGAAGAAACATCAAGCTCAACAGAGGAAAATGGAAGTCAGAGCAAAGAGATTCTATATGAAACTTCCTGGCAGATTAAAACTGTGTGCCAGACCAAGACTTAAACTTGGGACCTTTGCCTTTCACGGGCAAGTGCTCTACCAACTGAGTTATCCAAGCATGACTCACAACCCTCCTCACAGCTTCAATTCTGCCAATACCTCATCTCCTACCTTCCAAAGCTGTGAGGACGTGTCGTGAGTTGTTCTTGGGTAGCTCAGTTGGTAGAACACTTACTGTGAAAGGCAAAAGCCCAAGTTTGATTCTCAGCCCAGAACACAGTTTTAATCTGTCAGGAAGTTTCATGTCAGCACACACTCTGATGCAGAGTGAAAATTTCATTCTACATTACATATAAACTGCTGCAGCAGCACCAAACCTGGGTTGTCTTTCTAGGCGAAGAATGCCACTGCTGGGGAAAAGGATATGGTGATTCAGGTGTTCAGGACAATTGCAAACATGTATTGTTTAATTCAGTAACAACTTGCAATGCCTTATATGTAGAGGAGGAATCCCAGGAGTCTGTCTAAAAGGCCAACTGGAAGTCTCATCCCTGAATCATGCACAGGGTGTAACACACATTTTGCCAATTGAAAACTAGAAGTCATGGGTGAGAGCCCACAGCTGAAGTTTCATTATGGCAGCTTGTAGCTGGTGTTCGGCAACAGTCGTAACTGAACAACTGCAGTAAATACAAATGTCAGTGTATAGGAACAGTGAGACCATAAGCCCCATAACCTGTGTGTGGGGCTCCTTTCTCTCGTGTATGAAGTGTACTGCAGGATGCTCGACTTGAATGTGAAACAACTGAAAAAATGGAAAATCGTGAATAAAACTCAGATGGTGAGTTCTGAAACCCCAATCACACAGTGAAGTAAATATGTGGTAAGTCCAAGAGGTGTCACAAGCCTTCCAAAGTTAAAGAAGATAGAAATGAGATGTTGATAATGGGAGAAATCCATCCTAATCACAGATTTTAGGTGAACTGAAAAGTCAATTGTTGACTGACCATCAAGAAATTCACACTAGGAGTTGGACAAAAGAACTTTTGGCTCAAGAAATCAACACACTATTCTTTTGACTATTTCCATAGAATAATTGTGAGGCTGATAAGTCCAAAGCTCTCCATCTCATATGAGGTTTTACCCAGTTTCAAGAGTGGGACAATCATGATTTACTGGGCTGGGAACTCACCCTCACTCCAGAAATAATAAGAGATCACAAGAACATGATGTCAGTAAACCACAGATAGGTGTTGCAACATTTGATTGTAGGTTCTATTAGGTCCTTGGACCATGTCATGACCGAGGATAAGAGTGCTAAGGAGTTTCCATTCAGTGAAAGGAACATTATATGGTTCCAGATGTACTAGTGTAGTGTAATCCTTGATCCATCTTTCATGCAGTTGGAGGGTGGAAGAGTAGTTGACAAACACAGATTATCGAACGAAGTTTCCACCATGAGTTCCAATACAACAGGAAGGTCAGTATGAAAACTGCCCGTCTAAAAGGATAACAGGAACACCGGTTGCTAGCTGGCAGCCATATATACAACATGGCTTGGCCCACACCTGGGAAAAAGAGGCATGGACGCCTATGATAGTGACATCATATTTCCCTACACAACATCTTACGACATTGTGTGCCCAAGCACAGGGCCCTTTAAACCAATAAGGTTTCCCAATGACAGATGATAATTATGTTGGTCGGGAGTGTCAGCCAATGATCTATGATTGCCTAGGAAATTTTCTGCGCCCAGCATCAGACTGGTTTCTGATGAGGCTTTCCTGAGAAAATGGGCATTGTCACGTCTGCTACTGTTAGTCTAGTGGTGGTTGTATTCTGTAGTACATCATCAATAATCCATTGTGGAGTAGCACTGAATGGTTTGGTAGAGGAAGGTAACACTCTGCTTGGGTGTGCTATTTGAGTGAGACACTTTTCCAGCAGGAATTCATGGCTCAGATACAGATATGGTGGGAAGACAGAGCACATTGTCACAGTCATGAGGTTGGTTGGTTGACTGATTCCGGCAAAGCAATCAAACAGCGAGGTCATCACTCACATTGGATTAGGGAAGGATAGGGGACGAAAGCTGGATGTGCCCTTTCAAAGGAACCATCCCGGCATTTGCCAGAAGAGATTTAGGGAAATCATGGAAAACCTAAATCAGGATGGCTAGACATGCGTTTGAACTGCGTTCCTCCCAAATGCGAGTTCAGTGTTCTAACCACTGTGCCAACTCGCTCAGAACTTTCATGAGCAGATGTATTCACACAGCCACCAGAGCCAAACACTGGCAGAAATGTGAATGTGATCACCCTCAGTATAACTAGGACTTAGTCATCGTATTTGCACAGTTTACTGTCATTTCAGTTGGATGTAAGCATTCACAGTTTTTCCTCATTTCAAAACATGAAACACAGTCAACAGTTTTTACTCTGGTTCTTCATTCCTTCTCCGAAACAGGACAATTAAAAGACTGAGGGGAATATTGTCCTCGACTGTTGATATATATTAGGAATTGGTTGCACGAAGTATCCTCATGCATCATCTGTCCACAGTTTCCACACATGGAGGACATTTGTGCTGTGTTACGACTTTTGCCCAAAATACAAACATTTAAAATAGCATGTGGGGAAGAAAGTATGGCTTTTCATTGCAACATTAAACCATTAACTTTACCTTTTTCTGGTAATATGTCCCCTTTGACAACCAAAATATATGTACAAGTGAGTATACTGTTATCTTTTAGTACCTGTTGTCTATGGTAGACGCAACGGACACACAGCTGTTCCAAGTCTGTACACAGTTCTTCATCTGTCTGCAAGATGCAGTTGCAGTGAACAACAACCTCCTGGGCTATATTGCAGCTCTTCTCATGAAATGACGATGATGATGGGAATCTCACCACGCTTTTCTCACAGAACTGTCACTGGGTATGGTTACAATTTTTATCAGGATGGAGCTGCTTCGCATTTTGTTAATAGATATTCCTTTCCCACAATTTCACTAATACGGAAAGAAAAAAATGATCTTATGGTCTGAAAAATATATATTCAGTTTGAGCACAGTCTAGGTACTGAGGGGAGCTTTCTCAGAGTTCCTTTTGAATCTGTTATCCTCTTATAACACGACCAGAGAAGGAAAAGATTTGGGATCGTACACCATGTGATCAAAAGTATCCAGACAACTGGCTGAAAATGACTTACAAGTTTGTGGGGCCCTCCATTGGTAATGCTAGAATTCAATATGCTGTTGATCCACCCTTATCCTTGATGACAGCTTCCACTCTCGAAGGCATATGTTCAGTCAGGTGCTGGAAGGTTTATTGGGGAATGACAGCCCATTCTTCACAGAGTGCAGCACTGAGGAGAGGTATCGATGTCGGTCAGTGAGGCCTTGCATGAAGCCAGCATTCCAAAACATCCCAAAGGTGTTCTATAGGATTTAGGTCAGGACTCTGTTCAGGCCAGTCCATTACAGGGATGTTGTTGTTGTGTAACCACTCTGCCACAGGCCATGCATTATGAACAGGTGCTCGATCATGTTGAAAGATGTAATCGCCATACCCAAATTACTCTTCAACAGTGGGAAGCAAGAAGATGCTCAAAACACCAATGTACGCCTGTGCTGTGATAGTGCCACACAAAACAACAAGGAATGCAAACCCCCTCCTTGAAAAACACGACCACACCATAACACCACCACCTACGAATTTTACTGTTGGCACTATACACTCTGGCAGATGACATTCACCGGGCATTCGCCATACCCACACCCTGACATTGGATCACCACATTGTGTATTGTGATTTGTCACTCCACACAACCTTTTTCCACTGTTCAGTCATCCAATGTTTAAACTCCTTACACCAAGTGATGTGCCGTTTGGCATTTACTGGCATGATGTGTGGCTTATGAGCAGCCACTCTACCATGAATCAAGTTTTCTCACTCTCCCCCCCCCCCCCCCCCCAACTGTGATACCACATGCAGTGGATTCCGATGGAGTCTGGAATACCTGTGTGATGGTCTGAATAGATGTCTGCCTACTGCACATTACAACCCTCTTCAACTGTCGGCAGTCTGTCAGTCAACAGACGAGGTCGCCTGTATGCTTTTGTGCTGTACGTGTCCCTTCACATTCCCATATCATTATCACATGGGAAACAGTGGACCTAGGGATGTTTAGGAGTGTGGAAATCTTGCATACAGATGCATGACACAAGTGACACCCAATCACCTGACCATGTTCAAAGTCCATGAGTTCCGCGGAGCGTCCCATTCTGCTCTCTCATGATGTCTAATGACAACTGATGTCACTGCCTGGCAGTAAGTGGCAGCACAATGAACCTAATATGGGTGTGTGTGGTTACTTATGATCACAGAGTGTATCTTTCTACATTGAAACAATATATTCTCTCCAGTGAGAATGCTAGGGTCTTGCAGCCATCATGAGAAAAATTGATCTTCTTCACTGTGAATCATCTGTTATTCTGCCACCTGCTCTGAGCAGTGGCTCTCCCTGTAGGAGCCACCCCACTATAGCAATGGCTGTCCTACACAGTAACTGTTGCCCAGAATCCCCATGCCCCAGAAACTGACAAGGGGGTTTTCCAACTTTGTCACCAACAGATTATTCCTTGCACTGTCAGGTAACAAAGACGGCAGCTCCTAGGAAATTTCACACAATGGACTGGCTGCTGTGTTAGGTTTCAGGTACCTAACTCTATCCACACACATACAAAAGGTGATTATGGGACAATTGCTCGGTGGGAGGTATGTACACCATTCTTGGCAACCTTCCCCGCATAGCAGACACAATTGTAAAATTTTGAAAGAATGGTGGCCAAATCCTGAAGCAGGAGCCAAATGTGAGTTAATCAAAATTAACGGGGGGGGGGGGGGGGGGGGGGGGGGGGAAAGATCTGCAAAATCAAAGCAGCCCAACCATAACCAGTTGTATAAAAATGCCAGGTTGTCAACAAGGAATTCGTCCTACATGCTATGTCAGGGAAAAGTGATAGTGTGCCAAAATGTAGCACAGATAAGGAAGGAGTACTGCAATGGTTAGGAAGCCCATGTTTGTGTTGTATTTATCCTCAAAAAAGCTGGGCCCTGTGAGATGAATATAAATCAGTTACAAATAATTAATTTTCTTGGGTTTCAAATAGTGAAACTGTTTCACTTTTCCTTTTGGTTGATAAACTACTTAGTGACATGTCACACAGGGTGTAGAATCAATATGATGTGTTTTGAAATTCATACTCTTTTACTATTTCTGAGTCATTAGTTCATGTATTAAATAAAGCCAACTACTTTACAGTGCCATTGAAGTAACCAATATGCAGCCATCTATGAACTGACTATTAAACCATGAAACCTTGACAGATTAGAGGATGACACATCTACTCTAAAACAAAAATCTAAGTGTCTACTAAAATACAGCCTTCAAGCTCAGAAGAAGATCTTAATAGTTTAGCAAATAGTCACCCTTTTTTTCTACTTTTAGTGTTTCTCCATGACTAAGCAGTTCATCTTATCACTGACCCATCCCTTAAATGCATGCTAACTTTCCGCCTGCAATTTCCCACTATTATACTTGTACAGCGACAAAAAAATCTTGTTCTCTGTCTCTATCTCTACAATACTAGAAAGTCCAAGATGGAATACAAAATACAAACAACTGAAAATGTGAATAAAACCACTCATAGTACTCCTACGGCACTGAGCAACACACAGACACACAAACAAGAGTTTTATAATTGATTCATTCAGTGAGAGAGCTTTCAATAAATGTCCTCCTTCATTCTGACAATAAATAAATCAATAAATAAACAGGCTGGTCAAAAGTCACTACCTGTAACAACCTAATTGATAACAAAACAAAAAATTGGAATTCAGAAATAGCTGAACACTTTACTGAAGTCTATACTTGAACACTTTACTACGGCTACATGATTATTTATAACATTCCTTCTCAAAGTGTTTTCCATCACTATTGATAAATTATGTCAGATGACCTACTAGTACAACATCAGTGAGTCATTGTCGGAATTGGCTAACTCATGAAAATACCTGGGTGCAACACTTTGTAGGGATATGAAATGCAATGGTCACACATGCTCAATCGTGGGTAAAGCAGATAGCAGAATTCGGTTTATTGGTAGAATACTGGGGAAAGACAATCAGTCTACACAAAAGATTGCTTACATTATTATTATTATTATTATTATTATTATTATTATTATTATTATTATTATTTGCTTAAAGAGACTAAACTACTGGGTCATCAGTCCCTCCATTACATGAGAGAAGCATGTAAAAAGGTAAAATGTGAAAAAAGTTTGGACTTAGCTGCTCCAACTATATAAGCAAGTCAAAGATTAAAAAATGGTGTTACAGTAGTTTAACTTGACAGGTAAAAGAAAATTCAGATAACCCAGGCAGCATTGTGCACAAGACGCTCTAAAGGCACAACAAGGTGAGAGGGGAAGAAAGTAATCTGACGCTGCGTGGAAGGTACCCACTGCTTAGAGAGGCACTTTCCCCCCCTCCCACAACCATCCCTAACACTGAAACTGGGGGTGTATTATAGTTTAGTGTAAAATCCACTCTCTCTCTGGAAATTCAACATTTTGATAGTGGCTCTCTCGTCATCTGCAAGCATCCGAGGCAGTGGGGTAGGCAAGCTGAGAGTGTGGTGCAGATTGGCAAGCAGGGCGCACACAACAAGAACATGTGCTATCATCAGTAGACTACTACAGCTGCAATGAGGAGGGTCCTCCCGACACAGAAAGAACTCACGGATGAGTCTCATGTAGGCGATGCGTAGTCGGCAAAACACAATGGCATCTTTCCGAGAGGCCTGGAAAGATGTATGCCACAAGTTAGTGGACTCCTTAATCATGTGTAACTTGTTTTGGGTCATATGGCCTGTCATTCCAATTTCCAGAGGCTCAAAATATTGCATCAAAATTGCAATCGTACATCTGTGCCCAGTATTCTGATGTCACGATGCTCTCCTGTAGTTGTGTCTTTGGCTAGATGGTTGGTGAGTTCATTTCCTGGAATGCCTATGTCACTCAGTGACCGGATGATGACAACTTACTTTCCAGAGCTGTAGAGGGCAACCAGTAGGACCTGGATGTTGGTGACTAAAAGATTTTTGGGATAACACAGGGATATGCCTTTTAAGCAACTCAGGGAATCGCTACAGATCAGAAAGTTCACTGTGACCAAGGATTTGATGAACAGCAAAGCCTGACATATGGCAACTAACTCCACAGTGTATACACTGCAGGGAGTGCTTCTCATGTCCCATTGCACATGCAAAAGTGTAGCCAATCCTGTAGTCAACTTTTGATCTACCCATGTACATGCATCTGAATTAGAATAATTGTGGAGGATTGAAAGAAACACTAGCCAGAGAAGGGTAGGACCAGCATCCTTATCGGGGCCACAAAAGAGTCCATCAATATCATAGGATATATGGTCCAGCTCACAGGGGATGTCAAGTGGGAGCTCTACGAACACAGACTAAGAGACTGTTGGAGGTCCTTCAGTAGAAAATCGAGTCAGATCCCAGCTGGTCTTCCCAGTTTTAGGTGATGCGCAAACAGTCTGAACTGTTGTTAGTGGAACAGTGTTGAATGACATGGGTGAGTAGGTAATAGAAAGACTGTGATTGCGTAACTTGCCAGAAGCTGCTGTCGTCTAACCACAGTGGCAGGACACTGGCTTCCACCAAGAGGCTGTCAACAGGGCTCATACAGAAGGATCCTGTTGCCAACCGCACGCCAGTGTGGTGAACAGGGTCCAGCAGGCTCAGTACAGATGGTGCTGCTGACCCATAGGCAACACATCCATAGTCCAAGCAGGAAAAAATCAGCGCTCCGTAAAATCTCAGAACTATGTGGTCCTTACCCCATGAGGAGTGACTAAGAAAACAGAGCATTCAGCTTCTTCATGCAAGATGCCTTGAGCCAGCAAACATGCGGCAACCAAGTTAGCTTCCTGTCAAATAAAATACCTAAGAATTGAAAAGTTTTAATGATTTCAAGTAACTGGACACCAAGATAAATTTCTAGGTGTGGGTGCACAATATGGAATAGAAAAAATGCATGACTCGTGATTCCGCATGGGAAAATTGATAGTCGCGTTTCAGCACCCACTCATGGACTCTCCAGACAAACCCCTAAAACTGGCACTCAGCAATGCGCAATGATGCAGAGGAATAGTACAGGCAAAGATCATCCATGTACAGTGGTGGAGATACTGTGGGGGCCACTGCATTTATGATACCATTGATGACTATAATAAAGAGCATACAGTCAGAACCGATCCCTGAGGGACTCCAGTTCCTTTATATATTGGCTGCTGACAGTTAAACCTATCTGGACCCGAAAAAGTCAGAGATATAGGAAATTCTGGATAAAAATGAGTAAACTACCCCAGAAACCCCACTTACGCAGTGTAGCTAGTATGTGATGTCGCCAGGTGGTATCGTATGCCTTCTGTAGGTCAAAATACACAGCAATCAGATGTTGGCAGTGCAGAAAAGCATTGTGCACTCAGATTTCAGATGAACTCAATGATCTGTGGTGGACTGGAAACCCTGAAAGCCACTTAGAATCATGATATATGCCCTCCAGCTACAAGGCGCCAACAAAGACGATGATTGACTATACGTTGAAGTACCTTAAACAGTCAATTTGTCAAAGAGATTGGCTGGTAGTTAGTTAAAATATGTGGGTCCTTTCCTGTTTCAGGACAGGAATAATAAAACTTCCCGCAGTTAAGAGGAAATTCTCCTTCCAGTCAAATATGATTAAAAAGCCCAAGGGTATGTTTCCCGCTGTTGGCATGAAGATGTTTCAGAATTTGCTTGTGGATTTTGTCAGGTCCAGGGTGCACGTCTCAACACTCTACCAAAGCACTGTGCAACTCCCACTCATACACTTCAGTGATGTGTGTTGTGACAGTGCCACGACATTTAACAGTGCCGCCACGACAGTACGAGCAAACGGTGATAGTGGCGCTCCGCAACTTGGCTGAGCGTGGGAGCGCCACCTAGCTACAAACGGAGCCGGCCGCATGTCACGGCACGGCAGTCGAACAAGAGATACTGAGTTGTTATCATGTAACCAGCTATTGTCTCTAAGTGAGTGTGTTTGAATATCCACGCAATTATTGGTGATTAAAGGTTATAACACTTTTTGGCGACGAGGTTGGATATTTTCACTGCGTTTGTGGGTTTGTGTGTTTGTGACGGGGCAGACATGGAACAGCTTATGCAAGTGCTCATTGAACAACAAACATAGCTGATGGCTGCTGTTCAGGCACAACAAACACAGCTGACGGCTGCTATTCAGGCACAACAAACACAGCTGACGGCTGCTATTCAGGCGTTGTCGACGTCGCTTACTCATCGTCTGTCTTCCTCTTCTCCGCCTCCATTTCCTCCTTACAACGAGGCCGCTGAAGACTGGGAGGATTTGCGGCAACACTTCTTGGTTTTCGGCATTGTCGACGCTCCTATGTGTAAGTCATTATTTCTATCTTGGATTTCCCCATGGATCTATCAGATGCTATCTCAGTTAGCCCCTCTGCGGGAACCTGCCTCTCTGTCCTTCCAAGAAATGTGTGACTTACTGTCTAACTATTACCGAAAAAACACCCATGTCATTGCTGCCCGCGTGGCGTTCTACCGGTGTTGTAAACAGCCCCATCAATCTTACCGGGCCTGGGCGACGGAACTACATGGTCCGAGTAGGAAATGTCAGTTTGTCACGGACACTCATCATGAGTCTTATGCTGATTCAATGGTTAAGGATGCTATTCTACAGCTTGCTCCTGATAAAGAAGTTCGGCAATGTGCCCTAGAACTGTCAAACCCGTCGTTGTCGGAAGTTCTAAGCATCGCTCAATCCTTTGAAGTGTCTCACGCTGCTGGCGCGCAAATAGATGCGTGGCGTGATGTAGGCGCTGTACAGTCAACATTCGACACAGACAATTTGCCTGTCTCACAGGAGAACGAAGATGTGGCGTCGGTTCACTCACGTAAACAACGTCGCGTTGAGCCGCAACGCTCGCAGCGAAAACAGCAACCACAGTAACAGGTTCGTTCCGCACTTCCTTCTTGTCCACATTGTTTCGTACAGCATGACAGGGCCACGTGTCCAAAACATTGGGCCACGTGTAATTCATGTAGGAAACAAGGCCACATTGCTTCTGTGTGTCAGTCCCCTAAAGTTCCAGTCGACGAAGGTGAGGCATCGGACATGGATGTTAACTGTGTGCTTTCTCAAACAAATAAGTTGTTTGTTACTGTTCGTGTTCTGGATAAAGACATTCGCATGCAAGTAGACTCTGGCTCTGCAGTAACTCTCATTAATTCTCACATGTATTTGGAGTTGGGCTCCCCTCCCTTGTCTCCAGTTACGTGAAAGCTGAGAACTTATAACAAACAGAAAATTCCTATCATTGGCCAGTTTGATGATTCCACTGCCTACAAGTCTGTTGTTAGGCCCCTCACATTTTATGTGGTGGATCATGCGGGCACTGAAAACCTGTTCGGTTATGATGCTTTCCAGTTTTTCAGGTTCTCCATTGATGATGATGTGCACCTCATATCTGAGGATATTCCGTATCAACAGCTGGATGGATTGTGTTCTGAATACTCATCCGTGTTCTCTGCTGGTCTGGGTCGTGCCAAGGATTTTGAAGCCCACATTACTCTTAAACCTACAGCTCGCCCTAAGTTTTTCCGGGCATGCGCTATTCCGGTGGCGTTGCGTGCACCTGTCAAGGCTGAGATAGACAGGTTAACAGCTTCAGGGATACTCCTTCCTGTTACCTCCAGCAAATGGGCATCGCCAATCGTGGTGGTTTCTAAACCAAACGGGAGTCTGCGATTGTGTGGTGATTTTAAAGCCACTGTCAACGCTCAGAGCCTCATTGACACTTATCCTCTTCCCCGTCCTGAGGAGTTATTTACCAGGCTCGCTGGGTGCCAGTTCTTTTCCAAACTTGACTTATCGGAGGCCTACCATCAGTTGCCGTTGGATGCTTCTTCCAAGGAATTTCTCGTCATCAACACTCCTTGTGGGTTGTATCAGTACCAGTGGTTACCATTTGGTGCCACTACTGTGCCGGCCATTTTTCAGCGGTTTTTGGAACAGCTCACGGCTTCCGTTCCCGGCTGCATAAACTATCTGGATGACATTGTTGTCACGGGGGCCTCCACTGAAGAGCACCTTCGCAACTTTCGTTCACTGTTTCGGGTTTTGCATTCGGCTGGGTTGAGGTGCAATCTGGACAAGTCACAGTTCTTCCAACCCTCCATTGTGTATCTTGGTTTCCACTTGTCCCATGAGGGTATACGTCCTCTACGTCAGCTACCTCGGCCGTCTACGGTCAAAGAACTTCAGACGTTTCTAGGCAAGATTGCTTATTATCACAAGTTCATTCCATCCGCGGTGGCGGTAGCTCATCCTCTGCATCAGCTGTTCCGCAAAAACGTCCCTTTCTGTTGGTCCGACAAGTGTGAGCAGGCTTTTGTCTGCTTGAAGGCTCATTTGCAGTCGGAGCCTTGCCTTGCCACATTCTGTCCGGGTCAGCACTTGATTCTGGCGACTGACGTGTCACAGTATGGCCTAGGGGCTGTTTTCGCCCATCGGTATGAGGATGGGTCGGAACGACCCATCGCCTATGCTTCCAAGACCCTCAACGATGAGCAACGGCGTTACACTCAAATCGAAAAGGAGGTGCTCGCAATCATTTATGCTCTAAAAAAGTTCAGCGTTTTTTTGTATGGTTCTAAGTTTCACCTCATCACTGACCACAAGCCGCTGGTCTCTGTTCAGCCCATTGGCGTCGCTTCTGGATAAGGCAGCTCACCGCCTGCAACATTGGGCCTTATACTTGTCTCATTTTCACTATGAGATTCACTATTGCCCCACGGCCCAGCACGCCAATGCTGACACATTGTAGTGGTTGCCGATGGACCCCGACCCGGTTTTCGATTGTGATGAACTACTGTTTCCACATTGATGAGGAAGAACGTCGTGCGGTCGAGGGTTTTCCCCTTCAGGTTCGCAGGTCGCGTCGGCTACTGCGCGGGACCCGGTCCTGCGACAGGTGATCGGTTTGTTCAAGGGGGTTGGCTGGACAGGAACAAGGGCCGGGCATCGGATCCCCTTCGCAACTACCATGCCTTGCGCCTTCGTCTGTCTGTTTGTGATGGTGGTGTTCTTCTGGCCACGATGGTGCATCTCTTCGCAAAGATGTTCTCAAACTGTTGCATGAAGGCCATTGGGGTATTTCTCGGACTAAGTCCCTGGCCCGCAGGCACGTTTATTGGCCCGGTATTGATTCGGACATTGCCCACATAGTTGCTGTGTGTGGTCAGTGTGCTCAACAACTGGCTGCACCTCGTACAATGCCCTATCCTTGGCCTAATCCGGCGCAGCCATGGGAACGGGTGCACACTGACTTTGCCGGCTCCTTCCTCGGTACTTATTGGCTACTGTTGATTGACGCCTTCTTGAAGTTTCCGTTTGTTGTTCGATGTCCGTCGTCCACCACTGCGGCAATGACACTGACTTTGTCCAAAATCTTTGCGCCTGAAGGTCTTCCATCCACGATTCTCGCAGACAATGGCCCTCAGTTCTCTTTGCAGGCCTTCATTGATTTTTGTACTGGACAAGGGATTCATCGTGTTACAGCTCCGCCCTTCCATCTGCAATCGAATGGGGAGGTTGAGCGCCTTGTCCGCACTTTCAAAAGCCAGATGAAAAAATTCCTTAGTGATTTTTCCACAGATGATGCTCTGCTGCAATTTCTGAGTTCTTATCGCTTCACGCCTCTAGCTGATTGCAGCCCTGCTGAACTCTTGCATGGCCGCCAACCGCGCACGCTACTGCACCTGCTTCACCCTGTCAGGCCTTGTGCTGTGTCCCCTAGTGTGGGAAAATACTCGGTGGGCGCCGATGTGTGGGCACGAGGGTATGGATCTCGCCCTAAATGGATTCCAGGGGTGGTCAAGGCTCTTCGCGGCTGCCGGCTTTGTGAAATACGTACGGACGACGGCATGATTGTTGGATTACGACCAGATGCACCCATGAGTGGTGGCCACGCAGGTGCCACCGCCCCTTCCTTCGCCTCCACCAGCCCGAGAAGCCAGTCCTGCCGCTGCTGCCGATCTACCGTATGTGTTGATGCAGCCGACGTCGCTACCGCTTCCGAGTACGCCGGAACCAGCCCCTGTCGTGACGCCGCCTTCTCCGGGACCCATCTCGCTGGAGCACACCCCCAGGTCCACGACACCTATGGATGCTGCTCCGGAGTTTTCACCCATCATCTCGTCCAGCAGGCATGTTCCACGCATTTTCGACCATACTCTCATTTCTCTCTGCAGGATCTACTCGGGGCCTCACAAGAGGCTATGGATATCTCCGCACTGTCTATGTCTCCAAGCAAGTGAGTGTATTTCTTTTTTTTTTCTTTTTCCAAGGAGGAAAAGTGTTGTGACAGTGCTCCAACATTTAACAGTGCTGCCACGACAGTACGCGCAAACGGCGATAGAGGCGCTCCACAACTCGGCTGAGAGCGGGAGCACCACCTAGCTACGAATGGCGCCAGCCATACGTCACGGCACGGCAGTTGAACAAAAGATAGTGAGTTGTTATCATGTAACCAGCTATTGTTTCTAAGTGAATGTGTTTGAATATCCACACAATTATTGGTGATTAAAGGTTATAACAATGTGTGCCACAAAACATTTGGCAAGTACCACGGGATCAGTGCAGATGTTACCACTGACGTGATGGGGTGGGTTATTACATAGGTGACACATACTGCTCCCAACACTCCTGCTTCATTTTCTTATTAAAAACTATGCTTTTACCTGGAGTCCTTTGAATCCTATTAAATTATCCATAAAGGGTTGGCACTTGTGCCACTGAAGTGCCAGGTTAGCACTTGTGCCACTGAAGTGCCCTGCGGCATTCCCTTATAGCTATATCTTCAGACCAATATGGCACTGATGGTCATCGGAATGAGCCAGAGGAGTAGGGTATCTTTGCTGCGGCAGTACCACTTTGTTGATATCCGTCACATGACTAGCTGCAAAAAAAGTGGCTGTCGAACAGATAGCCTGCCAGTCAGCTTTCCGAAGCAGCCAGCATGGAGCACGTTCCAGATAGCTGTGAGTGGAGAGGGAGAAAATGAAAGGAAAATGGTCGCTGTCACACACATTGCAGAGGACACACCACTGAATCAGGGGTAAGATATTCAGGCTGCAAGCTGTGAGTTAAGTAGTTGATTATTTTCTGTGGGCTGCACTGAAATGTATTGTACCTCCAGCATTGAGTAGGCAGTTGTCCAAGTCTGAAAGGAGGTACCCAGCCTCTGAGAGATGTAGTATCGCCGCCCTACAGATTATTATGAGCATTAAAATCCCCCAGAAACAGGAAGGGAAAGGTAGCTGTTCCACTCACTCTAACAGTTCGTGATAATGAAAATGTCCATCTGGGGATAAATAGACATTACACATTTCATCCGAACTGATGAGACACTAACAGTCATGGCCTCTAACTCAGTGGTAAGGGGCACCTACTCACAGAAAATATAAGAGCATATGAAGGTACCAGCGCCACTCTATGTTTTCTCAACTTTAAGCGATTGGTATAGTAGGATTTTTAGTTTACCAGAGCAGGGAGATGTGTTGCTGTAAACAGTGTTTCCTGAAGTGCTATGCAAATTCCAGAGTAAGTAGCCAGTAAATGACTGAGTTTGGTCAGATGGTGATAGCAGCCATTATAGTTCCACTGACGGAGCACTGGAGTCAGGTCTGAGAAAGTGGTGAATGGAAAAGGTGGATGTGATTACTTTGCCACCAGGCTGCAGTTCACCTGGTTGTGTAATATCTTGTCAAGATGCACAAGTTTGACCTTCACAGGGGTGGGGAGTGGAACATCTGAAGTCTCAGAAAGTAGTTTATCTTTCTGCTTGTCCTGCTTATCCACGTGAGACTTCAATTTCTGTGAAGATTTCCCCAAAGATTTCCTCATTTTATGTTCTGGGAGTGAAGAGGACCATACTTTTCACTGGCCCACAGTCAGTGGCTGCTAGTCCTTGCCTCAAGAGGGGGGACCTTGACAGATGTCCTTGCCCTGATGACAGCAGAAGATGACTAGGCATCTCTGGCCACACCTATGGTGTGGCAACCACCAGTGCTGCAGGGATAGGGGGTGAGCGATCAGACATTCCCTCCCCCAACTGTGGGGTAGGCCCTGGAATGTGACCAGGGCCAAGAGGTGTCATGCAAGACCTCGTCATCGCGTGAGGTACAGACTGTGACACGACAGTCACAAAATTTGAGACCTTATCAGTCAGGTAAAGTCTTTCAAACTTATTCTTTGCATCTTGACAACACAGGCAGTCAAGGGTTTTATTCTCCTAAATTTGCTTCTCCCTCTTAAATACTGAGCATTGTGGTGAACGAGGACATTGCAGTTGACACACTGAGGGGGTTGGTCACAATAGCTGCCCTCATGGGATGCCCATCTATATGCCCGCAGGATAGCCTCATTAGAACAGTGGGATGACGTGTGTTCCAACATGGCATCTGAATCATCTCTTCGGAGGAGGAAAATAAGACGTGAAATCACACCTATAAACCATGACCTTAACTTTCTCTGGCAAAATGTTGCCGCCAAAGGCCAGGCTGAAAGCTCCAGAGTCCATTAGTATCTTTAGGTCCCTTGTGGAAGAAGTGAACAAAATGGACTCCACACTGCGCCAGATCACTATGCAGCTCTTTATCAGTTTGTAGCATTAGGTCCCGATGGAAGATAACATCTTGAATTCTACTGAGATTTTTTTGAGGAAAAATAGTGACTGTTATATCTCCTGTCTTTACATAGATCTGAAATGCCCATGATTGTTTGGCATGCGATGTTTGGTCAGCACAAATCCATTTCTCATCTTTTCTATTGCTGCAACCTCCCCAAAGCGATCTTAAATATTCTCAATGAAAAACAATGGCTTTGTTGTAGAGCAAAGGAGAAACCATAAGTTCGGGAACAAACGAAGAACTCAGCAAACTGTCCACGTCCATCTCTCCTTACCTGGCTCTCGTCTTGAGGCACGGTTAAAGATGGAAATGCCATAGATTGTAAACTTCTGCAGCAAAATTACTGTTCCTGACTGTTGAGGCAGCTGCGTTGACACAGTCACTGTTAAGATTCATTGCAAATCATCCACCCTGATGTGACTCACTCCGATCAGAGGCTACCCTGTGGGTGCCATCCCACCAAGGCAAAGGCCACCTCGCACAGTAGTCATAGCCCAGTGTGCCAATACCCCAAAGTTGATAGGCACCTACTCCTTGGCCATCATGGGGAGGTTACAACTCAGGTGTCAGCAGTCAAATCCCTGCATAGTCACGGGGCTACCACTGAGAGGGTACTTAACACCCCCACCATGACAGACTGGCTACTGTGCTGGATTTTGGGTGCAGAGTAGATCCACTTGATTGGGAGGTGCAAAAGATAACACCACACTGTGGAGAGTTAATGCACCTCACTAAGGTATTGTTTCCAAATGCCCCAGTCTTCTGTAAAATTTGGAAAGTGGAGATCAAACCCAAAATGGGGACCAGAATTTAAAAACTAAAAAAAAAGGGCAAGGGAAAAAGCATTAAAAAAGCAAAAAGAGCGACAACCTCCAGAAGTCAAAAGAATAATCAAAATATCAAGGTAAGACTGTGACCAAATAAAAAGACACCTATTAGTCGCCTCTTATGACAGTCAAGGAAGGGCTGCGGGTCTATTCTAGACCCCGACACCACAAGTGAAAAGGTAGCTAACAAATAATTGGTGTAACCAGTGGCAAGGGCAGCGTGAGTGCTCACAGGTTTGTTTGATCCATGGGGAGAGTCACAGAGACAATGAAGAAACTGAACTGGCAGACTCTTGCAGATAGACGTAAGCTATCCCATGAAAGGCTACTAACAAAGTTTCAAGAACCGTCTTTGAATGATGACTCTAGGAATATACTACATGCCTCTAGGGATCGTGAGGATAAGACTGGAGTAATTACAGCAGGCACAGAGGTATTCAAGCAATCATTCTCCTTGAGCTGCGTATGTGAACGGAGTGGGAAGAAAACCCAGCAAGTCGTACAATGGGATGTACCCTCTGCAATGCACATTACCGTGGTTTGCAGAGTACAGCTGTAGGTGTAGAATGCTTAGGCATACTTTTTTATAAAGTTGTTTATTAAATTCAGTATCTTCAAAAGACTTCTTTCAAGTCCTTCATTGTTTGTGATTTTGTAGTGTACACTTTATCTTCAACATAACCCCAAAAGTAGAAATCCATTGGTGATCTAGGCAGCATTTCTACTGGCCTTGCTGTTCAATAACTTTCCCGCCAAACACCTTGTCAACACAGTTTTGCAATAACTATTGCATAACACGGTGCACACCATCACGTTGAAAGTGAAGTGAATTGAAGTCACTGTAGTTTATTTGTAGTCCTGGAATGACATAGGTTGCCAACACTTCCAGATAGTTCTTCAGTTACTGTTCCATCAAACAACCACATCCTAATTAGCCCAGGACAAGATATACCATCCCTGATGTAACATCACATTGATTTAACTGGCTCTCAAAAACAATTCTATGGTTCTCTTTATAAAAATAGGTAAAGCTGTATCTATTGAAATGGCCTGATAATTTGAAAGTTGTCTCATCACTCCAAATTACCTTAGAAAATGACTCATTATTATCTTCTCTGAATTCATGTAATATTGTTTCACAAAACTAGGACCAGGATTGTATTCCAATATCCCATCTGTGAACAAGTTATGTAGTTTGAATTTGAGAATAATAATGAAAAGGATAGCTGCTACTCACCACACACACACACACACACACACACACACACACACACACACACACACACACACACACACACACAGAGTCTCTGGCAGAAGAGGCCAGAAAGTTTAATATTTGAATCTGACGTTCTGTAAAATTCTCTACGTAAAAGTTGATAAATAACCTACTTTTTATGGCTCTGGATAAGCACTTTTAGAACTTTAAGCGTAGTTTCATCACTTATCAATGGCCTACCTGACCTGTAGCAATCGGATGCATTTGCACTTTGCTTAAAATGTTTCCATAAATTGTAGACACCCTTCCTTGTAGATGGAATAGTGTCGAATTATTATTCCACTCGTTTATTATTACACTGTTAGCGCCTTAATACCACATTTTTAAAGCAAAAACTCTGTCTTCATTAGAAATCATCATCAGAAAAGGTTAGAATCAACAATGTCAGGGATGCCTGGCTTAATAGCAGTATCATCTGGTGTCTGTATCTATAATTATCAGTAACAAATAAGACTGACTAAATGTTTTCAATGTGTTACAATGGGTAGTCACTTTTGACCCACCCTACATTATTGAACTTTGTTAATATAAAGACTATAATTACTCTAAAAATAAAAATACAGGATTGCTTTAACAATTTCCAGTATTCTTACAACTCATGAGTACAAACCTTTGGCAGACGAACGGATGGCATGTTTGCAAAAATATTGCCAGAATGCTGAACTATAGGCACATATATTTCAAAAATCTGCTGCAATTTCTCTGCAAATTTGCTTCCATCTGGGCCAGCAGATGAATGTATGGTCTCAAAATCATTATGATAAAATCGAAGAAGATCAAGTAGTACTTTAGATCTGTATTTAAGTATCCATTCATCAATGTTCTGGTCCGTGCCCACTGTCTGTTAAAAATAATTCAAAATATGAAATACACAATAAATTATGGGCTAGCAGAATTTCTTCAAAATTATTACACAAATATATTAAAATTCAATTAACTTCTTAAAGATTTTTTCTTGTGAAGGGGGATTTATCAGTTATTGTGTTGCTTATGAAGGAAAGTACAGAATGATAATATGCAAAATAAATGTTTTCCAGAATTAGTACAATTTTATTCAATCATCAGTTAATTATGTATAATGTGATCATGGTGGACAGTAGTCAAGTCATTCAAGTAGCTTTTTCCAAGCCATATTGAGAGACATTAGAACTCCCATATTGAACTGCCGGTCATTCGCATCTTTCTTGCATGATATTTCAACTGTGTGACTTGCAGCCTTCTTCAGGTGCTGTCTGACACTGATTCCAGAACAGGACAAGTCCGGTATTTATGCCTATGTTATGCTAGGTGCTGTGTCTGTGTCTTGCACTGTGTCAATTGAAGTATCAGGTGCTCAGTTTGTGGTACATGCCAACCAATAACCGTGACTGTAGAGTTTTCTTCCAGCTGCGGCTGTTCAGAACGCTGTGCGTGTACTATATGTAGTTCTGAATGACATAGAAGTCATACTAGACATTTTGTGTTCCAACTATTGTCAATTAAACCCTCCTGTGATCTTGGACAGTTACCGTGGCATGCTGTGTCAGGCACTCCATCTGACCTAAGAATACAGGCTTCATACCTAAAGATGTTGTACCAAATCTCAAGCGGCAATTTGAACACCACCGGCCTGAAAGTAACACTACAAGCCCTTCTTGTGGGCACGGGCCTTGAACAAAATGCCTGATATGGCACACCACAGTAACAGAATGTTCTAGATCACAGGAAAAATTTGGAAGATAAAATGTCTAGCATGTCATTCAGAACCTCATACAGAAAGATTGACAACAGATAATAACCACAAATTATGCGCACAGCAATTGTAACAGCTGTAGCTAGAAGATAACACTACAATTGCTGCTATTGGTCAACGCATAAAATTGCCTGGTGCATCGTGGATCAGAAACAGAGCACCTAGCACAACACAGGCATAAATATCAGACTCGTTCCACAGTGTAATGAGTATAAGACAGCACCTGAAGAAGACTGAAAGTCACGCAATTGAAATATCATGCAAGATAGATGCGAATAACTGGCAGAAACCCAACTGCTCAAAATGACAACACCTCGGTACATAATCCTGAAGACATTAGAACTGGTTATACCATTCATCAGTAAAATTCTTCACATAATTCAGTGCTTCATGAATATATCTTCAAAATTTTGCTGATGTCTCTAAGTCAATGAGAATTTTATGTAGAAGGGCAAAAAGAAAATGATGTAATAAACCTATATGATTGTGACACTTCTCATGCTTTAAGAACTGACACTGATTCACTCCCATAAAGCCATAAAAGATAACACATGCAGGATACCTTATGTTAAGAGATATGGGCAAGAACAACTAATGTATACAGACTATAATACAAACATCCAGTCATTTGTATCACTGTACATAAAACCTACTGTAAACCAGAAAATGACAATTTACAGGCCTAAATTACACCAGGAAAATTGAGTAATGCAGCAGCTAAATTAAATGTATTCTTGAAACATAGCGGATTCTTTGATTTAAAAGAGTTCAGATTCATCGCAGTGCTCTCATAGTGCCTATACTGTATGCAAAATATTCCAAGATGTGTCCTTAAATACACGGACAATGTATGTTTTGGAACAGCAACTATTTTGGGGGCCAAACATTTGTAGTTGGAAAAATGACTTTTAATTAACATGTTCTCCTTGTGACGCAGTTACTCTTCAAGAAGATAGAACTGAAAAACAAAATGCCAAATGAGGAAATCAAATTTTTTCAGGCAACATATGAATTGAGGAAAGGATGGACAACGGGAAAAATAAGATGATGATGATGACAAGGAGGAGGAGGAATGCATTCATACAATTTGTTTTGGAATGACCCAGTATTCCTGGGTATCAGGTGGTTCAGTTTGTTAGAATGTTTATCGGCCTACATATATCATATCACGAATCTCAATTTGGAATGATACTGCAGATTAAGATAAGAAAGGAAGAAAAGATTTTAAAAATCCTGTCGATATTAAGACTGGAACACTTGCTAAGTCTTGTTACACATGGAAGAGGAAATTAATCACACCTTGTTGAAGAAAGGATACCAGCAGCAGAGGCATACCAGGATCTAGGGAATTTTGTCATCTCCAATGTCAGTTTAATAAAAATTAAGTGTTTTTGAAAACTGTTACCAAATGATCTACATAGATGAAAAACATTGCACACAATAAATTAAATGTAACATTGTAGTAAATAAATTACATATTGTACAAACTTTCAAAAAAAAAAAAAAAAAAAACTGAGAGTAAAACAAAATCTATGTCTTATAGTTTATAGCAGCTACCCGACATTCATTTTAGTATGATACATAATAAAGAACAAATTTTATATGCTGCTCATTAATTATTAACAGTGCATAAATCATTAATCCATTGTTAAAGAAAATGAGCTACAATTGAATGTTGAGAATACATCCCACTCCAAAAATTGTTTTTTATTATAATTTTACTTTCCATTTCCTTGCTTTGAGCAAAGCAAAATCATTGATTACTTCACTGACACCAAATTTAGAAGCAGTGTCATACTCTACCAACAAAACAGCTGAATCTGAGTCTGCTACACCTGTACATGGCCTTACATAGCATTTTTTTGATCATCATTGATTTGCTAAAACTGCACTGGCAAAATGCTGCAGTCACTGGAACTGGCATAAACAACATCAAAACTTTACCATCCTCTGAAACAGCATATCAAAACCCACAAATTAAAAAAAAAAAGAATAAACTTCAAAGTAACCAAATGAGAAGCTGTGGCAGTGCTCATCATCAGCTCTTCTACTGGAGTCTGAAAGCCACTGTTTCATTAACTAGCTCAGCTTAATCAATATTTCTGTTATATTTGGCGCCAGCATTGCTGCATATATTTTAAACTGAGATACAGAGCTATCACTTAAGATGACCATGTCAGCAAATTAAAAGTGAGATCAAATAGTGCATTATATGTGAGATCTGTTTACCATTTTATTTACTATTCTATCAAATATGTTGAAGCAGTCTAGCTTCAATTGTTTCACTCTAACCCTCAGTTGGCAGAGAAAGCGAAAAGTCAGAAGCCTTAGACTGTTAAACAACATGTTTGCTTCAGCACCTGCTAGTCAACCTTTGAGGTCCTACATTACTGGAGCAAAGTAGGAGCAAAAATTCTAGTGTTGAACACGAGCTAGCAGTGTAGGTGGTATCAGTATGAACCAGGCACACTGATGACACACACCCACATGTCGCCCATTCGGTAGCAGCTATTTCTTTATGACATTATTTGGATGAAATGGCAGTGTGACAGCAGTGTCTCTCTACAATTTGGGGTCAAGGGAAAGGATTCTTCTCACAAGAAGATACAACCATGCTCATAAATTAAGGATAATGCTGATAGATGGTGAAACATCGCTCTGGTGGGCAGTTTGCGGGTTTAATTCACCTCAGGGTATGACCTTGTGGTGTATTTGACCTGGGGTCGTTGCACGGTGGGGCTGGCAGCAGTCCACATACACAGAGGTGTGTTGGTGCATGTCAGAGTACGGTGCAGCAAGTAAGTGTGCAGACATTTTCAGACATGCTAATAGTGAAACTGTGCTGAAAATGGCTCAAAGAGCACATATTGATATCGTTATGAGGGGTAGAATATTAGGGCGACTGAAGGCTGGCCAAACACTGCAGGTTGTAGCACGGGCCCTCCATGTGCCACAAAGTGTGATCTCAAGATTATGGCAATGATTCCGGCACACAGGAAATGTGTCCTGGTGCTACAGTACGGGACGTCAACAGTGTACAACACAAGAAGACTGATATCTCACCATCAGTGCCCGCAGACGGCCACGGAGTACTGCAGGTAGCATTGCTCGGAACCTTACCACAGTCACTGGAACAGTTGTTTCCAGACACACAGTCTACAGACGACTGAACAGGCATGGTTTATTCACCCGGAGACCTGCAAGCTGTGTTCCACTGACTCCTGGTCACACGACAGCCCATAAAGTCTGGTGTCAAAAACACAGTACATTGTCATTGGAACAGTGGTCCCAGGTTATGTTCACGGACGAGTCCTAGTATAGTCTGAACAGTGATTCTCGCCGAGTTTTCATCTGGTGTGAGTCAGGAATCAGATACCAAGCCCTTACTGTCCTTAAAAGGGACCCATATGGAGGTCGTGGTTTGATGATGTGGGGTGGGATCATGATTGGTGCACATAACCCCTGCATGTCTTTGACAGAGGAACTGTAACAGGTCAGGTTTATCAGAACATCATTTTACACCAGTTTGTCCACCTTTTCAGGGCTACAGTGGGTCCCACCTTCCTACTGATGGATTATAATGCACAGCCCCACTGAGCTGCCATTGCGGAGGAGTACCTTGAAACAGAAGATATCAGATGAATGGAGTGGCCTGCCTGTTCTCCAGACCTAAATCCCATCGAGCATGTCTGGGATGCTCTTGCATCTACATCCACATTTATACTCTGCAAGCCACCCAACGGTGTGTGGCGGAGGGCACTTTACGTGCCACTGTCATTACCTCTTGGTCAACGTATCGCTGCATGTCTTCAAATCCCTACGACACTTCAAGAGCTCTGACAGGCACTGGTGCAAGAATGGATAGCTATATCCCAGCAGCTGCTCCACCACCTGCTGTAGAGTATGCCAACCCGTTGTGCAGTCTGCTTATGTGTGCATGTGTTTTGGGACGGTTTTCTCAACTTATCACCAATACTATGGACTTACAGATCTGTGTCATGTGTGTTCCCTATGTGCCTATACTATTAGCACCAGTTTTGTGTAGTGCCATGTTGTGTGGCACCAAATTCTGCAATTATCCTTAATTTATGAGCATGAGTGTAGGAACACGAAGGGTATGAGAACTTTGGTGCTTTCCTGGTTAATTTCTAAAGAGTCCAGAGTCTTAACCACTTTGTTACTTTTACCTAGGTATTACAATTACGAACAACTTAAATTGGAAAGGACACACAGAAAATGTTGTGGGGAAGGCTAACCAAAGGCTGCATTTTATTGGCAGGACAGTTAGAAAATGTAACTGACCTACTAAGGAGACTGCCTACACTACCCTTGTCCGTCCTCTTTTAGAATACTGCTGCGCGGTGTGGGATCCTTACCAGATAGGACTGACGGAGTACATCGAAAAAGTTCAAAGAAAGGCAGCACGTATTGTATTATCGCGAAATATGGGAGAGAATGTCACAGAAATGATACAGGATTTGGGCTGGAATACACTAAAAGGAAGGCGTTTTTCACTGTGACGGAATCTCCTCACGAAATTCCAATCACCAGCGTTCTCCTCCAAATGCAAAAATATTTTGTTGACACCGACTTACATAGGGAGGAACGATCACCACAATAAAATAAGGGAAATCAGAGCTCGTACGGAAAGATATAGGTGTTCACACATTCCGCGCGCTATAGGAGATTGGAATAATAGAGAATTGTGAAGGTGGTTCGATGAACCCTCTGCCAGGCACTTAACTGTGATTTGCAGAGTATCTATGTAGATGTAGATACCTCAACTGACAACATAAAAGTGTGTGTTTTGTGTAGGGCAGGGGAGATGGGAGGGGACATCAGGGGCAGAGGGGCGGGGGGAGGGGATGGTAGCAAGAGAGTGAGACATGGGTCTAATGAAATAAGCAGGAAATAAATGTAGCAAAATTTCAGGATATATTGTGACAGAGGAGCTCCACTTTCTCACCAGGCACAAGGAAGTATCTACAAATGTTCAGTTTTCATGTCACTACAAAAATCACACAATACGTGGCTAGTGTTTTCCTGATTTCATTTATCTTCATATGAAACTCTCAAAGATATTACACGTGTTAACTGAGCTGTTACAGAAAGTACAGAACAACAAATTTCTCACTGTTTAATATGACGAGCTCTGCAGGCCATACTAACCACATTTAAGAAAGAATACTAGGCACATTCCACATACTTTGCACTGTATCTGTTGAACATACATCAAAAACAAAGAAAGTTGTACATACTATAAAATGACAAAATTATTTGGCAATGAAACTTGGAAAACATGATCAGCAGATGTGTGGGATAGTATTTCTTGCAGAACTACTTTACATTACTGGTAAATCTCTCAGCTTCCATCACATAAGCCATTACACTTGTTAGAACACAAACAATGTCCCCCCTATACCTATAACAGTAATAGGTGTACTTACCAATATGAAAATGGTCTGCTGTGGGGTGATTAAAATGAAAAGCTTTAATTTCACTACTCACGCAGCCTGTGTTGAAACAATGCTCAGGACTTGGGACAGGCATCTTTGTGGAAGATTATTCAATTGAAAATATGATCTTGTACAGAATCTAGTCATGAATTATACTTAGCTTTCAGATGAAAATTGATATAAGTAAAATAACTACCTTCATTTATACTTGACAGGTCATTGAAATATTGGAGGGAAAGGATTTAAGACACACACAGTCTACGATATGAGTTATTGCTCTCATCATGCCTCTCTGTGATTAAGTAGTATAGTTTTATTTACAGATCCATGAAGTAATAGTTCATAGGGATATGCGGTATGACATATTACCAGATATTTTCCTAAAATAAATTCTTTGACTTTTGTAAGGTTTTTCTTGCAGTGGCACGATTTAGATGTCTGCTACATCAGATTTATCAACATTCCAGTGTCAGTTCCTCGCATGTTCACCTACAGTCAATTATATTTCCCTTCATTATGTAATTCTACATTACCCCAATTCAAAACTGATCACGCACTTTACAACAATAGTCCAGATGATGTTACAGATTTGTTATATAAGCAGTCTCTTACACAAATTAGTGCAGTTTTAAAGTTCTGAACCACTGACCCAAAGCTTCCCATCGCCATGCCCAATAGCTATAGTTCTGTATTCAATTAACTCCTTATTTCAGTATATTGTAGCTCACAGCTCTCTAATCACATTAAAATATTTTTAGATGGTACTATCTTACACATGGACTGAGAAAGGGGCGTCTTAGACATTTAGTAGATTTCAATGTCATACAAACATAATATCATGTTGCATTTAATACTGAAACATTAAAAACACACACTCCATGACACAAAAAATGCCCCCGAACAGGCTGTCTCAATGTAAGACTGATTTAATGATGGATAGTGTCTAATTGTTTAGTGATATTATAAATGTTCATATAATGAACAATTGATAACAATAAAAACTCACAAGGATAAATCTTCCACACTGCCATACAAGGAATTTCCCACTGTTCAGGCACAAGATATTGGGACAGCTAAAAGACGACCTGAAGAACTGTGTTGCCCCCATAAGCTGCCCACACAATACCATTTTCTGCTGCTCAGTTACCCAGGCAGGATGAAAATAAACAACAGCTTCTTGTGGATCATCCTCCTCCTTCTGACACTTTTGTGTGTCGTACACAAACATAATAAACAATTCCCTGAAAATAGATAAGTCACGTAAAAAGAGTACCAATAAAATATTGAAACACATAGACCGAGTCCCATTCTGTAACTGTATTTACACATCTGGTTCTTACTTTGCCATGTTTAAAGTTACAACTCTTTCATGTGACCTAGTGGGTGACACTGGATCGTAAATGTCCGGCACTCGTTTCGACGGCTTACAGAGTATATTTGTTTACACTGGCTAAAACTTCAGTTCCAAACTGTTTTGCTGTGCTAGGGGCGGGTGCGTTGCGCACAGCTTTTGGAACACATTGTGTTATGTAAGCGGTCAATTATTCAGCCCATATTTTCTTCTTTCTTTTTTCTACTGGATGACTGCATGCAGGTGGTCATGCATTCCAGAAATTACATGGCAGTAGCCAAGTCATCCCGAAAAGGGTGTGTATTTCCAAACTTGACAGTGCCCAAATTCATCAAAACACGCATGATCAAGCTTTCTAGCACTAGCTGTCACAAACTCCGACTATTAAATACAATCTTTGTTCATTGCGTCAGAGATGTGCGTAAACTATCTTAAATTCCCTCCGATTTCGTATTTGTTGTCCAGTGAACAGCCAGCTGAAGTATTACTTAACCTGTTTCATTATGATAGTTGTCACATAGATGTTTTGGGCTTTTTTTCAAATGTAGGCAAAATTTCACAGAAACATTTGACTACGCAAGAATCTAATTTGCAACACCTGTTCCATGGGCTACATTGTTACGTAATCTTTAGACTTTCTCTACTGCACATCGGAGTAGATTTTTCGCATCTTCGTTTGTCAACTACCTTACCTTAGGGGACGAATCTAGGAACATCGGACAAATCGCTACCACTAACTTCATTTCCATCCTTTCATACGTGAATTACCATTCACTTTGTATATACATGTATTATTTTCTGCCACAAGACTTTCCTATGTTGGTAACATTTTGATTTAAATGTTAAATTATATAGACCTATTGCATTGCTACCTGGCTTTCTAAAAATTATTGAACATCTCTTTCGAAATTGGATAACAAAATTTTGCAATCAGAATAATATATTACCAGAAAGCCAGGATGTGTTTAGAGAACAGTGTTCCACAGAGACTACCGAACGATGTGACGCTGTGGTTCGGAGATTGGACTCACATTTGGGTGGACAACGGTTCAAACCCGTGTCTGGCCAGCCTGATTCTGGGTATCAGCGATTTCCCTAAATCGCTTCAGGCAGATGCCGGGATCATGCTGATTTGCCCTTTGAAAGGGCACGGTCGATTTCTTCCCTAATCCTATGGGAACGATGACCTCGTTTTTTGGTTCCCTCCCCAGAGCCAACCACCCACTGAGACTGCTACTGTTAATTTTGTCAACCACGTCTGAAATGCAGTTGACAAATATTCCAAAATAGTAGATATTTTCTTAAGGCCAGTCAACATGCATCGATCTATCTTCGCATATCACATCGGCGCAGATAGGTCATTGCGTGTGAATAAGAGATTTGTGCAGATTTGAGTTGTGTGCAAACCTTGAAGTCGGAGGTTTCATCGGAATTGCTCTAATCTGTGGGTTCAAATCACATCTTCGCAGACAAGTTGGACCTTGTAGACTGGAGGTCGCCACCCATCTGGCGCTAAAACGTATTTGAGTCAGCTGTTTGTTCACTCGAGTGTTTCTCGACTGTGTGTGTGCATAGTAAATTTGAAAATGGTAGACACACATCAGTGTTATAGAGAATTCATTAATAAATTATCCAAATGTATAGGAGTAATATATGTTTGTGAAAAATTAAAAGCAGGGAATACAGCATTAGGACTAAACAGGCAGCTGCTTATGATTCTTTAATTGAGAAATTACGAGGGGTTCACCCAACGGCAAATAGGAAAACGGTACCGCCACATAAAAAAGCAAAGTAATGAAATCTTTTCAATTTGGTACCTGGTGGAAGGGACCGCTAGCATACTTTAACTCAGCAGCGGTACTGTGCTTTGCCGTAATTCAATGTGAATTGTGCGAGCGTAACAGAAAGAAGTAGGGCATATTTGTTCTAAAGGAGAGTACAGTCAGAATATTGTGTTAAGCTGATGGCGGAAGATCTTGGAATAGTGTCTTCAGAGACATACCTATTATTATGCTTGTTTTACTTCCTAATGTAATGAATGTTTCATAACAAGAGTGCTTTAGAGATGAACTGTCGAATTCACGTCTACAATACTAGAAGCAAAACGTTCCAGATACAAAACATGGAATTTTATATTCTCGTTCTAAAATCGCTGGTAATCTTGGCTTAGAAACAAACTGAGCTCTAGCTAATTGGCTATGTATATATTTTCGAAAAATCTAATGTATCTCAAACACTTCTAAAACTGTAAAAATATTATCTCCAACTGAGGTACAGAATTTTACCTGCTTTCATGAAATCATGCTGCGGGGCAGCGTAAATAGCTTCACGTGTGGTGGGTGTGATTTTATTCAATGCTTGTTTCGAAATTGTAGTAGGAAATTCTAGATCCTTGTAGTTCCTGTTACCAGGCATCTCTCCTCGTACAAGTCTTATATGCTAGAGACTATGAGTGTCAAATCCTCAAATAATTACACAGTTGTCGAGATCGCCTTGCAATTCCTCATTTAAATTCATGTGCAAAAACATCTTAGCTTAAGCAGACGCTATTTAAACTATGCTGATCTGTCTTTCTGTTTCTCGCATTTTGTTTGTATTTTTTTTTTTTAGCAACACAAGTTGTGAATGCAGACTGTAATAGAATTTCCTCCATTTCTGAATAAATGAACTAAACTTTGGGGTCACTGTAAGATTGTGTAGTCGCTTGCCACATCAACAGATGGAATGAGAGCAGTAGATTGGAACTGGTGTCATGTGAACATACTGTGTTTGCAGCACTCTATTGCATGCACAGACATTTTCTCAGAAATCTCCATAGATCGTTGCCTGTGGACAGACCTTTAGATTTGGCAAAGGCTTTTGATAATATAGATCAGGGTACCACTACACAGAGCTACCACAGCCTAACATAACATATGTGATAGACTGAAGAACTACCTTCCATAACTATCCTTACTGTCATCCAGAGTACCACAGGGCTCTGACTTAGGACCACCTGTGTAAAGAATGCAGAAGTAGTACTGTTTGCAAATGATACTAGCCTGCTTATTGAAGCAAAAAATACATCTCTTACCACTTCTGTAGGTATCATGACAGGTGAAGTTTCTCGGTGGCTTATAGAAACAGTCTCATTTTAAACCAACAAAAAAAACTGTTATTTTACGAAACAGGCTCAGCAAAAAAGCAGAAAAGTCAGTAAATCACATCAAGAATCAGGATACTGAAAATGTCACTGAAACAAAAGTTTCAAGGCCTTTGCCTACAACAAAATCTAAAATGGATTTCCCACACATCATCCTTAAAAATCTCTAAGTTAACATACAGTAGCGCTCAAAAGTATTTTGACAAACCATATCAATTAGATTAATTAAAAACAAATATGAAACATGAAAATCATTAATTTATTTCACTGATGGATATTCAATGTTCTACAGAATAGTGACCAAGTAGCCCTTGCTCGCAACCTAATAGAGTGTATTTTTTTGAATGAGGAGAATAGTGCTGCAAAAGTATTTTGTCATTGTTGAAAAAAACATTCTTAACTCGTAATTACCATCTAGCATAGTAAGAAAATCAATATTTAGTGGGATATCCCTTGGCTTTTATGACAGGCTCACACTGTCCTGGCAGTGACTCGACCAATATTTGGAATCGATCCATCTGCATTTTATCCCACTCAGTTTTGAGAGCTTCAAAAAAAGCGCCTTTGTTCGAATATTTTTTTATTCTTATTCTGCTATCAAACTCCTCCCACAGATGTTCTGTAGTATTCAAATCTGGACCATGACTTGGCCACTCCAGAACCTTGACCTTTTTATGTTTAAAAAAATCGCTAATGTACTTGGACTTATGCTTGGGATCGTTATCTTGTTGTAAATACTGTCCAGCTGGTAAGTGGCATTTAGCGTTTGGTAGCATTTGAGTCTTCAATCCTTGTTCATAAACGAATCGATCCATATTACTTTCAAATTGAACTAACGGTCCAGCTCAAGACCATGAAAAACATCCTCAGTCCATCACACTGCCACCTCTATATTTGACTGTGGGAATTTGGTACCGAAAGTCATATCTTTGATTTACAGGATGTTGAACGTACTTGATACCATCAGATGACATTAAATGAAATTTGCTCTTGTCATTCCACAGAATCTTACATCACTCTCAGCTTGACCATGATCTGTGCCATTTTGTAAACACAAAGTTAATAATTGGGTAATTAGGTTGTGTTCGATGAGTAAACTCATCTGAAGTTCATGTGCATGTCTACTCCTACTGTACACTCCCTAACAAGACAAATGTCCACTTTTTTGATGATTGAAGTGTGAATAAGCATACCATATAACAATGACCAAACAAGAGGAGGCAATTGTCTATTCCCAATGCCATCCTCACATTTGCTACTTCATTGCTAGACAATACGACGGTCATTTCGTAAGTTCATATTTCCAGAAACTGTGATGTAGTTTAATATTTAGATTAGATTCAGTTGTCAAAAAGTATAACATAAAACATTTGAATATAATACTTACTATCCAGATCATTTGTCGGAGATAGTCGAAATAGGTTAACACAATGCAGAAAACTGGAACAGCTAATATTTACAGAACTAACACACTTACAGAATAAAACACTGTTATGAACTATTAATAAATTTAGCCTACTCAGCATACCTAATCTTGGCTGGCAGTTGTGGCCGAGCGGTTCTAGGCACTTCAGTCTGTAAATGCGCGACCGCTATGGTCGCAGGTTCGAATCATGCCTCAGGTGTGGATGTGTGTCATGCTCTTAGGTTAGTTAGGTTTAAGTAGTTTTGCCTCCCTCTGAGGTCCGTTGCCTCTTACAACAGCAATCTGGTTTCTGTATGAGTTGTAGAAAACCTTTCACTTCCTGTTTTGTATCTCTGCTATCTTGAAGTCTGTGGTTGTTTAGCCTGTCTCATGTATCTTGTACACCAGGTAGAATAGTTATGTCAGTATACAGTCTACCAAGGATCTCATGAATTCAGAATGAATGTCATCTGTTCCTGCTGCCTTGTTTTGGATATCTCTCATCACCTTTTCCTTTTGATTAATAATATCTTTAAGTTTTTTCCTTTGTAAAACTCTTCTATATATTCCTTCCACCTTTTAGTGTTAGTACTGACCTGCAGCTAAGCTCTTAATATTCATACAGCTGCTTCTCTTTTCATCAAAGAAGTATTTGATTTTTTTTAAAGTGGCACCTATCTTTCCCAAAGTCAAGCTTAGTTCTACAGTTTTAAATTTCTTTTCTGGACACTTGTGCTTTGCCATTTTGCACTTTCTGTCAGGGTCAAGCTATAGACATCTGAATCTCATTTCCGTCCTTAATTTCCTACGTATTTATATTTTCTTCTTTTGTCGATTAAGTTTAGCAGCTTGTGTGTTAGGCAAAAGTTTCTACATGACCTTGTATTTTCCTATTTATTTTCATCTGCCATCACTATACCATTCATTTACCTTCTACTGTATTCCCTTTCCCTGTTACAGTCAATCATTGCTTAATGCTACCAATGAAACTGGTTCTTTCAATTTATCTATTTTGAATCTCCTTAATTTTTTACTTTGCTACAATTTCTTCAATTTTAATCTGAAATCCATGTCTGCCTCTGTAAATGGTTTGCACTTTAAAATCTTGTTTTGATCACTTATTATGTGATAGATTAGAAGTGTGCTTCAGTATACAAGTTAATGATTTTTAATAAATGTTTAGGAAACCTGTATCTTTATATCATAATTTGTGACAAAAGAGGTATATGGTCATGAAATCTTGGAGTTTCAATTTTTCTTTATGCGCTTGACATCTGGTTAAATTCTATAAAATAGTTCCCGCTAAATCTTGAGGTGCAGAAAAGCTGATGTGAAATTTAATGTACTTCCCAATAATATTTGGGCGGTAGCAGAAAGCAGCCTTCCTATATAAACATATAAAAACACCATTAAAAAGGGAACTTTAAAATGTTTGACAGCTAAATTGGTTAAAACATCATACACAATGTCATGGATAAGTAAATTGTCTGTATTACCTGCATTGTGGTAGATGCTGCAGTGTATGAAGTTAAGTTATTCAAAGTTCTAGAATGTTTTATGATATCATCAGTAATATTAATAATAAGTTATATGCAATGAAATGAAACAACACATTAGCCAAAGAACAAAGAATTATCAACGTTAAGTTAAAGAACTATTTTACTGGTGATAATACACAAGCTGCAAGTAGATTTAACAACAATTTTAGTAACTTGTTTGACATTGCGGGGTCAAATGTATCAGTTAAAGGGATAAATTAGTCAATACACACAATTTCACAAAAACAAAATCTTACACCGTCCTAATAGAATGTTGCATTTAATTATTAATATTTCTTCTAATTTACTCATTCATGTAATAATGCATTCTAGCAATTCATGTTCTTTATCCACATTGATTTAAATATGAAATTATTTATCTTCATGAGAAAGGTGTCAGGAAAAATGAAAATAATTATCACCAAATTTTCTTACTAGCACCTGTTTCTAAATTTATTGAGAAAGGGATACTGGCAATGAAAATGCAATATAAAAACCACCCTGAAAAAGTAGTCAGTACACAAACATATTTCAATTACTCTCCACTTCTTGATACTACTAAATCTAACTGATTGCTTATTAATATCGTTATTTATGCTCTATACAATCCTCCAAACAACCAACTTGATTTAGATATCAATATAGCTTGCAAAAAAAATGATAATCAGTGATTTGAATGCTGATTTTTCTCCATCAGTTATAAAGTATTAATGGAGCTGGTGAAACAGTGGAAGAATTAGTTTCTTCATATGTGATATTACCTGTATACAAGTGCAGTGACATACACTCTTACATGCATTGTAATGGTAATACAACAAATCCACATTTAACTTTGGCCTCTTCTGATACTGGCTGTTACATAACCAGAAAAAAATACTTGATTCTGAAAGTGAACACCATACAATAATTTTCAACTTCAAATACGAAACAAAGTAAAAAGTAGATTAAGTACATGAACACAAAGCAGCTGAAGCTTCAAGATGGCAAAATGGAATTAATATCTAGAAGAATTGGGAGAAAAATTAATTTCTTGTAATTTTGATTTCATTAAAAATCTAACAGAGAAAAACAATAAAAAACTGGATAATAGCATATAAGGCAGCCAAAAGAGGTATCATCAAAGAAAACAATTTAGATATAAACCATTCTGGACTGGCACACTGGTAAAATTGAAAATAGATAGAGAAAATGTAAGGAAGAAAGCTGAATCGACAGGAGAAAAAGTGATGTTGTAGAATGGAGAAAGATGGAAGCGAAATTTAAAAAGATAGCAAATGAATCAAAAAGAAGTGCTTTCAGCAAAATTCGCTGACAATTTAAATTACAGAAAAGACTCGAACAAGGCCTATAAATTAGTTCGCAAATTTGAAAACAAACCTGTACTACAATATAAAGACAAGATGTCATTTAACATGGATACCAAATGACGAATTTTCTTCAAATTTTTATGCGATACTCTAATAAATGTTCAGGCAGACATAGGTTGCATATTTTTGAAAAATATATTTGGAATATGAAAATATATATAAATACAATTTTTACTACTATAGAAACACAAGTCATTGTTTAGGCTTGTTACCAAAAATCTCAAAGAGATCTTGACCGATTTACTTCTCATTTTTACAGGATACTGAAACAGACATTCAGACAGACATACGCTAAAGATTTTTTAAACATATTTATCTGCATATAAATACATATCTACTGTTTAAAGTGAGCCTTTAGAAAAAGTCTCGAAAAGTTATTGGGCAGTTTCCTTATCTTTTTACAAGATATTCTAAAAAAAGTGAATGGATATAGGTTACACATTTACTTAATATATATGGTATATAAATATATATATACTACATACATGGGAAATATTATTAGCAAAAGTCTCAATAAGTTTTTGACCAATTTAGTTCACATTTTTAGACAGGCTATAGAAATACACACACACACACACACACACACGATCCTTTTTATTGTTAAGATGTTGTCAACTTCAGACATGATTATGAGTTTGTCTGCAATCAGTTGCACATGATGTCCAGCATTGTAACACTATCACATATGAATAACCCGGGAAAATGTAGTTAGAAAAAGTCTCATAAAGTTTTTGTCTGATTTACTTTATTGATTTACATGACACTCTAAGGAACATTCTCAAAGATTTCCTGCTCCTATTTACTTCACTGGGTATCGAGCTGCGCTGTACCACTGACATTGTGGCCACCTGGAGCAGATCTCTACTGTGCTAATGTACATGACATAGCTACGTGATTTCCAATTAGACCTCTGCTTTCACTCTCAAGATAAAGCGTTCATATTCCGCCCACCAGGTGGAGGCAGTGGCCTGTGCTGTGGCTTTGGATATGCTACTGTCATCTGAAGTCAGTTGGCGCTGATCTCTGCTGGAGATGGCAGTTCAGTTTTTCATCTTTAAATGTGCTGTAAAAGTAAGGTACTGATCACTACTCTCACAGAAAATATGATTTTTCCCCGTCATACGTATTTCCTACATTTTTCTGGCTATGAGTATAAGCTGTTTCATTCTGAAATGTTGCTGCTACAAGCCTGGCTCACATAAGTTCGCGTGTTTGGCGGCTTTGTGATGGTTTCGTACGTTACTGCTAATGAAATAACACTGTCAATTTTACACACAATTTTTTGTGGCGAGTTTTACAACCATAGCACCTGATTCTACTGTTTTGGGCGTCAGAGAAACTGCACAATTCTTCATTTGCTGGAGGACGAATGTGCAGCCCTATTTTTCAGTTCCTAAGCAAAACAAATGTGTGCATTGTAGATTATTTTAGCGTGCTACCACGAACTTCTCAAATGCTTTGGCTTCAAGAACTTTGTCAACACAGAAACAAGGCTAGCCCAGTAAGGGTGCAGCATTGCCGGCGTTCAGCGAGTGTTGATGCAGACACAGTTTCCAAGTGTGATGCGGGGGTAGTGGCATGTCTGGATCGTTCTTTTCCTTCCCCAGTATGGTGTTAAATAAATACACAATTGTTCCTACTACACAGTGTACAGCTTAAACTTTAACTTACGATGCTGTATGATTTTATGTACTGACCAAACAAAACCAACTGTTTAAGCAAGTGGAACTGCTTAACTTTGGATGGACCTGACAGGTATACATAGCCCTACAGGTCTCTGCAGGCAAGTTACTTCCCTTTGTCCTAGCATCTCGAATTCTGACGTCATAGTAGAGCTTTGCCAGTAGTCCATCAAACAGCTGCACTGGCATGCCCGGATTGCCATGTTGGAGTGCCATTCTGTGTTCCAGGTCAGCCATCTTGGTCTCTGACATCAATTTATACTCAGCATAATGGCCCTACGTCATAGGATGGGGCTGGGGAAAACGCTAGTGCAGTGGAGCTATATTTTGAATTTCCCATCATTTTTGTACTTCCAGCCAAAATTTGAATTTCCTGACATTTTATAAATCGTTGAAGTCATCAATGACTCACTTCGGGCCAGAAAGCCCTCTACATACTTGCTGTCACCGCCACACTCAATGCTAATGGTCATGAGGGGTACTGCAGAACCTTGATTCATTGCTGAACACAGTGTGATGTTTTTGGTCACGGCACCACTCCTAACACAGGCAGTTGTGCTGTAGTGTTAATGGCAGCCTGTGCATGGAGTGGTAATTCCATAATCATGCTAGTGCCAGTCTGGGATCAATGGCAAGGGGCGACACAGAATGCTAACGGGGATCTATTACTTGTTCTCAGATGGCAAGCAGAGATATAAAGGGGCAATGAGATATTTAGTACACAGTATAGCGATCCTTCTTTTTATTGTTAAGAAGTTGTAACCTGCAAACATGATGAAGAGTTTGCCGGCATTCAAGTTAATGTGATGTCCAGCATTGTACCACTATCACATCTGAATGACCCATAAATCTGGATATTGCACTATTCGACCAACCATCGAAATAGAGATACACAGTGAACCTATTTCATGAATGCCCCATAAATCTGGATATTGCACTATTCGAGAAACCAGCAAAATGGAGACACACAGTGAACCTATTTCAAACTCTATCAGGTGATGATAGTGTCTCTTCATACAAGTATGCAGCACCTTCTTGTTAGTCAAAGTGGTCACTCAATAACTGATGCAATTTATCCACCTTATATGTCGCTGCAGGCCTGGTAACAACACTCAACACAAACAATACTAATACACTTTAATTGGAATTATTGCCATCACAGAATATTGCAACTTCGATAATTTATATAATCATCAATGGTATGTACATGTAAGAAGTTATATTGGTATCTTATCTTGTCTTCTGGGTGTTTCACTTCTGTTCTTAGGCTGTGGACTTTGACTCTAATAACTAGTTTTACTTAGAAGACAATGTCTTAATATTACTTTCGTTAATTCGCCATTCAGGAAAGTGTTAAAAGACAATCAATTTTCATGGCACTTTTTTTGTCTCTTTCTTTTCTCTTCCCAAGAATGTTTCATATATTCACTGTGTTTCTTCTTCCTCTCTTCTGTCCACTTCTTCCCTAGTTTCTTCTCTTTTGGTATTTCCTCGAATTTCTGTTTCTTGATTTTTTTCTCTGTATTTTTCTCTGTTTGTCATTTTTTCTGTAGAGATATTTAGTTTCTTGAGGTCTTCCAGGGTTTCCTTTGCTCAGTTAGTTTTCATCATATTACTCATCACTATTTTAAAAATCTACTCGATCAGCCTATTTTCGTACCTCCTATAAATGTGATAATACACAAGCTGCAAGTGCATTTAACAACAATTTTAGTAACTTGTTTGACATTGCAGGGTCAATGTATCAGTTAAAGGGGTAATAGGATATTACTTGTAAAATAATTCACTCAGCAAAAATATAATCAACTTCTAGCATTACCTTCACCATTTTCGAAATTAGTCAATACACACAATTTCACAAAAACAAAATCTTACACAGTCCTAATAGAATGTTGCATTTAATTATTAATATTTCTTCTAATTTACTCATTCATGTAATAATGCATTCTAGCAATTCATGTTCTTTATCCACATTGATTTAAATATGAAATTATTTATCTTCATGAGAAAGGCGTCAGGAAAAATGTAAATAATTATCACCAAATTTTCTTACTAGCACCTGTTTCTAAATTTATTGAGAAAGGAATACTGGCAATGAAAATGCAATATAAAAACCACCCTGAAAAAGTAGTCAATACACAAACATATTTCAATTACTCTCCACTTCTTGATATTACTAAATCTAACTGCTTACTGTGCAACCAACGGTAACTGATTAGGCCCCACCCAGACCTTTTCCTGCTTTCCCCAAGTCCATGTTGCCCCAGTTCAGCTGACAAAACTTCCCACATCTCAGGGGTCTACTTGGTTAGCTGCAAACTAAATCAGTGATTATAATAAGAATGAGAGAATGCTCTGTGATTCTCATCAATGTAGGGAAAGATGGGCAATCGTAAATTATGCACAATGATTGATGTGCTAGAAAATATGTAGATCACTGCCTGGTATAATTTGGTGTATATGATAAAGAATTAACAATGAATGGACGTACTGAACAGTCATCTATCTACATTTGCAATCTAGTACATGGTACTCGCAAAGTAGTGGAAGGGTGATTCAGTAATAATACAAAAACTGGGGAGCACTGCTGCATTATTGGTCGGTGTTAAAATTATAGAAAAACTGGTAAAATTGCTAAAACTGGTCGCATTATCAACTATGACGTTTGTTACAGTACATCAACAGTGTCTTCTCCATCCCATCTGTCCATTGGTACGCTGTTGACTACCACATAGCGACAGATTGACATCGCTTGTTTGAGATGGAGAAGAGTCTTGGCAGGGGGCAACACTTTACAAGAGGGCCTAGCACCGAAGCAGTGATCTGGTACACGACTGCAGCACGAGAAATGAATCGAAACTGTGAAGGATGACTTTAAATGTGCAGGCTGTCAATTACCTTTGGACAGCTGTTTGGAAATGCACTACAATGCCGCAAAACTCTTATAGTTTCCATATGTTGCGACTGTCTCTTACTTAATATCATCCTCTGTGTGTGTGTGTGTGTGTGTGTGTGTGTGTGTGTGTGTGTGTGTGTGTGTGTGTGTGTGTGTGTGTGTGTTCTGGGAGCAGCAGCATAATTCACACTGTGGGTGTCTAGCTTTCAGTCAGAGGCAATGGATCGAAATGAGATAATGCAGTTTGGACCATGATGCTGATCTCGAAGTCATGGTGGAGGCAACGAAATGCCTGGCGATGATCAAAGGTGTGTCATACATCCCTTGGACGTGTTACAGCAGAAAAAACAATGCATCCAGCAACAAAACAGGGACCCTCTCTAGTCACTGATAGTCTATGGGATATGGTCCTCCTACAGTACAGGCAATGGCACTTCACACTGGTCTGTGAAGGCTACTTCGAGTACTGAGTGGATCAATACCTGCATATTTAATGGGGGGTCAGTGCACATGCTCGATGCCAGCATGCAGACTGGGACACGGTAAAAACTTATCAAGTTCTCTATTGGATGACGTAAGTGGAGTTTTTTCAGTCTGTGTTTTTTATTCTCTATTGGATGGTAGAAAATAACAATGATAGAGAGAATGTTTGGATGACAGACATGAAAGCAACCTGACGAATCCAAATCTCCTTCGGGTTGCAGTACCTGTATGTAGTTTGGAGATGAACCACAACTTGGTAGCGAAATCGTCATTCTTCTTCCAGTTCCCAGGCTGTATGTTTCTACTGCTACCTCACGTTGCAGAAGAAAGCTTTGTTGGCGTTGGCCTTACACATCGCACACTGTCGGCGGAGTTACAACAATATCTTCCCATTTTCACCGAATTGTGAAAACGAGGTCCTGTTGCATTAACTCAGCTCACACTGTTTCTACGTGGAATGCAGGAGGTGGCAGATATAGCGCTCTACGACTTCTGCTCAGTTCCGACTTAAATTGGAATAATCACATACACAGAGCTGCAGGTAGGTAGGGCCGTGACTGAGGAACAGTTACAAGATGCGTAGGCATTGCCTAGAAAAGCACAGTGGAGTTTTACTGTAGCAGATGGGTTCGAAAAAGGTGACTCGTTTTCAAGATATGAGAGTTGAACGAATAAGGTTCACTAGTGGCTGTAATCATTAAAAGACATCTCCATAGGATTCAATGTAGTTATGTTGTTAAATGGAGCATTTCTACCAGAAAGCGTAACGCTATCAGCGACTTTTGTGTGTGCCTGTAGAACCAAGACCGCTTTTTATGCATGGTGACTGTAACATAGTCGTTGTGATCGTGTTTTTAATAGCATGGTCCTTACGGTAAATGTATGTTGTTGGCGGTATAATCCTCCTCTGGTCAATTTTAAATGTCGGTTCTCAACAGTGTTCCTCAAAAAGAACATCGTCTCCCCTTCGGGGCTTTCCATTTCAACTACCTGGTGAGTCTAATCCGATTACTAAAAAAGAAAAATTTTGCGCCATATGAAGTAACTCTCACGATCAATGTAATTAATAGGCCTATCAATTTGATATCAGCGACATGCCACCTGGTGGGTGGAGGTGATGGCTAGGGCAACATGGAAATGACTTGGCGATTTTTTTCTTTGGGATGATATCTTTTAACAATATTTGAATCTCTCCCCTACACAGGGAGAGACTATCATCGTAATAAAATCAGATATATTACCGAATTTATAAAGTTATATGTAGTATAAACCTTATATTTACAACTTCTATGTGCTGTTACTTCAAATGAGAGGTTGAAAGTGAGGAGACATCCTGCAACAGTGGTAGATCTTAGCAGTCCATCATGAGCCAAAAATGAGTTTAATACTTCAGTCCTGTGATGCAGCAGGACATGACAGAGAAGAAAAGATATTTTTCTACATGATGGGAGAATACGTAGAGGGTCTATAGTCTATATCATAGAACTGTACAGGATTTTCACAACAATCAAAGGTACTTTAACGATGTGAAAACGCGAGTACGGTCAGATTTCTTCTGTCTTCGAAAATAACTAGTATAAAAGGGAGATATCTGCATTTCACAGAGAAATTCGAGTTGTATGGCCTACAACGTCACTGCCTCGGATTGGGTAAAACTAGTGTGCCTTTGTCAGGTTGGTATTGTTTAGAACAACTGTATACTTCCAAGCTCTACCAGCTTGTCTCACAGTGCACCACGGCTGGCTGCAACGGCGTTGACGAGGAGTCGGGGACTGGAAGTAAAGGACTAACTCAGCCTGGGCCGGGTACAAGGAATGCGCCGAACTGTCTGATCTTGCCCAAGGCAGCAAGGGCTGGCGACGTGACCATTGTGCTGGGTTGTCACGACAGAGAGATATATGTGTGTATTGTGTTGCATGAGAAAAGATTCAAAAAGATGGTGTTTGTGCAGGACGTACTGATAACACCTGGAACTCTACTACTCCTATCATCCCCGCATTCCCTCCATGGCTGTGGGTGGTGCATTCAGGTATACATACACGTCCACAATTGTGGCTGCAGCCATAGCTGTACTTTTCTCCAGTCCCTGAACGTTGGTGCTGATGATGTACAAGAAAAAGGGCATACTGTGTGTGGACATCTGGGAGGTGAGTGCGTGGGATGTGTGAGTGTTTCAGTGATCTCTGACATCTACCCACACAGCTGCTGCTACAGACTGGGTCGTAGTTTAAATGTGACATGTTTAGCAATTCTCAGTACGTAGCAGTGGACTCTGCCTTGCAGTGGTGTTTGCTGGTGTCTCTATCCTGTCACGCAGTAGAGCTTTCCTTCTTCCAAGTGTAGCGGAGAGAATCAATTTAGAA